>NC_133775.1:65095131-65241895 GCF_003597395.2 Chelonoidis abingdonii | reverse complement strand
GATGTGGGAAAATTGGAAAGAGTCCAGCGGAGGAAAACCAAAATGATTAGGGGGCTGGAGCACATGACTTATGAGGAGAGGCTGAGGGAACTGGGATTGTTTAGTCTGCAGAAGAGAAGAATGAGGGGGGATTTGATAGCTCCTTTCAACTACCTGAAATGGGGTTCCAAAAAGAGGATGGAGCTAGACTATTCTCAGTCGTACCAGATGACAGAACAAGGAGTAATGGTCTCAAGCTGCAGTGGGGGAGGTTTAGGTTGGATATTAGGAAAAACTTTCAGTAGGAGGGTGGTGAAGCACTGGAACAGGTTACTTAGAGAGGTGGTGGAATCTCCTTCCTTAGAGGTTTTTAAGGTCAGGCTTGACAAAGTCCTGGCTGGCATGATTTAGTTGGGGTTTGGTCCTGCTTTGAGCAGGGGGTTGGACTAGATGACCTCCTGAGGTCCCTTCCAACCCTGATTTTCTATGATTCTATGATACATGGACCCTTCAAGTAATGTTCAAACTGTGGACGGATTTGAGTCCTTTGACCATGTTCTTTCTAGCCACCTCCAACCCTACCAGGGGGTTTTGGAAATACACAAATTGCTCCTAGGGCAATATGGTAAATCCTGGCTACTCCACTGAAATGTTTTCTCCCAGAAGGCCATATCTGTACTATTGGAGAGTCTCTATTGCATTATTTACCCATATATACAGCACTGGTATCCAACTTGCGGCCCTCAAGTCTCTTAATTGGGGCCTTTGAGGAGAACTGTGTTAAGATGATGTGTATTTGTATAAACTGAAAAAAAAAAACCCCACATGCCTTGAACCCCACCCTCCTCCTTTTAAATAGTATTTGAATCAGCCTTGTTACTGCAGTGAGGAAATAAGGGGCATCTTCTCCTACAGCCCTGGGAGCAGCTCTGCTCCATCAACACTTTCCCTGCCAGGCTGTGGGAGGCCCAAGGAAAGCAGGATAGCTGCTCAATCAGCAATGTCTGAACCAAGGACAGCGTCTATTTGAGGATTGCTCCCCTACCCCACACAGGGCAACAGAAGATGTAGGAAAGAAGCAGCTGAGAACCAGCCACAAGTTATAGCTCCCTGTCCCCTAGCAGAAGACTTGTAGGTGGTTTCTTCTCCTTTGTGAAAAGAGAACTGAACAGGGTAGAGGAACTGCGCCAACATTGACTGGAGCCTCTGGGTCTTTTTAAGATAACGTTCGGCCCTCAGGCTAAAGCGGGCACCACTGTTCTACGGTGTTAGTATATAGGTCTGTTTGTTAGCCTGGCATAGAATTTTGGGTTTGACTTTTTAATACCCTTATATCTCATACTAATATGTGTAAACAAAGGACAAAGACTGTGTATGTTGCTTCTGCCTAGTCAGATGGATTTGTTAGTACAATGGGAACAGATAAAGCAGTTAACGTGTTACTCGAGTGCACACTTTAAGACTGCCTCAACCCATATCACAAGGCAAAGTCAAGTAACCAGCCAGGAGGGGCAAAGGGGCTTGGTGGGGGGGGGGGGGGGTATAAAACATTGAAAGACCAAAGAAAGGCCCATCCCTGACCGCAGCATAACCTCACTCCTTACCCTTCGGCTCTGGCCAGACCCTGCTCCCCTCCCGTTATCTGCTGTTGCCCGCTCTTAGTCCCGCCCTGCCACCTCCCCCTGCGTCTCCCACTGCAAACTCCCCTGTTAGCAGCTCTGTTCACTGCTCCTGTGCCGCTGCCTGAGCTGCCTGGCTACTTATATAGGACCCCTAAACAGGTAACAGCCCGTTCCAACTCAGGCTTCTAGCCTCTCTCCCAGCATCACGGCCTCCTTAAGCAGCCTTCACACACACTCACTCACACACAACAAAACTCCACAATACATCCACAAACTACAAAAACCTGCTGCCCCAAACAGATACTCCCACTGAAACTCCCCTGTTGAGGCAGCTCTGTTGCTGCTCCGCCAGGTGCGAACTATATCATACATTCTAGACACTCCACGAGTATATTTATTATTTAGAAAAGCTGGACCCAGCAAGTCCATGGTGGCACTGCATCTAGGATGCCTAAAGGAGGTTGGCAAGAAGTGATCAAAGCACTTTGCCCACTGTCTTTTTGAAACTCATGAGTGATCGGGGGAAGTCCCGGCATGACTGGAAAAAGGCTAATGGTTGTGCCTATCTAAAAAGGAAGGAGAGTATTCGGCGGATACTACACGGCCAGTCAGCCTCACCTCAGTTCCTGGAAAATCTGGAGCAGGTCCTTCAAGAAATCAATTTGAAGCACTTCATAGGAGAGGAAGGGATCTTTGAGGAACATATCAGCATGGATTCCCAAGGCAAGTCATGTCTGACTAACCTAATGCTTGTCTAAATGAGTATAACTGGCTCTTGGTATGAGGGAAACGCAGCTCGACGTGTTTATTCTTACTTTAGCAAAGCTTTTTGATATGGTTCCCTACAGTATTCTTGCCAGACAGTTTAAAAGAAATATGGGTCTGGATAGATCTATGGTCTACTGCTGATAGTAGGTGTGAGATGTATATATGTGGCTACTATGACGGGTAGTGATCAATGGCTCATGTTCTAGCTGGCAGCCTGTTTAGTATCATAAGCAGATTGTGCCCAATTAGTCAGTTTCTGGCTGGTTGTTGTCAATGTATTCTGTCATTATATAACTGTGAGGAGGCATGGATTGCCTTTATTCTCAGCAAGTTGCAGAGTTCATACTAAACTGGGAGGGAGTGATAGATATGCTGTGAGTGGTATCGGATTAATCAACATGGGAGTCTAACCAAATAGAGGATTTGAGCCATAAAGAATCTGATGAGTTCTGTCAACAAGGAGAAGTGAGAGTCTTGATTCAGGATGAAGAATCCAGACAGACTAGACCGAAGTGGCATTAGGTCAGCTAGTTCTGTTGAATAGACCTAGGGTTTACAGTGGGCGAGGAAACTGGATATGAGTCAAGATGTGACCCTTGTTCGCCAAGAAGGCTAACAGTTATTTGTTGGTGCTGTATAAGTAGGTAGCATTGCCAGTGCATGAGCAGGCGTTAAGATATTCCTTCTCGATTTCAAGCATTGGTGAGGGCCTATTCTGGAGAGTACTTGTTGTTTTCAGTTTTGGCCTCTACACTACCAAGAAGGACGTGCGGGAAATTGGAAGAGTCCAGCGGAGGAAAACCCAATGATTAGGGGCTGTGAAGCACATATGATTAGAGGAAGAGGCTGTAGGAACTGGAGTGTTTACGTTCTGCCAGAAAGAGAGAGAGAGGGGGTATACCCTACACTCACCTGAAATAGGGGTTGTCAAAAAGAGGCTGGAGCTAGACTATTCTCAGTTCGTTACCAGATACTTACGAACAAGGATAATTGTTCTTCAAGCCTGCGCATCAGTGGAGGGAGTTTAGTGTTGGACTATTAGTAATAAATCTGTCAGTAGGGTGCAGTGCTAACGCACTTGGAACAGAGTTACTTATAGACGGGTGTGGAATCTCCTTCCTTTAGAGTTTTTAAGGTCAGGCATTGACAAGTCCTGCTGGCATGATTAGTTGGGTTTTGGGTCCTTGATAGTCTTGAGACAAGGGGTTTGACTAGATGACTTCCTGAGTCCTTTCCACCCCTGCATTTTCTCTTATTCTATGACATCGTAATGGACCCTTCATAGTAATGTTCAACCTGTGGACGATTTAGTCCTTTGACCATGTTCTTTCTAGCACCTCCACACCCTACCATGGGGTTTGAAATACACAAAATTCGTCCTAGGGCAACTTATGGTAATATTCCTGTTACTCCTACTGAAATGTTTTTCCCAGAGGCCAGTATCTTGTTAGCTATTGAGGTCTCTATTGCTATTATTTACTCCATATATACTCCGACTGGTATTCCATACTTCTGGCCCTCCAGTCTCTTAATTGGGCCTTTGAGAGAACTTTGTTTAGATGATGTGTATTTGTATAAAACTGAAAAAAAAACACCCCACATGCTTTGAACCGCCACCTTCCTCCTTGTTAAATCAGTATATTGATCAGCTTGTTACTGCAGTGAGGAACAATAAGGGGCATTCTTTCTCCTACAGTCCCTGGGAGCAGCTTGCTATCACACTTTCCTGCCGCGCTGTGTGGAGGCCTAAGGGAAAGCAGGATAGTCTGCTAAATCAGCATGTCTGAATCTTCAAGGATCATGCGTCTATTGAGGATTTGCTCCCCATACCCCCCAGGGAACAGAAGGTGTGGATAATAAGCAGTTCTGGAACCAGCTCACAAGTTTATAGCTCCCTGTCCCTAGCAGAAGACTTTGTGGTGTTGTTTCTTTCCCTTTGTGAAAAGAGAACTGAACAGGGTAGAGAACTGCGCCAACATTGACTGGAGCCTCTCTGGGTTCTTTTTTTAAGATAAACGTTTCGGCCCCTCAGGCTAAAGCGGGGCACCACTTGTTCTACGGTGTGTAGTACATATCGTTCTGTTTGTTAGCTCTGGCATAGATATTTTGTGGGTGGTGTTGACTCTTTTAATACCCTTGTAATATCTCTTATTACTATATATGTGTAAACAAGGCACAGACTGTGTATGTTGCTTCTGCCTAGGATGGATTTGTTAGTACAATGGGAACAGATAAAGCAGTTAACGTGTTACTCGAGTGCACACTTTAAGACTGCCTCAACCCATATCACAAGGCAAAGTCAAGTAACCATTTTGGAGTGGCAAAGGGGCTTGGTGGGGGGGGGGGGGAGTATAAAACATTGAAAGACCAAAGAAAGGCCCATCCCTGACCGCAGCATAACCTCACTCCTTACCCTTCCCAGTGGGACTGTAGGTGTGTATTGCAGTTATATTTGGGCCTGCTAAGAAGAAGGAGGAGAGACCGGGGAATGGAGAATGGAGACTCAGGCAAGGCTCTGCAGCATCGGATCTAGGAATAGAACACTGGGAAACAGACTCTGCCGGTGTGTAGAGCTATCACATTGACTGCACTTTAGACTTCTCGTCTGCTCTCTGTCTGTGTGACAAGAACACGGGGAGAGGATGAAGAGAAAGCCCTCTAACATACAGTTTAGATGCTTTTAGTACCAACAGCTATATGGGGGCAAAAATCTTGCCTTATATCACTTTATCTTGACTTTCATTGGTAATCCTGAAAGCACTGGAGAGCAGAAAAGCAGGAAGCAAAGCAGGAAAAACGAATTCACAAACAAAACTCATTGCCTGCAATGAAGGCCTGACCTTTGCTCATTTATAGTTTCCATGTGTATTGTGGTAAGACCTATACTATCAATGTCTAATTAAACCGTAAACTCATTGGGCCATGGGCCACTTCTGTTTTGTACAGTTCCAAGCACATTTTTGATGCTCTGTAAGAAGAATGATAATTTAAAATATTTTAATGTGTTTTGGGGCATGTCTGAAACAAGTCAATAGTAACGACGAAACAAATAAATACGATACTGTATTCACAAAGTAAAGTGCACTGGCTTCAGGGACACAAAGATGGATAAAAAAATCAGGAAGGAGGAGGTGGTTGCTATATATAATGTCCAATCAATATCTGGCAAAGGTCAAGAATTACTTCAGCTGGTTTTCATCTTTACACTAACTGACCCCTCATCACACTCCAAACATCACCAAATCGAGCAATTTGGAAAGGTGCAAGTTTGGCTTGATTTTGTATCTCACAGTGTCCTAATTTTATAAACACCCAGCAGAAGAAGCTACTAACAAGAGAAGTTACTAGTGCATTTCCTATTTGTCCAGGTGATGGGCGGGAGGGTCTTCCATTTTTAATGGACAAAGATGTAACAGATCATATGCAAATAACCACAGCTCATTGGTTAAGGACAAAAGGTTTTTTTGAATCTATGTTATAAATAAATCCTCTATTATTTCTCCCTCTAAAACAAACCAGAAATAAATTATTGTTCAGAAAAACCTGTAAACAAACAGAGTTCAGTGAGCTATTTTCCCCACAGAATCACACTCTGGAGTTTCATTTGAGCACCACCTTGTGGATCCAGAGACATTTAAATTTCAAGCAGACAAGCACAGGCACCAACACGTGTAATAACAACATGCTTCATATGAATGGTACTTATATGGCTCTCTACAGCATAACCCCTTCCATTCAAATAAAACCCCACAGAAGTCCAACGATGAATAACAAGGGGCATAGCAGACTGTGTTTTTGTAAAGTGGCCAACTTAGATGAATTTTAATTAATTACTGGTAAGTAAAATAAAGTAACTTGGAAGTGATTAGATACCTCCCTACAATAATGAGAAGTTTAACTATTAACCTTAAAAAAACAAAAAACAAGCCAAAAGTGACCAAAACAAAAACATTCCAAAACAAAAGCAACCCTGTAAGATGCATGAGAGTTCTTCCACCCTGTCTCAGAAACAGGTTCTGAATCACAGATAAACTGACCTGGTATTCCTCTCTAGAGGTTGCTCTAACCCAAACAGAACATGCCTCAACACAGCCATCAGATTGCAGGCCTGCCAAGTCACTGTAGTGAGAAATGCCAGCCATTTATTCTTGTTCCTCTCGGAAACAGCAGCAGTTAATGGCACCTGTCAACTGAAGTCAAAGGAAACAAAGAACCAGGTGGACTTTCTAAGGCTCTTATTCTTCTCTAAATAAAGAGCCAAGAACCTTGTGACACAGAACCTGGGAAAAGTTTCACTGAGATGCGCAAGCAGAAGTGGGAAGAACATTGGCAAGATGATTGCCTCATTAAGTTAGAACTCCGACACTGCTTTCAGTAAGGAATTTAGGAATGCATTCAGAGCACCATCTTATCCTTTTCAAACTTGATATGAGGTCTGTTACTCTCTAGAACTGTAGTTCACTCACTCTCTGCAACCCTCTACAGAATTAAGCAAGTAATAAATCCATTTATTCATGCCTGAATATCAGTGACATCATAGCAGAATTTTCAGAAGCCTTCACGATCCATCACTAACTTGGAACTCTCAGCAGCTAACCTTCCAGTGACTATCCATCTATCTCATCGCTGGTCGTCCCCTACTATGATGACCCGTCACTATTCTGCCTTAGCTTTCTCAAGGTCATTTCCATTCCTATGCTTAATGTATACCTAAGAGGCATAGACATGGAAATAAACTAGCCAATGTAGGAAATTTGAGCTCGTAGGAAATGAGTTGCTCAAAAAGAGGTTCCATCAGTTTTGTCAGGGTTATATTAATATCCAACAACATAAGACTTTTTAAATAGGGGGTGTCAAATTCAATATGCTCACATTAGCCTGATAAGTTGCTGAAGAGAGACTTAGTTTACCTTTCAACAAATTCATGGTAGTCCAAGGGTACGTCTACACTACGGGATTGTTCCGATTTTACATAAACTGGTTTTATAAAACAGATTGTAAAGTCAAGTGCACACGGCCACACTAAGCACATTAATTCGGCAGTGTGCGTCCATGGTCCAAGGCTAGCGTCGATTTCTGGAGCGTTGCACTGTGGGTAGCTATTCCGTAGCTATCCATAGTTTCCCGCCGTCTCCCCTGCCCCTTAGAATTCTTTGGTTGAGAGCCCAGTGCGCTGATGGGGCAAAAATCATTGTGCGGGTGTTCTGGGTAAAATGTCGTCAGTCATTCCTTCCTCCAGGAAAGCAACGGCAAAGACCATAATTTCGCACCTTTTTCCTGGATTGCCCTGGCGAGACTGCCATAGCATGGACCATGGGCCCGGTAGCTTTTTTTTTTTTTTTTTTTTTTTAACAGTTCACCCGTTATGTGTACTGGATGCCGCGACAGAGAGCCGATAACTCCGCGCTACAGCAGCATTCATTTTGCTTTTGCATGAATAGCAGAGACTGTTACCAGTCCATTCTGTGCCGTCTGCCCTGCTGGCGTAAATTGCAATGAGATGGATGTTATCTGTCCTTCTGTACTGGGTCTGCTGCTATCATGGGTGCCCTGGCTGAGATTCAGCCAGGGGCGCAAAAGCATACTGGAAATGACTCCCCGAGTCAATCCCTGCCTTATGGTTTTTCTAAAAATAGAGTCAGCCTCTGCCTAGAATTATGGGCAAGTGTACTAGAGAACCAGTGTATCAGAGAGCACAGTTGCTTCTGTGTCAGATCCTGCAGAAATGATGATCTACATGCCATTTCACAGGGGGGTGTCCCTGCCAACAACCCCACCGCTGCTTCCTCCTCCCCTCAACCTCCTGGGCTGCTGTTGCAGTGTCCCCCACCATTTGTGTCATGAAGTTGATAAAGAATGCAGGAATAAGAAACAGTGACTTGTTAGTGAGATAAAATGAGGGGAGGCAGCCTCCCGGGGCTATGACAGTCCAGGGCAGGACATTAAGCGGTGTAGGGGAGAGGAGCCCAGCATCCCACTGCTATGATAGTCCAGGCAGTACAGAATCTTTTCTTACACATGAAAGGGAGGGGGCTGATTGAAGCTCAGCCCCACAGTTGCTACGATGAAGACGGTTACCAGCCGTTCTGTCCCTCGTACTGGAGTGACCAGGAATCATTCCTCTTTTTACCCCCCTGCCCCCCGGCCGGCCTCACCTCAGGCCAGCCAGAGGTATTCAGCAGTTATCAAGCATTGGAGCACTCACGGGCTGATAAGGACCGTTACCAGTCCTACTGCACCATCTGCCACCTGGGAGGGGAGAGGAGCGAATACTGCACTTCACTGCTGCAGCATCACGTCTACCAGCAGCATTCAGTAGAACATAGGGTGACACTGAAAGAAGTCAAGAAATGATTTCTTTCCCTTTTTTTCACGTGGTGGGGGGGGGAGAAAATTGAGGAGCTATTCCCTGAACCCACGCCGGACAATGTGTTTGAACCTACAGGCATTGGGAGCTCAACCAAGAATGTAAATACTTTTTGGAGACTGCTGTGGACTGTGGGGATAGCTGGAGTCCTCACTACCCCCTCCCTCCATGAGCATCCATTTGAGTCTCGGCTTCCCGTTACGTTTGTCACTGTGTAGCTGGAGGATTTTTTTTCCAAACACTTTGGCATTTCGTCTTCTGTAACGGAGCTTTGATAGAACAGATTTGTTTCCCCATACAGCGATCAGATCCAGTATCTCCCGTACGGTCCATGCTGGAGCTCTTTTTGGATTTGGGACTGCATTGCCACCTGCGCTGATCAGAGCTCCACGCTGGGCAAACAGGAAATGAAAATCTAAATTCGGGGGCTTTTCCTGTTTACCTGGCCACAGCATCCGGGTTCAGATTGCTGTCCAGAGCGGTCACCAGTGGTGCACTGTGGGATACCGCCTGGAGGCCAATACCGTTGATTTGCCGGCCACACTAACCCTAATCCGATATGGTAATACCGATTTTTAGCGGCTACTCTTCTCGTTGAGGAGTACAGAAACTAGATTTAATAAAAGAGCCCTTTATATCGATATAAAGGGCCTCGTAGTGTGGACAGGTACAGCGTTAAATCGGTTTAACGCTGCTAAAATCGGTTTAAATGCATAGTGTAGACCAGGCCCAAGAGAGTTGCCAAAATTCACATGAATGGCATCTGTCTTTAAATCTAGCAGACAATTAGTTTGGTTGAATTTTTGGGGAAAGGGAAGGATGGGGCCCGAAGGAAGTGTCCAGTTATAAAGAGATCCATGTGGGGCCACACACACACCAAATAACAGACCTTTACAATTTTAAACCATTTTAGTAGACTCTTTTGGATAAACTAGGAAGACCTGAGACAGTTGCTAAGAAACATCAAGCCTCTGGAGTATTACACTATCAAAAGACTGCCTGGTTCCCATTCCATTGGATAAGCCAATATCATCCACAACTGGGCTGAGAACCATCTGTCTCAGCCAAAAGAAGGTTATCAAGTTCAGTCAACCCTTGGCCCTGAGCTTGGTCAGTACCTTTCCTACCAGAGATAGTGGTAAATGGTTTCCAGACTCCCCTCCACTGTGGATGGAGAAATATCCCTTGGCAGAATAGTACATTGATAGTTTCTTGTTCAGGTGGGTGACAAATGGATCAGCATCTAGTTTCCCAGCTGGAGGAAGGTGTGATCTACCATACTGTTCTTCAGAGGATATTCATCAGAGACTGCAACCAATCTCAAAAATTTCTCTGTGTTCCCTTGAGGGAAAAAATCACCTCAATGGAGATGAGGAGACAGGGCTAAGACCCTGCACCTCTATTCACTGCCCCAGAGACCAAACAAAGGTGCAGCATGAGCACCCAGTGTGTTCCATGGAGCAATTGTGTCTTCTGGGGGGGACAATTCCAACCCCCGCCAACCCACCCCAGCCCTACTTGGGGTACCTTCTAGCTCCATATTACCCCTTACACAGGGTTGTTGCTAGTGCCATAATCTAATCCTTAACCTGAAGTAACACACTGAGGGAGAAAAACAAATGCGTTCTTTATCTAGAGTCAGATGGACTGCTTAGAGTTTTCTTCTTTGGGAACTTTAAATCACAAAATATGTTATGTATCATGTTTTCATGCTAGGCTGCTTTAAAAAAACAGAGGTCAGTATAATGAGTCCAAGTGATGTTCTGATGCTTGAGAGTAACATGAAAGAGGTGGGAATGAATTTAAACAAAAGGGTCACCATTCTTGGTAATGTATGTCTAGCACAATGATTTAAACTTCACTGACTTCAACGGAGTGACTCCTGCAATACACTGGCAAGGTGGCGGGGAAGATTGATTCCTGTACTCTTTGCAGTGAGCTTCATACACAATGCACTCTCTTGCCTGTGATATGTTGGGGAAAATACAGTGTTATAAACAGGAAAGAATGTTGCAGTGCACCTGATTCAATGATTTTAATACAGCATTTTTTATTGGTCCTGTACACACACACTTTTTCACATTTGCTTGTACCTGATTTAGAACTTTCTGCAGATATGGTGTTCCCATCCGGTCTGCCATATGCCTGTAAGCTGGATGGGAAAGGAAGAATTTCCTTTCTGCCAGCATGGCTGCCTTAATATCCTTCTTCCCATCAATGTCTTTCTGACTTCTGTTTACAACTCCAATATACCCTAAAACGAGATTAAAACAACTCTGTAAGTCAATGCTGTTATTCCCCACAGTGCAGTGTACATGCTTGTTTAGCTTAGCGTATATGGGCACACCTTCCACGGAAGTCATTGGTTCAAATTCAGTGATGACAGAAATAGTGGTGTAAGTTAAATATTGGGGGTAAGCTGGTCAGAAAGCAGGTTTAAATGGGGAGACAATATCACATGTACTGATCTGGCATCACAAGAGTGACTTGCACGCCACAGGGGAATAAGAGGAGGATGTGGCAGAAGGGTAACAAACAGGATAAGAAAATAGGAGGTCTTGATATTGACTTTCCTGTCTTCTGGTCTGATCCCTCTCTGGCTGGTTTGTTTTCTGGGGTGTTGAGAAAAGAAAAAGGGGACTGATCTACCTGGTGAAACTGGTTAGATTTCAGTAATACTTTTGTATTATTCTAATGGTGGAAATGAACATGTCTCTCTAGCTCTATAAACAATCATCTGAAAAGCTTTTGGAAAGGGGCAGAGATTAGACTGCAGTGACATTATCAAAGATCCAGTGGCTGCTTCCAGACTGCACCAAGGCACTCCCACACATTGTGACGAACAACAGACTTTGTCACAGAAAAGGAAATATGCAGGTAACTTAAACTCATACTTCTCATTATACCTCATCCAGCCTGTTCTGAGGTCTTAGTTGATCCCCCCTACCCTATTGTGCATTTTAGGCACCATCTCCTCTTACATTTACTTTTTCACAGCTTAGCAGGATGATAAGGCTATGAGCACAATCTCTACTGTAATATGAAGGTTAACTGCAGAGATTTTCTAACCAAGCACTCCTTTAAAACCAATCTTCTGTTAATTTACCAAATGCCTACCTTCCTCATCACCACTTTGCTACAGAAGCAATTGGTATATGGAGTTTAATATTCTTACCCCTACGAAGAGGGAGCAACTTGTTCTCCAGAATCTCTGTTGCATCAGTTCCTTCATCCATCAAATCCAGTTTTGTGATTACACCAATGGTTCTCAGGCCTGCATCGCCAACCGTCCACACACACACCAAAAAAATAGTGAAATATCATTTATGCTGAGGAAAATCAATCAATTAAACCTTACTCTCTAATACTGAGTTTACTTGGTAGGGAAGAACTGAGTATTTTCTCACTATTCCTATGGATTTGCAATGGAGTTTAATACAAGAGAACTGCATCTTTAATCTGTCATTTTAGTTTTTTTGGGTTTTTTAATTTAAAAAAAAAACAAAAAACCTGTCCATTCCAGACCTAGGGTGGGAGCAGGGAGCCAGGTCAATTCATCCACCACCCACATGCATAGAGCCAACAGCTGATAAATGAGATAGCAGAAGTCGGTTTGGGCCTGCCAACCATACGCAGAGCCAGGTACAGGAATCAATTAAGGTGTGCCAGATAGTGAGGAAGGGAGCTTGCATGCTAGCACTGACTGCTAGCACTATAGTTCCCACTGTGGTAACAGAGTCTTTCCCTTTTTCTGTTAGTCTATCAAGCCCCTCTTGGACTCCATACCCATTTTTTTGTTTTTTTAAATTTGCACTACTCACTCTCAAGGTAATGTAGTCACAGCCCCACCAGACAAAAGACAAACATGGCTCTCTTGAGCCTGTCAGCACTTCTTTTGAATTGGCGGGGAGTGGGGGCCTCTTGCAGTAATACAAAATGCTCCCAAATCTACCAAGCCAGACTCTTGAATTCTAATCCACCAGGTGGCAGCACATTATGTTATTACAGTGGTTCTCAACCTTTCCAAACTACTGTATCCTTTCCAGGAGTTTGATTTCTCCCCAAGTTTCACCTCATTTAAAAACTACTTGCTTACAAAAACAGACACAAAAATACAGAAGTGTCACAGGACTGAAAACTGCTTACATTCTCATTTTTACCATATAAATCTAAAATCTATTGGAATCTAAATATTGTACTTACATTTCAGTGTGTAGTATATACAGCAGTATAAACAAGTCATTGTCTGTATGAAATTTTAATTTGTACTGACTTTGCTAGTGTTTTTTAGGTAACCTGTTGTAAAACTAGGCAAATATCTAGAGGAGTCGATGTACCCCCTTGTTGAACTCTGAGTACCCCCAGGAGTACGTGTACCCCTGGTTGAGAACCACTGTGTTATTACATTGCAAAGACAAATTGCATTTACTCCTGCTGTATGTGTTGATTTATTACACAGTCACATCAGTCAGCAAGGCATGCCAAGAAAACAAATATCATTCGAACATTTATAGTACAGTAGCACCCAGGCACTCCAATCAGCATCGAGGCCCCATGATACAAGATGCGATACAGACTCCTCAGCTGGCAGAGGCCCTGTCACAAGAATTTCCAATTATGTATATTTCACGATTCACTCAAATTACCATACACTGGTTACTTTTAGACTTCCGTTGATAATACAAGTTGCTGAATTATGCTGCATGAGCAGAATTCCTATTCTTCTTCTGATGTTGAAATCAGTGCAAAACTTTTAGTTATGGGTAATGAGTTTTCTTGCACTGTTAAATGCATGATTCACCACAGTAAACTGCAAGATATATTTTCATCAATGGTATCTGAAAGCAGGAAAGGTTTACATCCACTCACACTTACCTTGAGGGTCTACTTCTTTAGCTAACTTCAATGCATCTGAGTTGGCAAGATCAGTGTTGGCTGGAGTCACAGCCAGGATCAGACAGTTTTCACGAGAAATAAACTGCATAATCATATCTCTGATCTGTTGCTCTATATCTGGAGGTTGATCCCCTACTGGCACTTTAGTGATTCCAGGCAAATCAACAAGGGTCAGGCTTAGCACTAAAGAGAAAGGGCATAAGACCAAAAGGCTTGTTATTAACACTTTACACAGCTAAAAAGAATAAAAAGATGATCAAGTCTGAAGTTCTAGGGGGAGCCATAATTCAAATACTGTAGATGTATCAATTTTCAAAGGCTTTTGAACATTATTTTATAAGCACACACAACTAGGGCTGTGCCAAGATTGGCAATTCCATGTCACAGAAGATTTCAGCATTATGAAGTTCGGTTTTGTTCAGTTTGGAACTGCTTGTCACAACCTACAAATTATATTGTTTGGCACAATCACCTTCCTATTGTATATCTGTAAGATCATAATTAAACATTAAAGGCAGAATTTACAAAGAGTTGTGCCCATGTTGGACATCATGAATCATAGGACTGGAAGGGACCTCAAGAGGTCATCTAGTCCAGTCCCCTGCACTCATGGCAGGACTAAGTATTATCTAGACCATCCCTAACAGGTGTTTGTCTAACCTGCTCCTAAAAATCTCCAATGATGGATACCCACAATCTCCTGAGGCAATTTACTCTAGTGCTTAACTACCCTGAAAGTTAGGAAATTTTTCCTAATGGCCAACGTAAACCGCCCTTGCTGCTATTTAAGCTCATTACTTCTTGTCCTATCTTCAGAGGTTAACAAGAACAATTTTTCCTCCTACCTCCTTGAACAACCTTTCATGTACTTGAAAACTGTTATGTCCCCTCTTAGTATTCACTTCTACAAACAAAACAAACCCAATTTTTTTTTGTCAAATCTTCCCTCATTGGTCATGTTTTTGAGACCTTTAATCATTTTTATTTCTCTCCTCTGGACTTTCCAGAATTTGTCCACATCTTTCCTGAAAGGTGGCACCCAGACTTGGCCATCATACTCCAGCTGCGGCCTAATCAGTATGGAGTAGGGCAGAAGAATTACTTTCTCGTATCTTGTTTAGAACACTCCTGCTAATACATCCCAGAATGATGTTTGCTTTTTTGCAACAGTGTTACACTGTTCACTCATATTTAACTTGTAATCCAGTATGACCCCCAGGGCCTGATCCCTTTCTGCAGTACTCCTTCCTAGGCAGTCATTTCCCATTTTGTATATGTGCAACTGATTAGGATCTTAGCGCAAGTAAAACTTGTTTTTCTCCCATTTATCCGTAGTGTGCCAATACCAGTGGAGACCATGGGATATTCCCATCTTACCTATCAATTAGTCAGGTGGCAGTCCATCTGAAAGATGAATTTTCACACACAGTCCTCATCTGATCATCCTCCAAGCAGGCTTCTCAGCCGCCAGCTTCCCAAATTGAAAATCCAGGGCTAGTCTAAACGGTACACCAAGCTCTAGCTATTTTTCTGAGTTTCTTCGCAGCTGGAGCATCCTGAGCAGGTGTTTTTACTGGTGGAGTCTCACAATAGAAAACATTTAGCAGGTATGAAAAAATTGTTTTGTTGTGAGATGACTGTCCCTGGTATAGACTACAAATCTAATGAAAGTGCCCTGCAACTACCGGAGCACCAAGAAGAGGTGGGAGGGAGAAAGAGAAGATCCAGCCTAGCCTCAAAAAGTTTACACTGACTCTCCTTGAGAAAAGCAGCTCTTGGATTTCTGAGGCAGAACTGCCCAAAGCACCAACTGATAGAAAGCTTTGCTGGCTGATGGGTTGAGATCCAGGCAGTGGTGCTCAAGGAATGTGTTAATGGAACAACAGGTGATGGCTCTAAAAAGTTTACAATGGAATTTTCTCCTTGGCTGGCCCAAGATGGAGGCCACTGTTCTAGTGAAAAGATTCTGAAGTTTTAGCATTCTGAGGAAACTGACCGAGGAGCAAGCTGGAGGCTGGACTGGACCTAGCGGAAGAGGAAATACCTAGAAGCTTTCTCCCTTAGAAAGCTTGTGATAAAGATTACTGAGAAAGTTTACAGGTAAAAAGTTGTAATAGATTCACACTCTTGTATTTTGTGCCTCCAGCATGAGTCAGGATGAACCATCACTGAAGAGCTTTAAGGGCTGCCAATTCCTTACACAGCAACAGGCAGAACTTCCTGTCCCCACCCAGTGGGCTCAGCTCCTCATCATGCCTCTAACTCCCACTTCCTTTTTCAGATTAAAAATGGCAAAAGCACTAACCAACACCAATATGCACTCCCAACTGTATGAGAAGTGCGGAATATTTCTCAGAGATTTGGGCAGTTAGGATCAAGAAGCATCCATGTCTATCTCTTTTTGTTTATGACTACCCATTTTAGGACCAGAGGCGAGATGGCACAGGCTGTTTCCCAAATCCAGAAGACTGCAAAAATAAAAGAGCCTAAGACAAGACTTTTAGACATCCATACCTGCGAAGCAGGTGATTAGAGATGGGAGTGGATAGGTTTATTGACAGTCATGTCTTGGAAGCGAGTCAAACATTTTTGTGACTCCCCATTCTCCCAGGTGTATTTTAGCCCTGCTTAATCAGTATGCCTAAAGGAAGAGTAAGTCTGAAACAAGCAGAGCTTTTAAAGATCCCAGGTTTTTCCTCAGCCCACTTGAACAGAAGTGAGAGTACCTTAAGGAAGGCTAATACATTTCTCTTCTGTTCCCCACAAAGGTTCAGGTAAGAAACCACTGCAGTGTGGCCCAACCAGCTGAGCATGCATCAATGCCACGATATTTGCAGGAGCTGGAATTGTGTCATAGCTAATCTGACCATTCACAGGGGCAGGAAATTATTAGTGAGAAGATGTGTGTGTGGCAGAGGAAAAAGAGAGAAGGCATATTCATATTTTGATCCTACCACACACCCTTCCCATAGGATCAACTTGGAGACAGTGAGTTCACCAGCTGCTGGGAGCCAGAAAATGGCGATGGGGGAGTTGGCCCACTGGATTGCCCCACTGGAAATACACCAAAACTCCGGGAAGAAGATTGCTTAAGAACACAAGAGATACCATACTGGGTCAGACTAGGGTTCATCTTGCCCAACAGAGGCATGTACCAGAGTTTCAGGGGGCGCATACAGACCAGGGTGATTACAGAATTATCACAGAGTGATCCACCCGTCTCCCACTCCTTGCTTCTGGTAGTCAGAGGTTGAGGGTCACCTAGAGCATGAGGTTGCATCCCTAATCATCTTGGCTAATAGCCATTCATTGATCTATCCTCCATGTACTTATCCAGTTGTTTTTTTAATCCAGTTATACTTTTGGCCATCATGACAATGACATGACAATCCCATGACAATGAGTTCCACAGGTTAGCTGTGTGAAAAATTACTTCATCTTGTGAGTACTAGACCTGCTGCCTATTAATTTCATTCAATGACCCCCAGTTTTTATATTGGATGAAAGCATAAACAACACTTCTGTATTCACTGTTTACACACTACTCATGATTTTATAGACGTCTCGTATATCCCATCCAGTTCATAGACTCATAGAAGATTAGGGTTGGAAGAGACCTAACTAAATCATCCCAGCCAGGGCTTTGTCAAGATGAGACTTAAAAACCTCTGAGGATGGAGATTCCACCATCTCCCTAGGTAACCCATTCCAGTGGTTCACCACCCTCCTGGTGAAATAGTGTTTCCCAATATCCAACCTAGACCTCACCCACTGCAACTTGAGACCATTGCTTCTTGTTCTGTCATCTGCCACCACTGAGAACAGCCTTGCCCCATCCTCTTTGGAACCCCCCTTCAGGTAGTTGAAGACTGCTATCAAATTCCTCCTCTACAGACTAAACAAACCCAGTTCCCTCAGCCTCTCCTCATAAGACATGTGCCCCAGTCCACTGATCATTTTGTTGCCCTCCATTGGACTCTCTCCAATTTCTCCAGATCCTTTCTGTAGTGGGGGGGACCAAAACTGACGCAATACTCCAGATGTGGCCTCACCAGTGCCGAATAGAGGGGAATAATCACTTCCCTTGATTTGCTGGCAATGCTCCTACTAATGCAGCCCAAAATGCCATTGGCCTTCTTGGCAACAAGCGCACACTGCTGACTCATATCCAACTTCTCATTCACTGTAATCCTCAGGTCCTTTTCTGCAGAACTACTGCTTAGCCAGTCAGTCCCCAGCTTGTAGCAGTGCATGGGACTCTGCACTTGTCCTTGTTGAACCTCATCAGATTTCTTTTGACCCAATCCTCCAATTTCTCTAGGTCACTCTGGACCCTATCCTTACTCTCCCTCCAGCTCAGTGTCATCTGCGAACTTGCTGAGGGTGCAATCTATCCCATCATCCAGATCATTAATAAAGATGTTGAACAAAACCAGCCCCAGGACCGACCCCTGGGGCACTCCACTTGATACTGGCTGCCAGTTAGACATGGAGCCATTGATCACTACCTGTTGAGCCTGTCTAGCCAGCTTTCTATCCACCTTATAGTCCATTCATCCAATCCATACTTTTTTAACTTGCTGGCAAGAATACTGTGGGAGACCATATCAAAAGCTTTGTAAAGTCAAGATATATCACATCCACTGCTTTCCCCATATCCACAGAGCCAGTTATCTCATCATAGAAGGCAATCAGATTGGTCAGGCATGACTTGCCCTTGGTGAATCCAAGTTGTCTCTTTTCTAAGATGAACAGCCCTAATCTTTTTAGTCTCTCCTCATATGGAAGCTGTTCCACATCTATGATCATCTTTGTTGCCCTTCGCTGAACCTTTTCCAGTTCTACTATATCCTTTTTGAGATTGGACTACCAGAATTGGACACAATATTCAAGGCTTAGGCACACCATGTATTTATATAGTGGCACTATGATATTCTCGATGCTATTTTCTATCCATTTCTTAACACTCTTTAGAGTACTGTTAACCTATTTGACTGCTGCAGCACATTCAGCAGAAGTTTTCAAATAACTATCCACAGTGACTCCAAGATCTGTTCCTTGGGTGGTAACAGCCAACTTTCTTCTTGCTCAGATTTCTCTTCTAGATATCCAGAGAATCAGCTTGTACCACTGGGGAGCTATAAATCATGGTCACGCAGTTGACCCCTGCTCCCACAGGCTATGGCAGGCCCATGCAAGACTGAAGCAAGGTCCAGGGCCACAAGTACAGAATGAACCCACTATGGAAGACTGAAAAGATCGATTATAGATAAAGCACCTTCTTCTTATTCTCCCTTACTTCTATTATTTTGCTCTTCAGCTCATGATCAAGAAGGTATGGATTGATGCAGACCGAAAAAAAAGATGGCACCTCAGCAAAAAGAACAAGTTGTTTTAATGTGCAAAAGAGAAAACAACTGAGGAATCATATTTTCTCCAGATTGGTTGCCAGCTACCTGACACATGAGAAGTTAATGTTATGTGGTCTATATCGGTGGCAACCATGCCACATAGAGCAACTTGATACACCCCCACTGAAGAGACTATTAAAACAAGAGCAGTATCTGCTTTAACAACAAGTTCCTACGATGCCTAAGTTTATCAAAACTTGAGTAGATCAAAGGCATTGTCTTGGGACACCGAAGTGACATTTTCAACAACTACAAATTTATAATGGAGCTAAGTACTTAACATTTATAAAAGTGCTTCGGGATCTCCGGATCAAACAGTTAAAAAATATAAAGTTCTGTTAAGGGTAGGTGAGAGTTTATCTGGAGATAATATGATTATTATTTTAAAAATGCAAACTCAATTTTGCACTTCATCATCTCATATAGAACTGACCTATCTAGGTTAATGGAGAAGAAATACAATAATATTTTTTCACTAGTTATTCTGAAATACCAAAGCAAGGATGCATATCCCAAAAGGAACATAGGCAGAGTTGTCAGCTTTCAAAAACTCCTTATATTCTAGTATGTCTAAACATGTAAATCTAACAAATTAAGAATTAGCTGAAACTGAAGCAGTTTCATCAGATTACTCAAAACTTTTATAAAAACTTATCTGTGTATTGCCTTAGGATACATGTCTGCTTCATGCAGTTTGTAATACCATTACAGGATGTAGCTTTCATGCTATAGTGGAAATTTCAGTGTGTCTGTGGATGTGGCTTCAAGTTCAAATGAGCCTGTCTGAAAACTGGGTTGCATATGATGATCATCTAAAGTCCAGTTTTCTTCAATGAGGATTAAAATGGTTTAGTCCTCTCTACACTGTTAACTGTTTTCTATGCCAGTTGATGACAATCCATTGTCTACAATACTTCACTTTCCTCGCATAGATAGGGTTGAAAGTTCAGAAAGGGAGTAATCTAACAAAGGGAAGCCTTTTCAGAACAAATACTGTTGCATGAATTATACATCCTCAAAACTTTCATTCAAAGTCAATTTTAGCAATAGTGTCTCTCTGGAATTTTTTGGTCAAGCAATGAGAACAAATAGAATATATAATATTAGTTACATGAATACACAGTAGAATGACTTTACCTACCATGTGGGGAATACACTCTTAAATTAATAGGAATTGAAGAAATGCCTTTATTCAGTCCCGTCACTCTGTCTGTTTCTGCTTCAATTTCTTGACGAACTTCATCAAAATCTGTAAATTTCCTCCCTTTGCAGTGTAGGAACTCAGCATATTCTGTAACAAACATCAATAGCCTCTTTACAGATCACAAAAAATTTTGAAGATTACAAGACACATCCTTTATGTTCTCTAGACAATTATCTAGAAAAGCATGTTGAAGTCACTGAGGATCACAGGAAAAAAGTTAGGTGGGTGATCAAACAGTGTAGGCAGAGTTCCTGCAGATGAAAATAGCCCAGAATGGAAAGGTTTGCTAAAAAAAAAGGTTTACAATTCATTACTTTTATCTTTGGCACCTGATCTTCTGGAATAAAGCATAAAGAAGGGATTGACTAAATATAATTTAAACTAACCGAATAAGGAGCAGATTGTGAAAAAATAAAAAAAACTTGCTAATACAGAGCAATTGAGACTACAGTAGCTGGATTGAGAACTATGATTACTAGAACGCAACATGTATCAGTACTGAAGTCTGTTTCTTGAATCCTCCCTAAGTCATCTTCTCACTAATAAATGTTATCAGCTCAGCTATACAAACAAATGAAACGAAAAAATAGCCATTTTTGCATCAATGGTAATAATTAACTGACTGAAAAAGAAAAAAAACTCTTCCCCCTAAACTTTTGTAATCTCTCTGATTTTAAAGTGTGTATGTTGGGGGGAGGGGGAGGGGAATCCAAGAACCCCACTATCCCTAAGATAAGGGAAAATGAAATTAATTCAGTGTGTATAAAAATGCTGCAACATAATTCCACAGCAATTTTTTGTTTGTTGATCTAGCTAAAACCTTCTGGTTTGCCTTTGACAATTTAAATAACTCCGGTGTAACTTAGATTCTTTTTTAGAACTGGCTGTACAAGAACAAGTGGATTTATTTCATAAAGTATCACAGCTGATCAATCAGATTTGTAAATTCTTTAAGCTTGTAAAGTATTTGGTTCCAAAAAAATGGAGGGTTGCTCTTTAAGGATGAAAATAAGCTGATGAATGGCCCTTATTTTGACAGAGTTCTGCATGAATTCCTTGGTACAAAGGAAATTCTGCACCTTATCTACAATTATTTCTTACTGTGGTTAATCAGATTTTTTTCAGGAAAAGAGTTCAAAATTGAAAGAATTAGCACTGAGTGTATGGCCTGCTTACTCTATCAGGTGACTGACACAGCTGATGCCAAAAGAAGCTTCCTTTTGTTCCTCTTGACTCTTAGTAACTCAGCACCCCTACCTGCAAAATGTAAAACTTCTGCATTTACTATATTGCAAATTGGATGAAATGTAGTATGCTTAACTAGGTTAATAATTGTCGCTATGAGACTTGAACTAGTAACACGTGCTCCCTCTAATTCTAAAGAAATATGCTTAAATGAAGTATGTAATGTGGTGTGTATGAAGTGTTATAGACTAAATAGGTTTACAGAATAAAAATTGCATTGAACAAGTGGTGCTTTGTTTCTGAACCTTCCATCCAGTCCTTTGACTATGTCTGGCAGCAAAGCAGACAGCCTGCTTCCACGAGTGTCCCCATAAACACAGAATCGAATGTAATCTTGACAAAGATGTGCATTAATTACACAGCAAAAACTATTAAAATTAGAGAACAATTCTTTAAATCTTTTGCAGAAGTAACTGCCAAACAGGAACTAGTCAGCAAGTAAAGATGATTCAGTTCAAAGACAGACTAGAAAACTGTCATGTCTTTCACGCTCTCCCTTACTCTCTGTAACAGCAAGATCACAGAACCCTAAGGTGAAAAATCGCTCCAAGTCCAGTCCCCCTTGCATATTCAAGGTATAGTCCCCAGAAAGAGTATATATTGGATATTAATCTGATAATATGTAATTTGTTTAGACTGACCCTTTCTAATGTCTAATTTTCAGACATTTGTTTTATGAGGTCAAGGGTATGTTGAGAGGGAGAGAATACATTCAAAAGTCAGGGGAAAAAGCAAACATAAAAAAGCCTCTCTCTGCACTGAGAACAAATATAAAGCTACCTAATTATTTGAGACAAACACATATTTAAAGCCAACTCCGCACTTAAAAATAACAGAACGCTGACAAAAGAATTCCACCACATTTCACCAGTTTTGGGGTTAGTCTCCCCAACCATAAATGCCTTTATAACAGATTGTGTCAGATTTTGATTGGACAGAAAATGATGCAAACTGGTAAAATAAAATAACGTTTCCAAAATGTCTCTTATTTGGCCTCTCACGGTTCTGATTTCTACACCCATTCTGAGGTTTATGACACTGAGCATGCTGATATTTTGTTGCTAATAAGCACTAATAGAGATTTATGTTTTCTAAGTACTATAAGAATAGGACAATTTTATTCCCACCTATAAATTGTCTTATAAAATAAATCCATCAGTTTAGGAGGCTTGAAACTGCTGGGCTAGGAATGTCCACTGCATCTCACAAAGGTAGTTGATGTTGACACAGTAGCAAAATGAACATAGACACACGCATGGAATTAAGTGGCAGATTGCAACTCTTATTAAACTTTAACACAAGGGAGGGATACTACCCACCCATCACCCCTATTCTCCCATACCAGGCATTTAACTAGTTCCAGTTTGGGGGTTGCAGTGCTCCTTATACAAGTCGCAACTTGTGCTAGGGTTTATAGGGCTCCTTATCATATAACCCATATGCTCTGCTCAGCCTTCCCCACCAGAAATCAGCCCTGAGTCCTAGCACCTTCCCTTACCCACAAGGGAGACAGAGGTTCAAGCAAGGTGGGAACTTTGGCCCATGAGAGCCACAAAACCTGACATTGGCCTGTGAAAGCCAAAGGTCTCATCCTACCACACGAGACCAAGGCCCATCACCAAAATCCCAGGTCTTTTACCTCTGGGAATCGTTCATTTCATTCTATTAACCACACTGGAAACCAGACACAGGGGGTGCCAGCAACTAGCTTGGTCACTCCCCTCTACCCAACCACATTGCCCAGTATCACAGTTCCTGCCCCGTCCATTCCCTTACATCCTGTAGCCACGTCAGCATCTCCATCTGACAAATGTACACCGTCATCTCTGAAAACTACCAGTCGGTGATAACAGATGCTGCTATGCTGTATCACTGACCATCACTCCCCGTGTCCAGGAATACCTTGGTGACCCTCTCAAGTCACTTTTTTTTCTACTCCTGTCACTGCAGGCTGGGTCTGCAGCTCCCCACCAGACCCTCCTTGCAAGCATTGCTCACCTCACTTCCAGCCATGATTGCCCAATTAAGCTAACATCCCTCCAGATTCTGTCCCTTGAGTTAAGTCCTATCCTGATGCTAAGATCATTCTCCACAAGGTAAATAACCAGGACAAGAGATGCGTGTGCACTGCTTGTCAGCAAGTGCAGAAGTGGCATGAAATGATCCCAATGCGTGCCTCTTCTGCCGAACCACAGGATGCAAACTGCTTCGGCACAGCTGAGATCCAGCTGCCATTCTGGCTGCTCTTGTGGGCCCAATGAACTACAGAGTGCCTGCAAATCAAGATACTGCATGTCCTCAGTATAGCTTCTGAAACAAACAAGCACACTGGTTTAGTTACATTGTGTGATTCCCAGCCCTATTTTCCTAGGTGCAGACAATCCTGTAACACCTCAATTTCCAGCTCCCCATTGCCTGCATCTGATGTGGGCCAAAACACTCTGTAGCCACTGATGTTACTGCCCTGATCCTGAAAGACCGAGCACCAATTTGGAGGGCATGGGGGGGAAGTGATCAAGACAGCAGTAGTGCAAGGTTTTCCTCAATACTGTGCCAAACTGGTATCTTGTCAGGCAACGAGGGCCAGCTTTAGGCACTGTGGGGCTCAATTCGAAAGAGCTGCCGCTGAAGACTACAGCGGGACTTTAGCGGCAGCCAATTGAGCCGCCGGTGCCTTCTGCAGCACGTTGATGGAGGATCCTTAGGGACGTTTTGGGGCCCTCTTAGGGGCGCGGGGCCCGATTCAGGGGAATCGAGGGAATCGCCCTAAAGCTGGCCCTGCAGGCAACTGCCATCACTGTGTATGAACAGCAGTCCCAGTTGCAGGCCCCAGATTTTTTTGCAAGGCTCCTACTGTCTGTACAGGGCCCAAGCGCTCATCTGCACATTCCTTTAACACCACATAAGCCCTCTTTTCCTTCTAGTCTATTTTCTAGTACCTTAAATGCAGGATCACCACTGCTGCAGATAGTTGCACATCTGTTACACTTAATGCATGCTGGGACCTGCCCGCAGCTGCCATAGGCACCAGCGTACTCACTCTAAAAGGACTAAAGAGACAACAACAAATGTCACCTAAAATAAAATGGCCTCCCTCCCACAACTGCAGACCTATGGCAGAGCCTGTGTGACGAAGTGGGGATTTTCCCTTGTTACGTTGTATGTGAGCCTATGTGAGCCTTGCTGTTTTGCATGAATGTTGTGTGTGCCTCAGTTTCCCGGTGTATTGCACCAATGTCTAAGTTGTGGAAATAAGGGCATGTGACTTTTGTGGAGGTTGCTCGAGCTGCCTGCATGGATGCTATGGCCACCTCTTCATAATCTGAGACCCAGAAAGGGGATACGACCAGATGACTCTTGGCCCGGGAAGCAAGACAAAGGCCAGAGGAGGAGCAATGGGCAGCGCAGGGGCCAGGCAGCTGGAAGCGAATCAGTCTCGACTGGTTCTGGGCTCCCCTCCCTCTCAAGGTGGGCTTAGCACGAAATCAGTGACTTTTAGCCAACAAGTTCTGTTCTATGCTGTGTTCCTGTTGACTAATAAACCTTCTGTTTTACTGGCTGGCTGAGAGTCACGTCTGACTGCAGAGTTGGGGTGCAGGACCCTCTGGCTTCTCCAGGAGCCCAGCCTGGGTGGACTCGCTGAGCGAAGCATGCTGTGTGGAAGGGGGATGATGAATGCTCCAAAGTCAGACCCATGAAAGTCAAAGCCGTGTAAGCTTCTTGCCCTGGAGACAGTATGCTCAGAGAGAGGAGGCATGCTCCCCTAGAGTCCTGACTGGCTTCATATGGAGTTCCAGAACATAGTCCCGGTGACTCCGTGATAGCCTGTTGGAATCCTGTTAGGGTTTTCAATGTTACAGGTAACCTGTTGTCCCTCTTGGTGCCCATCCTTCCTGGACCACCCTTCTAAGAGTTCCTGCACTATGAAATGCACACGTGTGTCCGGGAAACCCACTAAGTTACTCCTGTAGGACAGGCCCATTAGCTGGCCAGAAATAGCAGAGGGAACCAAAGCACAGTGGATCAAAGACACCACATATCACACCACTTGATGTGTACATATGGGCCACCCACGGTGAAGCCCTTCCCGTGCTTAAGCTCGCTGAACTCTGTAAGGCTGCACAGAAAAGGGTGTTAAATCGCAAGCAGTGTAAAACGAAGGCCCTCGCCAGCCTCATTACCCGAGCAGGCTTCGCCAACTGTCCATTTACAATATGGGCCATAGATTGGTTCTCACACCAGAAACCAACTTTTTTTGTTCTGAAAGTTTGCTCCTCAAATTGTGACGGCCACCAGTATTGGAAAAACTCAAGGAAGGTGATGTCTCCTGTAATACCCTGCACCACAGAGGTTTCTGGCCACCTCTATGCATGCCAATCTCTTTTAAAGTAATCCCCAAAACCTATGCCTCCCAAGGCATCCAACTACCTGCAGCTCAGTTTTGAACCACCAGGCCGACCGCCATATTGAAAACCCATTAAATTCTTCCAGGAATATTTCCCATACTTCTAAGTCTTATTTCATTCCCCTTGTCATTCTGGTCAAGTGATGGGGTTTTTGCACTCCACAAGCCAACACCAGACAGGCACAAAATGCCCAACTGGGAGCCACCAACCAGCGTGCAAAGTTCAGGACCCCTAGAACCATCAGTAGTTCCCTCAGAGTAACTGTTTTTCTCCTTTGAGAGCCCATATCAGTGCCCTAATCGATTCTAACTTGTTTGTAGGGAACCTAGAGACACCCAAACTGTGTCCAGTTCGATGCCCAGGTATATTACATTTTGAGTAGGGCTCTCTGATTTTTCCTTGGCAGAGGGGACCCCAAGGTTCTTGGCTAGACTCTGAAATGCATGAAGCATGTGCTCACTGTTGCCTGTCCATAACCCTCCTGCAAATCAGAAATCGTTGCAATAGTGCACCACGTAAGGCAGGCCAGTCTCACACACAACTGCCCAACTCCAGCCTGGAGCTGAATCTTTCAAAAGCAGCACACAACACTGAGCACCCCATGGGCATGGCTTTATCAAAACACTACTGGCCCTCAAACTGAAACCCAAGGAGGTTAAAGTCCCTGGGATACACTGGAAGCAACTGGAATGCAGCGTTGATGTCATATTCTTCCAACAGCACCCCAGAGCCACACTCCCTAACCATGGCTACCCCAGCATCACATGACGAATATCTCACTGAACACAGCTGGGGATCAATACAGTCTTTTACCAATGAGCCCCCTGGGTCAGACAGGTGATGGATCAGCCTTTGTTCTCCCTTCACCTTCTTTAGTGCCACACTCAGGGGAGAAAGAAATCTGGCATTGGAATACACCAGAAGCGGCCTCACCTGCCACTCTCCCCGCTGCCAACTCATAAGAGCAAAGATGACCACATATATGCTCAAAGCCTCCAACAGACTTCAAGTTCTCGGCCCAGGACGGGCACCTCATGCCTTTATAAGGGATTCAAAAACCTGCTGAAAATCCATTCCATACATCAGCAGCACCTGTCTTCCTCGGTTAGCCCCACAACAAGTTCCATTACACCCATATCTTAACTGGAGGAGCCTTTTCCATGGCTATTGCCTCCCCCATAACAACTCCTGAAGCACTGGGACCTTGCAAGCACCCTTTCCTATTGCCCTGTTGGAACCACCTTTCCCTTCATAACAGGAGAGTGCACTATGCTGACCCCTGCACCTCCTACAGCAGTGTTTGTACCTGCCTTGTGAATTAAAACATTTCCCAACATTAAACGCAAAGCACACATGGGCTTTTGCATCTGCATTTTGAAGCTGAGGTTTTAGCACTGGCAACCCGCTGTCCATGAATGCCAGCTGGGCGATGCCATAAAGAATCACACTTCAGCCAAAGGTCCTGTCTATTTTACCTCAGGGTAAATCAGGCTCTTCTGGCTAAATTCTGTCATACCTTACCCATACACATATGTGGTATGAACCCTCACTATTAAATCCTGCTACTTAAACAAGGAAATTTACCTCTTGGGGCTCCTGTCAGAAATTGTACGGGTATAAATGCGAAAGGCTGTACACCAGTTCTCAAGAGTTTGAGGCACCTTCATTCTGAGGGGTTTATCGTTCCTCATTTGTGCTTTTTGTCCCCTTTCTCCGCTTGCTCTTCCCCAAAGTCAATAAATCCACACATTCCTCGTTCCAAATCTTTTCTTTAACCCCTTTAGTCAGATGATTCCTGAGTGGGCAATCTGATCCCATGTAAGCTGTCCTGTCTCCTGCCTGTGTTTTGTTAGGAATGATGCCACCTGACGACACATGGAGGACTCCTCCCTCCCCCAACCTCACCCATCTTCCTTTGCATCCTGAGGAGTATGACAACAACTGCTGCTGCTGCAAGTTGGTGAGTAACTGTTCCTGTGCTGGAACGAAGCATAAATGATTCCACATGGCCCCTGTGCAGGGCTAAATCCTGGGAGCTGGGGAATGCTGACCAGTCAGCATCCCTCTCCCCCAGCTGTCCAATGGGTGCCAGAGACTCCCAGGAAGGAGCTACCTATTGTCCCTTGGCAAGCATCTTCCTCCCTTGCCGCTGGAGCTGTCCCCTTTTCACCGCTGGCCCCATCAGTTTCTCCATCCATTGATGCAGGTGGGTGGCATTTGTGCTAGAAGCTTCTAGAATGTGGGCTCCATCTATGCAGGGGTTTGAAGATTCCAAAGATGCAACTCCATGTAATCAAAGTCCTAGCTAAACAGTTACATGCTAACTGACAATTTTTATTATTTAGCACAGGGGTTCTCAAACTGGGGGTTGGGACCCCTCAGTGGGTTGAGAGGTTATTACATGGGGGGTCGCGAGCTGTCAACCTTCACCCCAAGCCCCACTTTGCCGCCAGCATTTATAATAGCGTTAAATATATTAAAAATTGTTTTTCATTTATAAGGGGGGGGGGTCACACTCAGAGACTTGCTATGTGAAAGGGCTCACAGTAAAAAAAAGTTTGAGAGCCACTGAGTTAACACACAGAGGAATCCTTCAAGGCGGATGGCATCTTGTTATGAGAAGAGATATTACAGGTGAGGTGTGTGGGGGGAAGTGTCACTCTCATACTCACACAAGAATCTATTTGGAGAAGACTTGCAAGTGTTGGGAGGGAGGGAGAGAGAAAAAAAAGCAAGCTTTGGATTTAAGAGATCACATTCACCATCTGAAGGCTGTATCCACAGAAACAGCAGGTGGAGTCAGTGGACTGAGTCCAAATAGCAGCTCTGCAAGTTTCATAGGATGCTTTATTTCTCACTTCCTGTTATATGACTGTTGACCTAATCATCTCAGGCCCAATGCCTGATGGAGAGTTTTTGCCTGCCTTTATGTATCTGAGTCACAGTTACTCTCAATCACCTTTACACTGTAGTTTTAGATATTGTTGATAAATATCTGATATTCTAACTGCTTGTGTCCTTAAAAGACAGATATCTATTTGCTCTTTTTATATCTAATGATTACAGTTTAATATATATTTCAGATAAGATTGCTTTGGACATGAGGGATGTCAGATGTCTTATATCAGATGGAATGGCAATATTACTTGAGAAAGCAGGGCTGGCTCCAGCATTTTTGCCACTCCAAGTGACGGCGGAGAAAAAAGCCGTGGTGGGCAGCACTTCGGCAGGAGCTCTACCACTGCCGCTTCATCATTCAGTGGCAGGCCCTTCCCCCCGAGAGGGACTGAGGGATCCGCTGCCAAAGAGCTGGACGTGCTTCCCCTTTCAGTTGGCCGCCCCAAGCACCTGCTTGCTGTGCTGGTGCCTGGAGCCGGCCCTCTGAGAAAGGAATTCTGAAGCTGTACAAAGGAAGTTATTTAATGGACACTGCCTGCCTGAAGGGTCACCGAGCCACAGATGCAATCTTCCCAAGAAAAGTAAAAACAAAAAACCCAAGTAAATATCCAATAAAGGTTCAAAGAGGGGGTTCCATTACACTCATGATTCATACTGCACAGAGTAGCACAATATTGCAAGGTGAATTTTGTAAAGTGGTGCTATGCTGTCTATTTTTGATGAGAACCAGAGGGATCTTTCTTCAGTAATTATCAGGTGTCACTGAAAATCTGAAGCACTTCCCCTTACCCCATGAAACCCATGTAATTAGGTAGGATCATCCCAATTTTACAAAAGAGGAAAACTAAGGCAAAAATAAATAAAGTGATTTGCCTAAGATTTCCCAAAAAGTCTGTGGCAGATCTAGGAAGAGAACCTAATTCTCATGATGCGTAGTCCTTTGCCTTAGTCACAGAACCATCCTGCCTCCCAGATGCGTAATCAGCCACAACATTTTAAAAATATTTATATACTTTCCATAAAAACAATATTTGACCTCATTCATTTCTTAGCCAGACCAGACACCTAGCATTAAAAGATTTCCAAGCTGCATATCTCATCACAGGTTCTGGAATTAGGGGTGCCGAAGTAGTAATAACAATCAAAATACATGGTTTCCTCCTTCAGCACCCGCACTATCAAAATTCTTACAGCACCACTGTATCTCATGGAAAAATTTAAAAGTGGTCTTTTTTCTAAAAGTATATCATGCAGAACGTCCTGTATTTCACTTCTCACCTTTACTACTTGGAATGTTTACATTCAAACACATTTGTTTCCTCGCCACTAGAAAGCTGCATGTCCGTGACAGGACAAAAATCAAAAAGAAGAACTAGCAGCTCACTAACCCTTCTTTCAGAAACTATAGCTACAAAGAACAACACTTCAGGGGTTATCAGGCTCAAGGACACAGAGTTCAGAGGTTCAAAGAAACCAGCAGAAGGACAAGAAACCAACTCTATATGAAAATGATGGGCCTAAAATGGGACTCCAGATATGCAGCTATGGGGTCAGGGGAGATGTGGGGGGAAGAGCAGACCACTAAACCAAAAGGGTGCCCCCATGATCTTAACCTGAGATCATGCTAAGTGTTGAGACTTAATTCCTAAGGATAGAGAAGGGAAGAGGTTCTTTAAGAGCACAAGCAAAGGAAAAGAGAATGTAGCTCTCCTCCTGGAAGGAGACCAGGAACAGAAAAGTACATGAGACAGGCATTCTACGAGATCAAAGTCATCATATGAGGGTTATGGTAGTTGCTGAAATACCAGAGCAGTTTGTCTTTAAAGCAGACAAAGTCAGGTTTAAGGAGAGTAACTCTCCACATCTGAACACTATAATCCAGAACAGTGGTCCTCAAGCTGCATTGCACCGTGACCCCCTTCTGACAACAAAAATTACTGCATGACCCCAGGCAGGGAGGACCAAAGCCCAAGTCCGCCCAAGACCCATTGTTTCAGGTAGGGAAGCCAAAGTTGCCCCAGGGCTTCTGCCCTGGTGAAGGGAATGTAACTTTAGTCCCCCTGCCCAGGGCTGAAGCCCTCAGGCTTTGGCTTCAGTCCTGGGCAGTGGGGCTTTGGCTTCTGTTTCAGCCCCGGGCGGCGGTGCTTGGGCTTTGGCTTTGGCCCTGGGCCCTAGCAAGTCTAACATCAGCCTTGGCAACCCCATTTTCGGGGTCCCAACCCACAGTTTAAGAACCCTTGCAAGAAGGGGGCTTCTTTCACCCAACAGACTTCCCTGAAAGATGGCTGACCTCCATATCAAGGCTTCTCTTTACATAGAGAAACAGGGGATTGGATTCATCCCACAGATACATATTCTGAGGGGTTAGAATAAGCCACCACCACTGTATTGTCTGCCCTGAAGAAACATGGAGTTCTCGGTCTAACAGCTTCTGAAAGCTAAAAGCATCCCCCTCACATCCCTGAGTTCTAACACATTTGTGTGAATTATATGCTCTAGAATACCATTTCATCGGAACACTCTAGATGATTCATCACCCTAAACTACCCAAAGACTGCCATCTGTGGTCATTATAAACCAATGTGTGTGGTCTAATAGATGCATCTAAAAAGTATTGCAGCAGTGCACTGGCAAAAGCAATAGGAGACCAGGCCCTGGACAGCCCACCATTGCTTGGACCAAAACACAAGGACCTGTCCTGTAAAAAAGACAATGCCCCATCTGTTTTGGGCTGACCAGAACCATAGAAGAATAGGCAGAAAGGACCAAATACACAGGTGGTAAAGGAGGAACTGGAACAGTTAGTAACCAACCCTACATCCAATACCGTAAGTACCCAAACAGGTGATGCTGAAGCATCTGGCATAGAAGACTTCCTCCTGACACTACAGAACCCAACAATAAGGTACACAGCAATGAAGGAAATTAAAACAGATCCAGTGCCAAGGCACTCAGCCCTGATGGATCTGAAAGCTAAGCTCCCAAGGGTCCCTGGCACAGAAAACATTCCTGATATTCAGGAACTGCCCAATGCCAGAGATGTCCTGGCCCTGGGTCAGTCACAGTGTCAGATATTCTCATGGTTCTATTTGCGCCTCATCTTTCTAGGCTCTGAAGAGCCATCACTGCATCTGGGAGCAGAAGTCTCAAAGGGACGAAGGTTTCTGTAATGGACGAACAGGGTAGCAACACAAAACCACTAAGTTTCCGCTCAATGTATGTGGCAGTCAGAAAAAAACTTACCCTGAGCTTCAACAAAACGAATAGGATGTACACACAGCCCAATGGAGATTTACCCAGAAACTTCTGAGCTTGCGCGCTGAAGTGCAGACATCACCCAGCGTAGGGATCAGTTCAGGCAGTGCTCAGAGAAGCCTGTAATAATGGTGGCCACCATAATACATCCCAAAATAAGTCCGTTCACCACTAAATATAAAGTCTCACTCACAGTACTATGAGGCCACCTGTATTTGTTTTCACTCAATAACAGCTTCCAAACAGATAGAACACAAAAGCATTGTTCACCATGCATTCATAATGTAGTAAGGAGGCCCTGTTCTCTCATTTTCATTAAGAATAATGGTAACCAAAGCTAAATAAAGAATAGGTTGTCTCATGCTGACCACAGAACAAAGACTGTGCATGTCCATTTGGTACAACTTTTCAGTAACGTTTTTAAAGTGTCACATCCTCCATCACTCTGCTCAAAAAAGACAAAGCACTTCACTTAAAACATGAGCTGTTGACTTGCTTGAGAGTAATATGTTTGACTTTATCTACAATCTCTCAAGAGTCCATATGCTGCACATGCAATGAATATTAACTCTCTCTTGTGGCCAGCACTGAGCATTTGATGAGTCTCCGGACATTTACAAAACTGTCATTTTTTTGGAGAAGCTGGCGTAGTATAGAATATATTTACAAATGCAGTCCACTTTGTTTGCAACTATAGTTCAAAACCAGCTGGGCCGCCCTGATATGAGTCTCAAATCAGAACAATTCTAGCAGAACTTTCCTTTCAACTGTAAAATCACCCATGACATCCAGATTTTTACTTCTCCTAACAAAACACCCCAGATATTGCTGACATCATCAGACTTGGTCAAGAGAAACTGCCAGCTGCTTAAGAGCTCTCATGTCACTCACAATGTTTAATGAAAGGCTTTTTCTTCATGCCTGAGGCTGTAAGAAAATACAAGATTTATACAGCTATGGGAGTACTAGGGGCATAAGATGTGATATATGAGCAATACTTAAGCTAATCTCTGTTCCCACCATAAAACTATCAATCTGACTAAACAGCAAGACCCAAATGGATCACTACAATATATCCAGGTAAATGCCAAGACTGCTTTTAAAAGAGAAAGCACAGAAAAACCCACTTAAAAGTAGGTTTTCCACCAGCTATATCTGTTCATTATTGAAGTATTTCATTTTAAACTCCTAGTCCACTGCCTTTCAAGCCGACACACAAGATCCATCCCTTCCCACACAAATGCAAGACCATCTTATACCAATGTCTAGGACACCCCTCAGTGGCTAAATCCTCCAATACCCTTCTACAACATGTTCCCAGTTGCCAGAGTCTGCAAGCAGTGCTAGTGTGCAACAACACCTGAGCTGCCAAACCCTCAACCTCTTTTGCCATCTGCCACCAGTCCAATCCCATCCCTAGCCCTTAGCGCCATCTACCAACCCCTCAACACCTGAGAAACCCCCCAACTTCACAACTCAATACGAGTTGCTAATACCTTCTTCCACTCACGCATAAAGTCTCCTTCCCCTTGACAATATTAAGAAAGGTGTCCCTCACCTGTGACCCAGCTGGCAAGGGGGTTACAAGAATATCCTGATACTAGTATGTACATTCTGGTTCACCAAAGAATCTCATGTGAGGTCTTAAATGGAAGCCAGGCTCACAATGGCACATTTGAATACAGAGTCAGAGAGCTATGAAGTCGACAGGAAGAGCACACAATGAGGGAAGTGAACCTTATCTTGCAATAGGCTTGAAACATTGACTGGATTATAAAAATGAGGAACAAAGATACCCCACCATTCTGCACCTAGGAAGAAAACAGACAGCATGTTTACATTCATGAAAACAGAATCTCAACAACCTGGGTTGAAAACACTGCAAAGGACTTGCGGGGTAAGATAAACGTCTTTAGACAGAAGTTTAGCCTGTTAAATTAAGTTTAGTCTCTAGAAAGCATGTTATGATTTTGTTTTATATCTAACCTGTTTCAGTTATCCTTACTCACTGTCTCTTGAATCTTTGACAATCAACTTATTGTGGTTTTCACTGTAAATATATCTCAGTGATGTGGTATTAAGATGAATCATACAAGCTGGTGTGTACACTATTCCCTTGGGGACAGCAGATGTGGTATTTCTGTGAGTGTTCAGTGGATAAGGGGCTAGACACTACAGGAGATGCTTTGAAGGGGGTCAGGACTGGGATGCATTTATTGTTAACCTGCAAGACAAAGTAAGGGCTTGCAGATTGCTTGAATGGCTAACAGACTGGTGATACAAGGGAACTAACACCCAGTTAAACACAAGCAAGCCTCCGAAGGGCTGCAGGGGGTAACAAGGGGACTCAGTCGTGGGTATCCAGAACCATGGCACCACCCCATTATAGGTTTGTTTTTTTTAAAAACTTATTCCACTTTAATAGAAAAGGAGCCAGGAAAGATCCTAGGACTACAGGTTGGAGAGTCTCTTCATAGTACTGGGGAAACTTGTACTAATCTATCTTTAATAGGTAAGTATAAACAGTCAGGTAAGTATAAACTTGATAAGATCAAACCTTTCTCCTGTCAGAGAAAATTGTGCTTCTCTAATCTGCTATAGCTGTGGATTCTTTATTTTTTAAATCGGAGAAACAGATAAAGGTGACCCAGGGGATCCAATTTACTTGATGTTTCTTTTTAAAGGAAAAAAAAGAAGAAAAGAAAAGAAAAACAAGCGAAAAAGGAGCAAAGTCTTATTGTATAACAATGAAAAATTAATAAATAGGCCAGCATTTCCCAAAAGACTGGGGCATGCCCCCCTCAGGAATATGAAGGATTGGCTAGGGGGAACGGGTAGATCCCTCAATTTTTCTCTAGGGCATGCTGGACTGGCCTCCACCTAAGCACCCTGCACACAGCCCATTCCCTCCACCCCTTTTCAGATACCAGCTACTATCGCTGGCTGTCCTATAGCACAAGTGGTAGAAGTCTGCTGCAGAGCTGAACATTCATGGCTCATACCCTGCTGAGAATCATGGTAGAGATGATACAGTTGAACAATTGTATTTGTTTACCTTTTTCCTTTCTGTGCAACATGGATAATAAAATCACCCAATATCCCAATGGTGTTGTGCAGATAAACTCATTAACGTTTACGAAGCACACCACTGAGGACCTTAATAATTTTGCACTTAGCACAGACTACACAATGAATGAGGAAGACAAAAAGAAGTTTTGATTAATAACCCATTCACTGAATGAGGCAGGGATCCTATGGAAAGATAGTATCTGATCAAGTAATTCAAGACTCTGTAATAATGCATTCACACAAGCGACCTAAATTAAGGTTGCATTTCTTAACTTCTGAGTGCTTGCCTTTGCCACCTGAACACTCTTAATGTAGTGTTTGTTTTTATTTACCATCTTTTAGCAATTTAAGGCTTAAGTCAAGAGCAAGCTAGTGAAGTTTACTGAACACTATGTTTTGGCTACTAAAAACCAGTGGGATTATGAGAAATTCTGGATGGCTTTGAACACAGTGGGAGACTGGACAGCACAATGGCAGATGAAAGTCCACTTAGATAAGCATAAGTTAATGAATGCTGACAAATGTGTTCAGTTTTGAATACACAATACTGTGTCCAAGATAGAGTATAATTTTTGGTCAGATAATTTTTTTGATTCAGGAACTTCTATTACTGCCAACTTTGCCCTTCTCCAGAAATTTCCACAACTCATGACATGGAAAAGTTACTGGAGAAAACAGGCTGTTTGCAATTATCACTGACTACCCTGGAGGGCAAAATTGAAGTCCCTGTATGTCCATTTTGGTTATATTTTATTTTGTTAAACCTAGTTTTACAGGTTACTGAGAACAAACATATCTAATCTAATATTTAACGGTAATTCTTTTTCTCTAAAATAACTAGTACATAATATACCTTTTTCCCCTACTTTTCACATTTAGCTATTAAAAGCAACCACTAGCTACATGAAAATAAGGCATGCTCTAAAATAATTACAAACTATGGCCCAGATGGGACAATGAACTCAATGGGACCATGCACGTGTGTAAGTGTTTGCAGTGTTGGGACCTTTCTTCCTCATGGCAAACACTATTTTGAATAGTCTGTTTACAACGCAAAAGACTGGTGTAAACCCTCACACTGACAGGATTATAACACTTAAAAAAAACATTCAAGTAAAAATACTTTGATGCTGAACTATATAAGAGGAATATACATCAGATAAAATACCTGTTTTGGCAGTGACAAGCTGTAAAACCAATGGTCGCCTTGTTACAATTCCAGATCCTCGTGGAAGAAAATCCCTACAAGAAAAATCAGAATGTAAATAAGGGGAGTATGATCACAACTGAGAAAGTCGGACAATGGAATTTTTACCAATATGAATCATTCCTTTAACAAAAAACAAAAAGACACTACGCCATTGTTACATTCACAGCGGGCACATAGAGAAGTTAGATTAAAAAATAAAATACTTTCTGGAATGCTGCAACATAAAGTCAATGTTATTTCTTAGAATCAAGAACCCCAACACACAAGAGCCAAAATCAGCCACGCACAGAGCAAACAACTTCTTATGGCAGAGCAGCACAACTCACCCCACCTTGCTCTAGGTTGGCTCTTTGCAGACTGACTGCTTCATGCCCAGATCACACACTTCTCTACAGAGCCCCCTAGCCTGCAAGCAGGACCAGGAAGCCCCTTAAAAATCTGAAAGACATAGCTTGTAATTTGAACACAGTTTTCAGCAAACCAAAATCTTCACTTAAAAAAAAAAATTATAGTACATAAGGGAGAAACTCCTGTTAAACATTAAAACGTGGTAAACTTAATTTTCATCCAGCTAATTTAATGGAACCCAGGATTTAAAATGCAGGGTCAAAGGAACAGTTCACAAATTAAGGAATCTTTTAGGTTTTTTGGATTTTTTTTTTGGCTACTCACTCTAGTTGAAGTGAATTGGACTGACAGTCAAGAGAACTCAGATATAATTCTCATCTTTAAAAGAATTAAATTGCATCTATTTTTCCTCTAACATTTCCACACCCAAATCATGAGAATTTTGTCATTCATTGGGAGGGAGTTGAAAGGCTTGCTTTTAGGAATTTTTCAGGGTCAGAGACCCTCATGTGTCAATACATCTAACCATAACATTTTCAAGGCTCCTCTATGTGTTCTCCCACAGTCTGCCTTTCCCCCATCCCTTCCCTCCCCTTATGCCATGAACCCCTTATACCATAGTTAGTTAATGACGGTAAAGGACTTGGAACAACAATTCTTTCCACCTTGTTGGCAATTTCCATAGTTCCTCACCTCACTCATGCTGAGCCACCACAGCAATTTCTTACAGTTCAGGGTGCGGAACTAAGGAATGGGGCATTTGCCTTATTTTAAGAGAAGCAGAATCACATCCGCTTACCTAGCTTTGCTCTCCTGGGTCTTCTAAGAATCATGCAGAAAACTCCCCCTCCTTCTCAAGATATTTTAAACTCTGATACCTACAGGCTGACTCACAGGCTCTGCCCTACTGAAGACACTCTACACTCAGAGGACCCAGAACACACTATAATTTCCTTTCAAGAGTGGGAAGCAAGAGCTCCTCTAGATCTCTAATTCCATTTTAAAATGTTTGTGAATGACTACATAAAAAAAAAAAAAAAAGATTATTCCAGAGTAAGTAACGGACAGGTAAACCCCATCACTCACATCCCCAAGCGCTCGGGCTGGGAGGGGGGGAGGCTCTGTGAGAGTGGCTTCTGAAAGAAGACATCTTCAAAGAAGTAGAATCCCAAAGTAAGTAGGTTATCTTCTTTCTAAAAAGACCATCTGTGAAGGATTCTCACTCCTGAAGAGTGACTAGTGTGACGGATGTCCCACAGTGAAGAGTATAATGATAAACACTGACTGGCACAAAGTCAGCACTGCATGTACCAAAAAGTTTGTATTTATTTGTGGTTTTTAGAGGAGGAAGTAAAATATCTCCCCACAAAAGAGCTGGCCACAACCTGGGTGCCCCTGGTGGATAGGAAAACCTCTGCTGTGTTCTACTCCTGTTTTCCCCTTCACCAGGGCTCCTTCAACAAACTCCAGTCTCTCTTTCAATCACAGCCCTTCTTAGGGGTTTGGGTTTTCCATTAAATTAACAAAGTTTTCAAAGAAATATGAACAATCTTCCACCCAGATTTAAGCTGTGCTTAGCCTCTAGTTCCTAAGGAACTGTCCCATCCTGAGGGACCATGACTGAAGACCCTCTTTCCCTGCAACTTCCTGCTGCAGTTCCCTCAATGCAGCTTCCTACTGCCTTTTACCTTGGGATCATCTGATTCAACCCAGGTGTGGTATGTCCTGTAATCAGGGCTGGCTTAGCCCCAGGCTCTCCAACCCATAGGCAAGCCAAAATCATGAGGCTTAAGGAACATCCAGACAAAAGATCTCTCCAAACTTTTGGCCAATTACATATATAGGACATACTTACGCACAAAGATTGGAGCGTGCGGGACAGCACTCTCTTACTTCAAGGCAGGTTCTGCAGAACAACATAGTAACTCTTCTTCACGGTAGATGAATCTAAGGGCTTGTCTACACTATGCAGCTTTTAGTGATAAGGCTGTGTCAACACAGCCTTGTCGCTAAAAGTCAGAGGGTGTGAACGTTCTGTCAGTATTTTGTCAGCAGTTTTGCTGACAAAATACTTCTATCCCCACGAGTGGCGTTAGTTTTGTCGGCAGGAGCGCGCTCCTGCTGACAAAGCCATGTTCACACTGCCACTTGTGTTGGCAAAACTTGTGGGGGGGGGGCTTTTTAAAGTACCCATTAAAGACAAAAGTTTCGTCACAATGTCATACCATAGACAAGCCCTAAGGAACAGAGCTTTGCCAACAGTATGGCATATACAAGGCTGCTTCACACAGGACTATGATTGAAACATCGCTGAGATAAGCAGCAGAAGCTGCCCTGCCTTGTATCATACATGTCCTGACATGACTTAACTGAAAGCCATCCAGTATTAAAACATGTAGTCAGGCATTAAGACATGGATCCCCTCCGGACATCATTGCCCAAGCAACATGTGTTAAAAGAAAAAGCATGAGTGAGCATTAAGGTCTTTAGTCCACTTCAAGTACAACACCATGGAGTTGTCAACAAGTGTGTGAAAAGAACCTCCCCAGGAATGAGCATGTGGGCATTGGTGTAATATTGATGAGAGCCATTATGGAGGAACACCACTGCCACTTTGGAAAGGAATCTGAAAAAGTGATTCTTCTGCCAGTCTGAAGCACTGCTTGCTCTTCAGGTTGAAAAGACTGCCACCAGGAAACGGTATGCCATTTACAAGAACCTGAGTGCACAGACGGTTATTAGCTGGAAAGTAGCATTCACCAGCTCTGTCCAAGGTAGGGTATCCCACGAAACCTAACATGGATTTTAAAAAATGTCCAAAAGCAGGCACACTTGGGAACAAAGGGCTGAAGAGACACTTGTCCACGTATGACTCAGGTTCACTTGTTGACCATTTTATCCTTTTACAGTGGAGTAGAATCTGCCTTTGGATTGCGTTCAACCGGACAAGCAGTGTAGGCCCCTTATAAGGTATTCGAAGAGATCCATAAGAGCTGGAGCTCATCACACCACATGCTTCTTCCATGTCCAATCACAGGTCTTTCGGGAGAAAGAGGAGACAGTCACCCCAGACCTACCAATAATACACTAAGGAAAAGGGTCCTTTAATACACCTAACCATAAAATTTTCAAGGGTCCTCTACGGCCTTGGCTACGCTGGCACTTTACAGCGCTGCAACTTTCTTGCTCAGGGGTGTGAAAAAACACACCCCTGAGCGCAGCAAGTTATAGCGCTGCAAAGCACCAATGTAAACAGTGGCCCAGCACTGGGAGCACGGGGAGATGGAGTACGCGCAGCGCTGGGAGAGCCATGACCATACTCGCACTTCAAAGTGCTGCCGCAGGAGTTCTCCCGCGGCAGCGCTTTGGAGTTTCGAGTGTAGCCAAGCCCTATATGTAGTGTCCTCCAAATTCACTAGGACAAACTACCCCTTAATGAACAGAAAGCCTTGGCATCTCTAAACCTCTTCTCAACTGATGCTGAGAGGTGCAAGGAGGAAGAGCCCATTAAAGTGCCACACGCATTGGTACTCTCAAGGTTCAGCTGGCACAATGATTTTTCAACTCAGCAAGAGGAGTCCCTCTTAAGAAGGGAAAAGAATGACAGAGTTTCTTTTGCCTTAAACTGGCAGAAGCAGCCTTACTGTGCGAAGTCCATCTCGTGTGGTATCTTTTTGATGTACCAAGAAACGTTTCCATGCGCAACAATATACATAGTACCAAATCCTTCCAAGTTAGAGTCCCTCCTGTGGTTTATTGTAGCAATACTATGCTTATAACTGAGACAGCATTCATTTTATGTCCCTGAAGATAGGATCTCTGGGAAATGCTGATCCGAAGCGTCATTTTGGCATCAGAGTTAGCATCCACTGAAATTAATGGGGCAGGTCATATCTCAGTGTTATTGTTTCAGGCTCTCTGCAAACTCAGCCCAACATTGCTGCATCGTTTACATTCAGGACACATTCTGAAGGTGTTTTCTCCTATCTGATAGCATTTACTTGTCGTGATAGGCCCTAACTTAAAAAAAAAGTTGTGATTTTTAAGAACAACTGAAAGGCCTGTTGGCAGCTCCATTCACCACTCTGGCTAGTCCTTCTCACTCCACCTCTGGGAAATGCTTACATAAACAAAGAAATAATATCCATCTCTAGGTAAAATGCAAGTACTGGAGACCCATCTTCACATGTATACCTATTAGAATAGACTGTGCAAACGAATGCCCGCACACTCTAATAAAAAGACAGCACATTCAAATGAACACCAGTTCATTGGATTGCCTAGACAAATGTGTACCCTGCAGGCAAAAGCACAATCAGTTAGATATTTAACTTTCCCTTCATTTAATAAAAAATAGCGTAATTCAATACAAATGCAGCACATTAATACACAGATATCACAGATTTTTTAAAGCTGCAGTGATTAGTTACATAATACCTTAGACAATAACTATTTACAAAAATCAGTGTAGCTCAAAAGCTTGTCTCAATGTCACAGACACCGATCTAAGTAAATATGTTCTAGTGCCATGGCTCTCAACCAGGGCCCCCTGGGAGGCTGTGAGCTAGTTTCAGAGGGTCTACCAAGCATGGCTGGAGTTAGACTTGCTAGACCCCAGGGCAGAAAACTGAAGCACCACCATGCAGTTTCATGGTGCCCCTTATGGTGTGGACCCCCGGGCAACTGTCCTGCTTCCTATCCCTTAATGCCAGCCATAGCTTTTATATGGAGAAAAACAATTATTGTGGTACAGGTGGGCCATGGAGCTTTTACAGCATGTTGGAAGGGCCTTAGAAAGAAAAAGTTTGAGAATCCCTGTTCTAGTGGGCTCATAAAGACCTTGTGCTTTATAAGATTAATATACAGTTTCATATCCATCAGAAAATAGTATTTTTATGCACCTTTTTTTCTCTGCTTCTCAAAAAAGGTGCTACAAAAAGGAAACTGGATTTCCAGATATACGGTTCTGTATGTGTCTGACTTGTAACATACTTTCTCTCACATTTGGGGAAGAGAAATAGCAAGGTATCATATTCAGATTTCTGTGGACAAATGTGCGACACTATGGGATAAACTCTGCAAAAGTACATAATCTAAAATGAAGATACAGTATCTCTCTTTCCACAGAGAGGTCCACTAGTTCATGTAGTAAGATGAGGCCCTGAAACATAAACCCTTGCATCAGAGGCCTGATATGAGGCCTAATGCCTGAATTAAAGTAAAGGTCAAGGCTTTGCTAACATAAAGCAAAGTTAAACTGTGAGCCAGAGGCAGGCCCTGTTCACAGAAGCTGGCAAGGAAAGGGGAGATGTTACAAAAATACACATACCTAAAAAGGTACCAGAACACTCCAATACTTGCACATTCCACACACATAACAAGGAACAGTTTGACCCATCCTAAAGACAGGGGCAGAAGGGTAAAATGATGCATAGAGTTGTTTTGTTCAAACCAACATGTACAAAGTGAGAGGTGGCACATTACTGCGTAGAGGGGCTGTACCTTGCTACATAGAGAGGTTGCATCTCAATACGTCTCAATACGTCAGGAGTGATGCGTAACTTGTTTGTACCTGTGTATAAGAATACATCCCTGGGGCGGTGTCTTTGTCTGGCCTAGGGAGCAGTGGAGTGTCCCACCACTGACTGAGCTGTGTACATTGTCAGGGGGCACATATTCGTAGCATGTCCTGTAGAATCTGCTAGAAACTATTATTGTGCTTCATTTGACAATAAAGCTGGCCGGGTGCCTTCATACCTTATCGGAGTCTGTGGTCATTGGGGGTTCTCTCAGGGTCTGCTGTGCCAGTGATCTGCAGAACCGGGGCAGCACACAAGAGGGAACACACACAGCTGACTTATCAACGTAGAGCAGAGCACCACATCGGGGGCATCTGACAAAGTTCAGACACCCGTCTGGTTGAGCTGTTACTAAAAAATGGTCCCGTCACAGAAAGGAAATACACCAGGATTGAATCAACATGCAACAGATTCCTCTGGTAGAGCCTAAAGGAGGCTAGTCCTCAAGTTTCCAGGTGGCACATCTGTAGATTTGAAGATAGTGATTTTCTGAAACTTTTGATCACTATGTGAAGCTATGCTGTAGTTTGGCATAATTAAAAGAATGGGGTTGAGAGAAGACATCTAGGCCTGGTTGCAGACCATCCTAAAGAATATGCACTAAGAGAACATTATTCTTTGGTACTTGTTTGTTGTAGTCTTCTCTTCTCTCATCATATGCAGATATAGCATTTTCACATAATATTATCACTCCACTTATCAGAAAAACAGGATTTAACATCATCTCACAGAACAAAGAGAAAATATAATTTCCAAGCACGAGAAGGAATAGCAGGGGAGAGGACTACAAACCAAAATAATTACCTCTAACATCCTCTGTACAGTGTGTAAGCAGTGTACATAGCAAGCACTGGTATCCCAGAGGGGATACCTACAGGGGAGCTTGGAGCACCAACCAGATAAACATAGATTCTAAGGACAGAAAGGACCGCTGTGATAAACTGAGCTGATCTCCTGTATAGCACAGGCCATAGGTAGAAATAGCAGACTACTGAGTTTGGATCTCCCAAGTCCCAGGCAAGTCCCCTAACCACTGGGCCTCTCCATACAGTGAAAGATCAGAATATTCCCCCAGAATATGCTGAGAATTAGATGGCAACAATGTAAAACACAGATAACGCACATCTCAACCCAGACCTGTATGCTGTGGTAAACTGGACTTAAATACTGCAGCACTGTCATGTAGCATGATCGAAAGTCATCCTTACAACCACAATAAAGACACTTTACAAGTTTAGGATTTAAGCTTCTTTGCTTCATAATAGGACAACAGAATATAACGCTAGTGTCTTTCCCCTACTGCAGCCTTCAAAACAAGGAGTTCTTTGGACTTCCAAATGTTGCATGAATGAAAGAGATACAACTTCAGAGCTCTTTTCACATCAAGAGAAAGAAATTTCCTTTGTTGCTAAGTAAACAGTTCTCAGTAAAATAATGAGTACATTCATATGACGTTCTGAATTAACTTTAGGAACAAAAATTCTAAGGGAAGGCAAATTCACCACCTGGCAAGGAAAGAACTATAAATAAGGTGGGGAGATAGATGCTCAGGGATTTCTGTTCTTGTCATGCTCTTGTAGCAGATATAGACTAACTACAGAGCTTATTTCTGAGCAAGATACTCTCCAGATGTGCTCATAAGAAGATCACTTAATGCACTGCTAGTGGGGCTGAGGTTAGTTTAAATATGGTATTTAAACAGTGCCAGCTAGTGGCTGAACAATATAATATGATTTAGCATTCCATTAGATCTTCCCCTTTATGTTCTATATTCCTACCATTCGCAAAATTTACACCATCAGGATATCTTCGAACTTCAGCATGTATCAGTTTTTTAAGTGTCTCTGAATCATACCGGTTTTCTAATTACACAACCCAAACGTGTAACAACTCAGTCATCTCGCTGTCCATTAGTTGCAACAACAAATTGTGGTCGATTTGGAATCGTCTTCTTCTGCATTTGCCATCTGTGGAGTCTTCTCTGTTGATTGTTCTTTCTGAGGAACAAACCATAGATGTTGACAGTTTCTGCAGAACTCTCCGCTCTCAGTCTCGATCACATATGATCTGGGAGCTGATTTCTTTTTCCTTTATGACAGCTCCAGTTGTCCACCCTTTTTCTCCATCCACTTTGACTTGAACATGGGCACCAGGTTCCAGATCTGGCAGCTCTCTAAGTGATATCTGCTATAAAAGTGTACATAAGTTCTTTTTCAACCAGTTTGGCTACTATCTTCATGTCTAGCCACTTAACAGGCGATTTTCCAGAGCTGGTTCTGAGTAGTCTTCCCATCAAGAGTTGTGCTGGACTACATCCAGTAGCCACAATTGATGTTGATCTGTAAGCTCAGAAGAGGAAGGAATGGATCTTCCTGCTGTATGATTTTCTTAGCTGTCTGGACAGCTCTCTCTACCTACAAGTGAATGGAGAGGTTATCTGGGTAAAATGGTATTTTATTAGGAATTACTTAAATTCTGCTGCAAATTGTGGTCTGTCCATCACTAGCTGTTCTGGATTACCGAAGTGAGCAAAAGTGCACTTTGGTTGCTTGATAACACTGCAACATGTTAAGTCTTTCAAGTATATTTATCTTTATATCTGGGAAAATAGTACACTACAACCAGATAACGATGTCCTCTGAATTTGCATAAATCTGCAGCTAGCCTCTTCCAAGGTCTGTCTGGTAGAGATTTTCTTAATAAAGGTTATTTGTGTGTGTTGATCTGTTAGTTCTGCAACTTTCATGTGAAGATATTTTATAGTTTACGTCCTTGGCTGATGCCCAGCCATCACATTGACTGACTGGCCCGTTCACAGCATTTAGTTAATCCTTAATGTCCTTCATGGATTAGGTTTAGGATTTCTCCTGTTGTTTCAATTGCAATTATAATGCAATCACTTTTTGATCATGAGTCCATTTGACTCTCTTAATTGTCCATGTACCATAAAGCAGCCTCTTGTCACTTCCATAGCGTCCTTTCAATACCAGCCAGTCCTAGTGTAACTTGGAACTTCTTCATGTTGCATGTCTATCAAGGTTGCTTTTTGTAGCTGATATAGTCTTTTTTCTTACACCAGTCTGTATGTGTCCACAGCATCCATGTATGCCTTTAAGTCATCTTCAAGTTCACGAGAAGCTGAGTGCGATGCTGCGCTCCATGACAAAGCGTCTACTACTACCAGATTTTTCCCAGAACATATTTAGCAATTGGATTAATTCGCATTAACCTTATCAACAGACATTGGCATCTCAGTGGTGCTTAATCCAGGTCTTTTCCACTGATGAGGCTTACAAGCAGTTTATGGTCAGTTATCAGTGTAAATGAATACAATCCACACAGATATTTTTCAAAGTTCTCACATGCCCATTTGCTTGCCAGGCACCCCTTTTCAATCTCTGCATATTGTTTTTCTGCATCTGTAAGTGTGAGAGAGCAAAATGCAATTGGTTTCCACTCAGAGTCATGTTGTTGCAACAATACATCACCTAGGCCATAGCTGCTTGCATATATACTGACCATCATGGGTTTCTTCACATCATAGTACTTGAGAACTGGAGATGCTGAGATCATTTCTTTTAGCTTTTCTAAAACAATTGCTTGATTAAGCAACCATAGCCAAGATGTGCTGGACTTTACCAGTTCATTCTGTGTCACTGTGGAAAGGTATCAACCAAGATAATTTAACATCCCTAATACACATCTCAGTTCTGGTACTTTCTTTGGTGCATTCAATGCTTTTACTTTCTAAGGCCTAGAACCGATTCCACCTTTGTTTGTCTGTCCCAAAACCTTGACTTGGGATAGGCGGAAAAGACACACTTCCTTGTTTAACTTCAGTCCAGAGTGAACGATTAGGTGTAGAACTTCGTTGTGGGTTTTGTTGAGTTCTTCCATCAAAGACACATCAAAATATCATTCAGGAAAACAACAACTCCATCTGTGTTCGTTAACAGTTCGGTCACCTTTCTTTGGAAATTTTCAGGGGCATTGGTGATCCCAAAAGGTAATCTTTGAAAGCAAAAGCTCCCAAAGTTTGTGAAAATGTAGTCAATTTAGCATTTTCTTTGGCTAAAGGAATTTGCCAGAATCTGCTTGAGGTATCCAGCCTAGAGAATACTATAGCTTCTTTCACTTTGGGGAGACAGTCATCCAGTGTTGGAAAGATATATGTTGGCACAGAGATTTTCTCAGTTATGCCAATTCACTCCATTGTCTTTAATTCAGTTTCCCCTTTATGAAGTAATGGGATAAGAATCCAGCAAGGTGTAATACACACTATATGGTTCAACATTGTCTCAATTTTATTTGTATGGGTTCTCCTTTCAAAAGTCCACCATCACCAAATATTCCATCAAGCTCCTCCACCTTTCTCATTAGCCACATTGCACCTGAGAAGGCTGTTGGCCTGTGGTCTTTTGATCACATGCACTCTGAATGCACAGCTTTTGTTTTTGTAAGTTGCTGCTGTGGTGAACCAACATTCAGTTCAGAACACCTCCAGACCTGTCAGAGCTGTTTCAGGAGATATCAGCTCCAGAAGGAGCTGAAGGTGATAGTAAGTCCCTTTTGAGATGACTGTGAGGTTTGTCCCTGAGACAATTTTAAAGCCAACAGCCTTTCCACAAATATTCAATTTCACTCTCCAGGAGGGCTGTCATAGATCTCAGAAAAAATGGTCCTTGATTGTCTGTAACATAGGTCAATTCCCGGACTACTTTGGTGCAGAAAACAGCTACAAATTTCCATATTTTGTGCATTTATAACATCATGTGCTCTGGCAGAACATGCATCATCTCATGGGATATTACTTTTTCCACACCTTGTACATGTAGGCTGGAATTTGTTCCTCACAGTCTGAGAGTTCTCTCTCCATGCTTCAGGGGTTTTATGATAATAACTGTTAACACTCAAGTGTCTGTTTACAACTTAAGCTAGTTTCAAGTTTTCCAAGTTGCTCCTGTCTTTTGTTCTGCGGTTTGACTAGTTCAGACTGCTTTGCTATCTGTATAGCTGTGTATAGGGTTCAATCTGTTTTTAATTGTAGCTGCAGTAAAAGGTTTTTATCTGTTAACCCTATAACCAGCCTGTCTGATATTTTCATGTTTTTTCAGTTCCAAAACTCACTGTTTTCAGCCAATACATGCAGAGCTCTTATAAATCATTCAGCATTTTCCCTTGGTTCTTGAATTGTGTGGTGGAAACATGCTCTTCATAATCTACATTTCTCTTAAGTATAAAATATGTATCAAACATGGCTGGAACACTTTCATAGTCATCTTTTGACTGCCTTTCAGTAAAGGCAAAAGATTTAAAGATAACCTCTGCTTGCATCCCCATAACATAAATTAAAGATACCTGTATATCTCCAGTTTCATTGTGGAGCTTGTTTGTGATTTGAAATCCTGCAAAATACTGTTTCCAGTCTATCCATTGTGAAGGTTTGTCAAAGCTAAAGTTCTCTATAGCACTGAAGAGTGGCATATTGACGAGATCCTACAACCTTTGTTGTAGTTTTCCTTCTGTTTCTATTCTCCTTTGGCACTCATTTATTTCTGACTCCAGGTCATGCTCAGATATAGACTCACTACAGAGCTTACTTCTGAGTAACATACATTCCAGATGCATTCATCCTAAGATCCTTTAATGCTCTGCGAGCTATAGTTGAGATTAGCTTACATAAGGTATTTTACACACACATGCCACCTAGTAGTGGAACAGTATAGTACAGCTTAGCATTCCATTACCGTCCTCCTCCATTACTGCACCAATATGATGGTTCTTTGTCGCTGTCTCATCTTGAAAGGAAGCAGCTTCAGGAACACTTTTTCCTTTTCACAAAAGGGGATCCATTAACCCTTGCAACAGTAAGGAGAAATCACACCACGGTGGGTGCAGCTGGTCTGTGCTTGGCTCACTGCAGAAGTGGGAAACTGAACAGTCTTCACAGAGAGGATGGGGAACTAGTGTCTCTTCCCTGAACATACTATCAATTATAGATGGCAGAAATATGCACATGCGAGGATTTCACCTTGGAGGCCCTTCTTGAACAATGCTGGAACCACAGGTAGACATTTACACAGTACTCTAGCCTCCAGCTGAGAAAGGTGCTGCTCTTAAAGAAACGTTTAGTGTCCAACGCCTCTTCCAAGCGCTGCAGCCATAATACTCTAGAAAACATGATCTGTAACTCTTGAGCTGAAATCCTAGCCTTAATGAAGCCAATGGGTGTTTTGCCATGGATTTCAATTGGTACCAAATTTTCACCCCAGGAGTCTTAGTGTAATCCACACACCTCCTGGGTGTGGTGTCTGTCCCATCTAGTGGCACCGAGACCATTTAGAGAAAGATTAATAAATCTGCTACAGCCTTAGCTAATGGCCATGTGGCTTTTAGCTAATGCAGTAGAGGCACATGCATTAAGCTTCAGAGGTCCCAGGTTCAGTCCCGCAGCCCGCCCACAGACAACCAGGGTTTGTTGGCATTATATTAGTAATAACTAAGTAACAGGTTCCATGCCAAAATGATTTTAAAGTAATTTTCTCCACTTTTTGTTTAATTCTTTAGGTACTCATCCAGCAAGGACTAACCCCAGATCCACAGTATGGTCTATAATAGTTCCGTTTTTAAGATCATATCCATATGCTCTAGAAGCCGTATGTAGTAAAAACAAATGTTTACAAAGTAGCATTTGCAGGACTACTGATAACCCAACTAAATTCACACACACTTTGCCAACTCTCCCCCCTTCCTGATACTGGGGGAAAAGAGTGGGCTTTGCAGCAGGCTTTGTACACAGAGAATCTTGGGTTCTGGCTGACCAAGAGGAGAAACAAATTCCTAAGATTAGGGCCCCTCACAGAAAACAAGCTGCCAGCAGTTCCCTTGTGGTTAAACCTAGAGACTGTCAAAGCAATTATGTCAGCTATCTCAGTTGTCTTGTGTACTCTAAACAAACTTCCCATAATTTATTTGGTGAGCTCCACCAGTGGTTGTAATGGAGGGGCTGCAGTGTAGGCAGAACACTCAGGTGTTTTTACAACCATGGCATCTAACCTAGGAGGTGACTTCCAGCTATGAAGTTTGCTCATATCGAAGCAACTAGGGAGAGAAAAAAGTTCTCTCAAATAGTCAAGGTCTAGAACATTTAAAGAGTGAGTTGGCATCTGTGATAAAGCAATATTACCGCATGCCTCACTGTATAATATAATGCACCTGGATGGCCTACTATTTCTAATATGCAAGGATTTCGGAACCAGGTGAGAACTGCTCAGCTATAATGACAGGATCAAAGGAGATCCTCATTTAAAGGCACAGGTTCCATAACACAAAGTCAGCCAAACTCCTTTTAACATGATATTTATTCCCTAGAATTTTTCATTAAAATGTACTATGAACATTATTCGAATGCATTAGTTTACCAGCAACACAGTTCTCAGATAAAGTGCTTCGGAGTATAATAGAACAATCTTCCTAAAGGCACACCGCCTCTCCCATTGCTGAATATATCAGTGTCTCACCAAATTCCAATGACATGCAGGCAGCCAAATCTCCAACTGCATTGTCTAAATAATGCATAAGCCACAGAATGCAGTGATCCATTAGGATATAATCAGCTATTTTCAGAGTTAAATATTTTCAGAGCCAAAAAACTCTTTACTCAAAGAGCTATGAAAGTGTTTACATTTTCCTGCATAAGCTAGTGGTTACTGTACTTTCCCTCTGTGTCTATTAAGTCTAAACTTCCAATATAAGCTATCTGGCCAAGAACACATTTTAAAATGGAAAATTTGAGCGAAGGCTGTTTTACTACATGCAGATACATATAAGCAGAAGACATCTGACAGATTCAGATTGTGTGTAATTCCCGTGTAAAAATCCAAGTTACAACAGAACAATGAAACCACAGGAAGATCTAAAGCAATATTTAAAATAGCCATATTCACAACATGTTGCCATTTATTGTCAGAGGACTGCTGGAGGTTAAATCTTTACCTCAACAGGCTTTTCTTCTTACCAGATGTCACAAGGGAGGTTTACCTGTCTTGTGCCTGTAGCCCCTCTAGAATCTGTCTCTGGCTGACTGATGTTGAATCAATGAAGGACATCCAGGAAATCTGGGACTGAAAAATTTACACTCAAATGAGGTCTGGGTCTAGTGCCAGAAAACCCCTAGTGGTCCAAAGGATAAGTGACAGTTTGAAACAGACAATATATTACAAGCAACCAGGACTTGGAATCTCAGATTTCTAACTGCATTCAACATTTTTTCTAGTGCTGGTAACTTGATATATCTAACTTTGTAAAACAAAATTTAAATCAAACCACTGTGATTAATATTCTGCTTTTTTTTCACTTCAGTTCCAACATGTTTTGGTTTTGCTTTTTGCAGGGTATCACTGTTGGAAAAAAACTGCTGTAGCTAAAAACCAACGTTTGATCTTCTCTGATATCACATAAAATTTACAACATGGGATTTAAAATAACTGCTAAATCATTTAAATCAATAAATTAGGTCTCCCACTGTCGTAATCATAACAACAATTTTAAACCATAGGAATCTTCTAATGTATTAAAATTATTTTTAAAAAATTTTAAGATCTCTCAAATCTGAAGTTTCCATGTTCAAGGGGAGCTACCACACAGCTCCATTACTTCAGCAGTTTAAATGAGCCATTGTAGCTCTTCTTGGTCACTGAGGAAAATAACTGCTCGTGACAACAGAAGAACAAGCCTCAAACACCATTTCAGACTGCACAGAGAGAAGGAACTACACTGGAATTCTGTGGGCCAAAAACCACAGGGGTTTATTTCAATCTGATTCTGCCCATGGTAACTGACACCCATGAATTATAAAGAGAGAACAATACATTGAAAAACACAAGCCAAGATATGCATAGTGAAACTCTGATACATGGAGGGGCGGGGTAGCTTTATTTGATGGATACCCAGCCAGCCACTTAGCTGTAAAATCCCTCTCGTTAGCTGTTCTCTGCTTGCTTTACCTGTAAAGGGTTAACAAGCCCACAGGTAAAAGAAAAGGAGTGGGCACCTGACCAAAAGAGCCAATGGGAGGGCTAGAACTTTTACGTTTAGGAAAGAATTCTCTGTTGTTCTCTGGGCTGCAGGGACACACAGCAGTAATGCTGCAAATAGCTTTAAGCCAGGTATGATTAGAGATTATCAATTCATACCTCGAACCTACTCATCCGGAGCCTCAGATATGCAAGTAAAATTAGGAAATGTCTAAAAAGACGTCACTAGGGTTATTTTTTTTATTTCTTATTAGCTTGTGGTTCTTCTTTGCGCTAACCCCAGATGCTTTTGTTTGCTTGTAACTTTTTAAGCTGAACCCCTAAGAAAGCTATTTTGGGTGCTTAATTTTTGTAATTATGATCTAGCAAAAAGCCTAAGTTCCAGATGTATTTTTCCCTTTTTGTTTTTAATAAAAATTTACCGGTACCTTTTTTAAGAACAAGATTGGATTTTTGGTGTCCTAAGAGGTTTGTACATGTTGTTTGATTAGCTGGTAGCCAGAGCTAATTTCCTTTGTTTTCTTTCTCAGCTCTTCCCGGGGATGGAGGGGGCTTGAGAGTACCCCACAGGGCGGAATTCCCAAGTGCTCCTTCCTGGATTCAAAGGAGGTTTTTTGCATTTGGGTGGTGGCAGCGTTTACCAAGCCAAGGTCAGAGAAAACTGTAACCTCGGGAGTGTAATATAAGCCTGGAGTGGCAAGTGTTAATTTTTAGAATCATTGAGGGCCCCCACCTTCTACACTTGGAGTGACAGAATGGGGATTCAGCCTTGACAGAAACAGTTAATGAGAACATCTTTTATGAGGTTTTAAGGACAACAGGAGACTGAAGATTAAATAACGTGTTTGCATTCATCACACTAGAGCAGTGACCTGAAGTATTTTCTGTAGCAAAGAAAAAGATATGGGAAAGCCCCCGGAAGTGTTCATTGAAGCAGAAGGGTGGTAATGAATAAGCAATTAAAACTCAAAACTTGGCCTCCTAAAGGAATCACTAAAGTTCATTTTGCTTGTCAGTCCATATAAAGTGTCAATGGCATGACAGTTACTAATGAATTCATGGTGGGTTTGTATGGGCACTTCTTCAAATTGAGGGGAGCAAATTCCAGAAAGTCAACTATAAAGAGAGGAAAAAATCATCTCATTATATGCAGTCAATTGACTTGAAAACAAAGAATAAACACTAATATTAAAGTAAATTAATTTCTGTCCTCTCAGAAAATAGAGTATTTAAATCTTCTCCAACAAACCGGTTCCCTCCTATGTAAATATATTTACAATTCCCTGCTTTACAAGGGGTCTAGAAATATTAACTCTGGAGAAACATTTCCATAAGCTCCTGAATCCAATTTTCTAAAAACACCTTAACCACCTGGGAGCTTAAATCCCAAAGACTTTCAATGGGATTTCAAATTGCCTAACAGCAAGAGCTGTTTTAAGTGCAAAGGTTTTTCCATCCAAACAAACAAAAGAAATCCCTTCACCTATGCACCAAGATGTTATAAATTCCACACATAAACACCACTGTTACAGCAACACTGTAAAGAACAGTGTCCCTAGTCTCTGTTCATCAGAGGATGGAGATGGATGGCAGGAGAGAGATCACTTGATCATTGCCTGTTAGCTTCACTCCCTCTGGGGCACCTGGCATTGGCCACTGTCGGTAGACAGATACTGGGCTAGATGGACCTTTGGTCTGACCCAGTACGGCCATTCTTATGTTCTTTATCCCAGAGAGCTGACAAATGCTACAATGTAGCTTTAATTGCAGTAGGAAGTAATTCTGTCAAAATCAACAGTTTTAACTGGACTTTCTCCACTGTTACTCATTGTTCTGAACTTTTTCAACATGGCACACTATGAACATTAGCTTGTACTGATTTCGAAGTGGCAATATCTTGTGCAAAAGTACCTACTGTATTTCATATCCAGTGCCAACACATTTATCTGAACAAGCTACTAAACTGGAACCCAACACCATCACCTTCACTTGCAAGCAGCACAAATACTTTAGTGCATCTCCTATTTCTACATAAGAAATTTACACTTAAATTTAAGTAGTGCAATTGCTTTCATTTTTCTTTTATTGCCTTGTTTTGAAACTAAAAAGCAATGCAAACAACTCCACAGAACTAAGACAGAAGATATGGAAACTAGTGAGGCTCTGCAGGAATAAAACATCAGTAAAGTCTTTTATCAGGAGCAAAACTTTATAACCATAAATCAAAACCAGTTACACCATAACCAAAACTGAACTCCCAGCCTTGGGTTCAACAGAGTCCTGAAAGTCTAGATCTGGAGCCCTGCCTTGATGCAGATTTTTGTATCTTCTCCCTTCATTTATGTGCACAAGAGAAGCGAGAGTTAACTTCTTGCTTGCTGAAGACCTGGTATTGCCAATTTTCCACTGCACCCTTTCACATGTTGCAAAGTAGGATAAGTTTTAGCTAGATTCATGTTATACAACAAATAATTGAGGGAGGGAGATCTAACTTAGGTAATGTTCTCATCCCTCAGCACAGGCTCTTAAACCAAGGCTGGCAGTTCAATTTCTAATTGAAATTTCCAACCTTCACATCCACGACAAAGTAGCATAGCAGAACAGCATTGTCAACACTAACACTTGCAGGCAAACAAGTTAGAAGGCAACATGCCATAGTTTCACAGTTCATGACTACAAAGCAAGTGAAAACAGTTTCCCCTCACCAAAAAATGCCACTACGGAGATGACACTTGTACAATGTTACGTTTGTAACAGGTCCAGTAAGCTATGGTACAGAACATTTGCTTTGTTCAGATAGATTTTCTAGCATATACTGGTCTTGTCCAGTAACTCTACAAAAGTATATATATTCTCCAGATCAAACCAGTGCTCTGACAAGTGCATTCATGCTCATTAGACCTATTTTTGTCATTACTGAGTTCTTCCCTAGTTACTGATATTTAATTGCCCCTTTTTTCCAACATTTTATCATTCATTTCAATGTAACAGTCCCAGCGGACATTTCTATACTATTTTTCCTGATATAAGAGTCTTTAGTGGTATTTCAACCATTAATTTTCCCTGCACAGAAATATAAGGTAGGGTTTTTTTGGAATAGTGCCAGTAATCAATAAAATTTCCCAAACCTTCAAATCGGTGGCTATAACATACTGCATTTCTAACACAGATGGGTCTGTAGTATGGCTATATACTGTTAGGACATAGATATTCAAGCCTGTCTGCAAAGGCCTATACTTTAAGAATTAAGGTGTATTTTTATTGCTTAGCTAGTTATAGAAGTATAAAAGAAAGAATCAAAATCACTGTTTGTGTAATGGCCTTCTCTTACCGTGACACGCTAACGCCTTTAGCTAAGATGTAGTTAGGCAGCCATAAGCTGGGAAGTGTATGGTCACATCCTCACATGCAAACTAGTTACATTAAAATAAGGTGCTATTGGGCTATTAGGAATACAATCCTGTCCTGATAGCCTTATCACCTCCAGAGAAAGAGAAGAGCCTAGAAGATATAAAAGGAAATTTAGTTTAATAGCATCCTGTCTGGTAAGGACTCACTTATCAATAGATACAGCTAAAAAACCCTTATGTCTGTATAGATATAGTTGTAAAATCCTACTTCTGTATTGTTTTGTATGTTTATTTGCATGGTCTCTGTCTGGTTCTGTAATTGTTTCTGTCTGCTGTATAATTAATTTGTTGGGTGTAAACCAATGAAGGTGGAGGAGTATAATTGGTTAAATAACCATGTTACAATATGTTAGGATTGGTTAGTTAAATTTCAGTAAAATCATTGGTTAAGGAATAGCGAAGCAAAACTCAGGTTTTACTATATAGTCTGAAGTCAATCGGGGGGAGGGAGAGGCAATGGGAACCAGGACTGGGAATGGAGAAATTGGAATCATGTTTTGCTAAAGGGGGAAATGGGAACAGGGGATGGGAACAGGAACAGGGACACAGACAAGGCTCTGTGGTGTCAGAGCTGGGAAGGGGGACACTAAGGAAGGAAACTGGAATCATGCTTGCTGGAAGTTCACCCCAATAAACATCGAATTGTTTGTGCCTTTGGACTTCAGGTATTGTTGCTCTCTGTTCATGCGAGAAGGACCAGGGAAGTAAGAGGGGAAGGAATAAGCCCCCTAACATATACTAACTACTCTCTAACTCTAATACTGAAGTTTAACAGCAACCAAATGATCTTGCCTAGAAAATTTCAGAGCAAGTTAAGTGAAGCAAGAGAATATGGAGCATTACCGGACTTGGGGGGAGAAAGGGGATTATCTCCCAAATTTTGAAGCCAATTACCCAGGGCCTTGGTGCAGTAACTTGCAGGGAACAGATACGGTGCTCCAGTGTCTTTGCTGTAATACAATTAGTGACCAGTTCATGATTTCTTTGAAATTGGCTTAAGTTTCGCAGTAACAGGGATCTTTCAGGGTTAATCTGCCTTCTACAGATAAGGATAATTTTAACTAAATGACTGTCCAATCAATTTAAAAAAAAAATAAAAGGCACAAGGAGTCCGATGGCACCTTAAAGACTAATAGATTTATTTGGGCATAAGCTTTCGTGGGTAAAAAACCCATTTCTTCAGATGCAAGCATAAATATGAAGAGAAGGATGTTACCTTACAAATGGAGAACCAGTGCTGACAGGGCCAATTCAATCAAGTTGGATGTGGTCCCCTCCCAATAACTGATGAGTCAATATCAAGTCAGGGAAAATTGCTTTTGTAGTGAGCAAGCCACTCGCAGTCCCTATTCAAGCCCAAATTAATGGTGTTACATTTGCAAATGAATTGTAGCTCTGCAGTTCCTCTTCGAAGTATGACTACTTTTAAATCTGTTATAGAATGTCCATGGAGACTGAAGTGTTCTCCAACCGGCTTTTGTATGTTACCATTCCTGATGTGTGATTTGTGTCCATTTATTCTTTTACGTAGAGACAGTCCAGTTTGGCCAATGTACATGGCAGAGGGCCATTGCTGGCACATGATGGCATATATCAGATTAGTAGATGTGCAGGTGAATGAGCCCCTGATGGTGTGGTTTACGTGGTTGCCGTCTGATGCCGTCGCTAGAGTAGATATGGGAACAGAGTAGGCAATGGGGTTTGTTACAGGGATCGATTCCTGGGCTAGTGTTTCTTGTTGGGGTGTGTAGTTGCTGATGAATATTTGCTTCAGGTTGGGGGGCAGGACTGCCTCCCAAGGTCTAAAAGAGTGAGGGATCGTTTTCCAGGATAGGTTGTAGGTCACTGATGATGTGCTGGAGAGGTCTTAGCTGGGGACTATACATGATGGCCAGTGGTGTTCTGTTATTTTCCTTGTTGGGCCTGTCCTGTAGTAGGAATGGTAACATACAAAAGCCAGTAGGAGAACACTTCAATCTCCATGGACATTCTATAACAGATTTAAAAGTAGCCATACTTCAACAACAAAAATTCAAAAACAGACATCAAAGAGAAACTGCAGAGATACAATTCATTTGCAAATTTAACACCATTAATTTGGGCTTGAATAGGGACTGGGAGTGGCTGGCTCACTACAAAAGCAATTTTCCCTCTCTTGGTATTGATGTTTCCTCCTCAGTTATTGGCAGGGGACTGCATTCACCCTGATTGAATTGACTCTGTCAACACTGGCTCTCCACTTGTAAGGTAACCCCCTTCTCTTCATGTGTCAGTATATTTATGCCTGCATCTATAATTTTCACTCCATGCATCTGAAGAAGTGGGTTTTTTACCCACAAAAGCTTAGGCCCAAATAAATCCGTTAGTCCTTAAGGTGTCACCAGACTCATCATTGTTTTTTTGTGGATACAGACTAACACGGCTACCTCTCAGATACTTGCTGCCTGTCATTGATTGAACAAGTATCAGAGGTCATAATTATACTTAGCCTATACAGTTTGCACACAGCTCTGAGGAGGAAAAATTGTGCATCCTGTCATTCCTAAAATTCACTAATGATTTTGTCACTTCCCTAGTAGATGGAGAAACTAAGGTCCCAAGCCTTCCAGCCATTCTTCTGGACTGTTAGTGTCCTATTCTTCTGATGGAGACAATCGGCCAATCTGTCCAGCTATATATGCTGAACCCATCATTGTGGTATCTGAGTTCCTCTCAAGTGCTCAGAAGCAAATTGCCTAGAAGTGGCTGAAGGAAACCTCAGTCTGGAAAGCACCACCCCTTCCTTTGAAAAAGGTGAGCTAGGCTATTTCACAGCACCACCTTCTAGCACCTGGAACCTCTCTTTGGAGATGCTTTCCTCATGGCACCAAGAGACCAAGGATACAAGTCCTAAGGAGAGTGGAAGAGAGATGTGACAGTGAGCACACTGTGTGCCTGAAGATTACTCTAGGTAGGAGATGTGAGGTAAGTCCCAAAACAGCTTGCTAGTGAGCTTAAATGGAGAGAATAAAGAATCCTAATCATCACAATTGGGTACCTTCCTAATGATCCTATTTAATTCTATGGTTGTTGAGGGAGGAGCAAAAGTTAAGGTCCTATACATGCAGGAAGGTGGAGATGCTTTACAGAAGCATGCTTAGAAACCTCTGTGGTCACATTTCCCTCCTGATCTCTGGATGGCAGAGGCTGGCTGAAGTGTCCCCCAGAAACCAAGTATCTTCAGAAAACTCATGCCTGCTCCACAGACTGCCCAGCAATTACTACTTCTCCCCTTAAGGGCTCGTACTAGAGCTGCTGAGAAATTAATGCCAAAAGTTACTCCACTCAGTGGTGGAGCTCTCCAACAGTCAAGGACAAGTGGAGAAAACAATTACTCTGGGGCAGGGGGCAGCCCTAAATAGACACCTGGAAAAAATGAAACACACACATCATTGTTGGTACCACCGTGCTAATTCTATATGTTAATAGTGTTGACACTACCTTATCAGTTACATTTCTGCACAAATAAAGAGATCACATTCAAGCATGCACTAAAGCCTGGAAAACATAAGAAAAAAAAACTTTCCAGTATGAAAAATCTTATGTTAAAAGCTCACTGACTTTACATAAGTGAAAGCTTTCAAAGAGTCTAGATCAGGGGTTGGCAATCTTTCAGAAGTGGTGTGCCAAGTCCTCATTTATTCACTCTAATGTAAGAGTGCCAGTAATACATGTTAATGTTTTTAGAAGGTCTCTTTCAATGTCTATAATCTATAACCAAACAATTGTTGTATGTAAAGTAAATAAGGTTTTTAAAATGTTTAAGAAGCTTCATTTAAAATTAAATTAAAATGCAGAGCCCCCCGGACCGGTGGCCAGGACCCGGGCAGTGTGAGAGCCATTGAAAATTAGCTCGTGTGCCGCCTTTGGCATGTATGCCATAGGTTGCCTACCCTTGGTGTAGATAATGTTTAGAGGGCTGCACGCTAGCAATCCCATGACAGTGATGACAACATGCCAGCTGAAAGTACAGAGATAAAGAGGTGAGATGAAACACTGCTCTGTTCATGCTGATTCTACTTCAGCTGTGCCTTTATTTGCTGCACTAACCAATCAGGATGCTGTCGGTAAGGCCTAGTAAGCAAACTACTGTATGCACCATACAACCATTCTCTGTGGCAGGCATCCAGAACGTTATAGCATCGTATCAACTCTGCAAAACTACTCCTTTTTCTTGTAAGACAAAGTAAAATTTTCTGTTATCCACTGTTCAGATGGTGTCCTCCACCAATTTCAAGTAGAAAAAAAAAATCAGGAAGTCTTAAAATGTTTATGTTAAAAGGGTAAAATATGTGCCTTCATGTTCCCTTAAAACCAAAATGTTCACTCATATTAAAAGGCTAATCTGCACAGGGTGTTAGTGCATAGAAGTACGGCATTAAAAAAAAAAAATACAAATGCAGTGAGATTTTGCATCTCAGTACAAGTACAGAAGAGCAAAAATACCTGCGTCACCCAACATCACATCAGTATTCTGTACAGAAGTTGCCATTATCATCCATAGTTACCACACTTTATTTGAATGTTTATTTTAGTAAAGGTCTGAGTCAGAAATTATTTCATTCAAAAGTCAGATTTATACATAATTTACTGAATTTGCTGTCTGCAATAATTACATGAAAAATAGTATGTGCACACAACCTCCCAAAGATGTGGTGATGATATCAATTTCATAAGCTGAACCACCACATCATGAATAGCTATCACTCATTTCATCTTTGATCACTTTATATGTACCTTGGCAACAAGCCCACCTCCACCAGGACTAAATTCTAACATCTCAAATCTCAGTGCCACCATCAAAACCTCTGACAAAAATATATCCTTCTTTTGCTCCAAATATTAACCTTCCCAAAAATGTACGCTGGCTTGAGACCTGGATCAGCCAATACAGAATTTTTAATTAGCGATATGATGGAAGGTCTAATATTTCATTTTCTGTCAGGAGCAGAAATGGGACCTTTGTGTCATTAAAATATCATGAATGCTTTTGCTTTTGCCTCTGGTAGATCATGAGATGTCAGACCATAAAATTGCCACACTTTTGCATGGAAAAGCTATTACAGGTCATTTTGAGAGGTTGGAATATTATTGGTTCTAATTTCTCTCTCCTTCCAAAGCCCATACAGTGAGAACTGCAGTACTAAGGCAGCCTAGCTTTCAGGAGGTTGGATCAATAAAAGCAGGGTAGTTTTAAACCCACAATTTTTTCCCTCATACTAGACATTCACATCTCACTTATCCTGCACATTCCAGCAGCTGCAAAGCACACTGGTGTACTGCATGCAAGAACCTCAGGATATTACTGAGGCTGATGAGACACAAGACTAGTGCAAGCTCAAGAGATGAGTAACATTTGAAATTTTAAGTTCAATTTCTATCTCCCCGCAACCCTAAGACTGAATTATTACCATGGCATAACATTAATGTAGGGTAGGTCTGGTCAAGCCATACCAATGATTGCCTACAATGAGAAACCAGAGTTACCAGCAAGGGAATTAATTTCTCTCTCTCTCTCATGTGTGACATCCATTGTTTTGGCCATAATTGCCAGGACATCACATACAACAGGATCAGAATATGAATAATCAGTAATAACATAAAGGCGAAGTGAAACATTACACCAAAATCCTTGAAAGAAATGTTCTTTATTCTTACTTAAAAATAACCAGAAACAGACTGAAGGATTCTATGTCCATATGGGCAAGTGGTCCTTCAGCCTAAAGAAGGCCAGGCACACTAAAAAGGAAAAAATGAAACAAAATATACTATAGGATTATGCTGAATCCAGTTCCATAAATCCCTCTCCCCAGAGTCAAGGCAAACAAGTCCCAAACTCCCTTGCCTCAGGGTTAAGCAACCAAAAGTCCTTTGTTCTCTCCTTTATTCAAGGGGGAAAAAACCCAACAACTTCCAAATGCCCTTTTCTCAGAGCTCATGCACAACCCTCCCCCCACCCCAAACAATTTGTTTTAGAATGATTTCCTTTACAGACCAGCTTCCCTCAGAATGATTCTTAAATGCCGGGAGTGGCTGGACAATGCAACTTCCTCTTTCTACTCCTTTTATGTTTTCCAAGCTAGTTTCCAGGAAGACTAATGAGGTTGAGCTGCTGCTGGTCCCAGTCCATTAATCCTTGCCTACCAACACAGAATCCTAACAGCCTAGAATTCTGGGGCTTCATGAACCAAGTCCCACATGCACAGTATAGCCCAGGGGTAGGCAACCTTTCAGAAGTGGGGTGCCGAGTCTTCATTTATTCACTCTGATTTAAGGTTTCACATGCAAGTAATACATTTTAAATTTAACACGTGCCATAAGTTGCCTCCTCCTGGTATAGCTTATTGCTGTCCAAAACCTGTATCTGAGTAAGAAAGGGCACTTCTTTTGTAACGGTTAGTGAAAGAATTAATAAATGACCATGTAGCAACTCTGGAGATGCCAGACGAGGATCCCACAGTGACCCTTATGAGTGTGTAAAAAATTTTCTTTGGTGGATCCAGTTTGTCTGCTTGACAAGTCTGGAATATAGCTCTTTTAATCCACCCTGATACAGACGTTTAAAACATCTACCACAAAGCATTATGCATTCGCCACTGTTTAATTCAATAAAAACAGAATTTAATAGCTATTGCACTTTAAAAAAATATCCCAAATACTAGAAATTATCGTACAGATTTTTAACACAGTAAACAGCAAACAAATCAAACCTTAAGATAGATACAATTTACATTTAAAAACTTTGTTGATATTCAAACTGATATTCAGAATGAAATTTCTGGCAGTACCGAAGTGAATGGTAAAACTTCCATTGAATTCAATTGAATTTCCCCCTTAATTTTGTGGAAGAAAATCAATTTATATATTAGGGTGCAGAAATATTAAGCTAAATATTAAAATTAATACTAAGTAAAGTTTTCTCAGTCAAATTATAGAAGCATGGCATTGATGCTAGAAATGCTAAGTTTAAGAGTGCTTCAAACTTCCCTGTTATCTACAGCTATGATTCATAGATTCCAAGACCAGAAGGAACAACTGTGATCTAGTGTGTCCTTCTGTATCAATAATTCAGGTCATAAAAATTCCTACAGCAGATCTGTTAGAAAAACATCCAACCTTGATTTCAAAATTGTCACTGATGGAGAATCCACCACAACCCTCAATAAATTGTTCCAGTGGTTAATTAGCCTCACTGTTAAAGATTCATGATTTATTTCCAGTCTGAATTTGTTTAGCTTCAACTTCCAGCCACTAGATTGTGTTCCACCTTTCTTTGCTAGACTGAAAAGATAATTATTAAATATTTGTTCCCCAAGTAGATGCTTATAGACGTAATCAAGTCATCCTTTAATCTCCTTCGTTAAGCTGAATGGACTGAGCTCTATGCAGGCTCAAAAAAGAACTAGATAAGTTCATGGAGGATAGGTCCATCAATGGCTATTAGCCAGGGTGGGCAGGGATGGTGCCCCTAGGCTGTTTGCCAGAAGCTGGGAATGGGTAACAGGGGATGGATCACTTGATGATTACCTGTTCTGTTCATTCCCTCTGGGGCACCTGGCATTGGCCACTGTCAGAAGACAGGCTACTGGGCTAGATGGAACTTTGGTCTGATCCAAGATGGTCGCTTTATGTTCTTAAGAGTCTATCACCATAAGGCATTTTTCTAATCCTTTATCATTCTTGTGGCTCTTCTCAGAACCCTCTCCAATTTATCAACATCCTTCTTGAATTGTGGGCACTATTCATACACTATTCATTATACACTATTCCAGCAGTGGTCACACCAGTGCTAAATACAGAGGTAAAATAAGCTCTCTTCTTCTACTCAAGATTCCCCTGTTTAGGCATCCCAAGATCACATTAGCTCTTCTGCCACATCTGTTTAATGTGTGCCATGTTAATTTTATACCGTTCTAGTTTTTTTTAAATCAAAATGTCATGCAGTACCAAGTCAAACACCTTACAGAAGTCTAAGTATACTAAGTCAACACTATTACCTTTATCAACCAACTTTGTAATCACATCAAAAAAAAAATAAGATATCAAATTAGTTCAACAGGATTTATTTTCATAGAATTATAGACCATTAGGGTTGGAAGAGACCTCAGGAGGTCATCTAGTCCAATCCCTTGCTCAAAGCAGGACCAACACCAACTAAATCATCTCAGCCAGGGCTCTGTCAAGCTGGGCCTTAAATATGTCTAAGAACGGAGATTCCACCTCGCTAGGTAACCTATTCCAGTGCTTCACCACCATCCTAGTGGAACAGTGTTTCCTAATATCCATAAACCTATACTGATTTCCATTAATTACATAACCCTGCTTTAAATTTTTGTTAACCAAATGCCATATCAGCTGTTCCATTATCTTGCCCAGAATCAATGTCAGGATGACAGGCCTATAATTATCTCGGTCATGCCATTTACCCTTTTTAAATATTGGCATAGTATTACCTTTCTTTTCCAGTCTTCTTGAACTTCCGCACTGCTCCAAGACTTATTGAAAAATCAACATTAATGATCAAGTGAGCTCTTCAGCTAGCTCTTTTAAAACTCTTGGATGCAAGCTATCTAGTCCTGCTCATTTAAAAATCTCAACCTTCAGTTGCTTCTATTTAACATCTTCCAGAGATAATGCAGTGGAAGGAGTGTTATCATCCTCATATGATGAGACTATATCATCGATTTTATCTCACATCCGCAAAGCCATCACAGACAGAGTCTGGCAGTACTTCAAAGCCTGGGATGTAAATAAATGGGATTTTACACACTTCTAATCAAATAATGCTGCCTTGTTCATTTCAGTGCAACTCATTAAAAAAATATGATACAAGGTCACAGTTAAACTAATAATCTTTTCCCACTGTAAACGTATTTACACTATATACTGAGACATGCAGCTTCAAAGGATTGCTAGTAATCCTTACAACTCCATCAAGCTACCAAACAAAGGGAGTCCATACAATGATATTTATAGTTTACATTGAGGTAGCATGTAGGAACCCCAGTCATAGACTAGGACTCCACCATGCTTTACCAAACACAAAACAAAGAAACTTATCCCTGACCCAAAGAGTTTACAATGTAGTTGAATATTCTTTGATTACACTAAAAGTTTAACCAGTTGGATAAATTATTGTGTATTACAATGGTCCCCAAAGTTTTCACCTCATATTCCCCTTTACCTCACCCACACACTACCATCCCCAGATCCAGGGCCAGGAGCAAGGACGCAGCTCCGGACAAGGGTAAGGGGGCTGAGGCTGTGGCCACAGCTGGGGACAGGGGTGAGGCTGGCAGCCAGGGGCGTGGCCAGGAGCAGAGCTGGGTAGCATCCCTCCCTGCCTCTGTGGACGCTGACCTGGGCCCCAGCCATGCCCTCAAATGTTCCCCCATTCCCTCCCAGGGGGTGAGCCCAACAGTTTGGGGACCTCTGGTTTATTGGTCAAGGTGTCTTAACACAAATATGATGAACCACAACTGGGGGGTACCCAGAGAAGACACATGCAAAGACCTGTATTAGTACAGAGAAACTACATCACTGCTGAAACACAAAATGGAGAAACACGCACTAAAATGTATTAATGCAGTAGAGATGCAACATGACTCATACATAATGTCATTACCAAAACATGCTTTGGGTTGTATTTGTAGCTAATATACTCTGATCTTACGATCATGCACTCACGCTTCTCTGTGTCACAGTTAGAAAGGAAAAAGAAACTACTGCTTTCTGCCTTTGGCTACTGTCTTTTATGTTTACATTCCTTGGTCCTGCAAGTAACACTGATGGTTGTATTAAACATCTCGTTCATTGTTTGTTTTTGTATTTTGAAAAAGAAGATAAATATAAAAGATCAAAGACTATATAACTAGACAATCAGAATCATGTGATTGTATAGCTACACTATTTGTCTACATTATACTATTACTCAGATATAATACATCCAGGCTTTCCACCCTGCTGAAGCAGCATGAACTGGATGCAGAGGGCCAGCAGTGGTGCGAGAGCAACAGAGGGAACAGACTGGAACAAAAAGCAGGGGGCGGGAAGGGTAGAAAAAAGCGGCATGGTCATGTGCGTGATCATATGTAGCGTGTTCCAGAGCACTGAATCTGCAGGACATGTTTTAAAAGTTATTTAGGTCCTGAACAGACCTAAAATATTAAGTTCATGGTTACTATAAAGTCATCAATATATTCTAGTCCTATACAAGATAGGAAAGTTACATGAAGAGTATCCTCTATATAACCATTAAAGTGTTCTTTGATTATTCTGAACTGTTGACAATCCAACTGAGCAAGGATCAAACTCTCATGATTCACATCTGGGCTCACGTCAGATAACATGACACTGTCTGCCTTACAACTGACAATTTGAAAGCTATTTTTTGTAAAGAGAAGGCCTGTGAAAATGTCAAGAATCAGAGGGGTAGCCGTGTTAGTCTGGATCTGTAAAAGCAGCAAAGAATCCTGTAGTACCTTATAGACTAACAGCCGTTTTGCAGCATGAGCTTTCGTGGGTGAATACATCTGACGAAGTGGGTATTCACCCACGAAAGCTCATGCTCCGAAACGTCTGTTAGTCTATAAGGTGCCACAGGATTCTTTGCTGCCTATGAAAATGTTTACATATCATTATCTGCTAGTACATATTGACTTAACATATCTACAAACTGCTTAAATACTGGATTAAGAGCCTCCATTACAAGACTACACATCAGAGAGCTAACTTTACTGTTCATTGTCAAACACAGGTTTCCTTAAAAAAAGATAAGCATTCTAATCAATTAAGAGTATCTGCTAAAAATAAGGAGGAGGTTGCTTAAACTGAAAATTCTAAGGAAAAAAATTGTCTTCTACATGAAGAGTATCAATCAATTTGATCACTTGTTGTCGAATGTATTATAGTCAAGTACACATTTGTGTTTACACATTGCACCTATCAATAATTCTCTAAGCTTGTATACAGGAATAGCAGTTCAACGTCCACATCTATCAAGTTCATATTTAAGGAAAAAACAAGGTAACCCATATCATGTATACACATTTAGAGGTTGTAGAACAGTTATAAATATGATATGTTGGAAGGATATTAAATAGGGAACTAGACAATGGCACATGACTTCTATTCAGTGGACTATATATTTAAATTCCCAGAAACAACTCTCTCAGTACTCCGGAATATTTTCATAACTAGATTAATGGAGTAACCACAGCTGTACAATCTTTTAATTAAATTGACGGAAAGGAGGGAAATGACATGTTTGAAGAAGAGGATTTCCACTTCCATTAGATCCTTAAGATAAAAAAAAAATAATACAGATCTGTATTTTAGTTTGAATCTACCGTTTTTCTCTGGTCTGAAAAGCTGGAGAAAAAGCTCCCAATTTTCTAGGAGATTCCTCACTAGTTAATCCTATGACAGTACAATTTATTATTACAGTTAAAATCATTGTAGCCATTGTACTCTATGCCTCGCCAGAATGCACAAGCTCCACTAAACAGGTGTCTTTGCCCTGCAAATATCAAATGCATAGCTTTGACAGTCAGCTGAACTCTCTTCTTCTTCCCCTCACAATCTGATATAGGACTTTTAGCATTAGCAATTACCACTGCAAGGTACAATAATTACATATGCACATGAAGAAATGCTGTAATTTGGGAAACATGCACTGGTACATGTTTTATAAGAGGGACCAAATACTAGAATAAAAACACATACTGCTCCTAAAGAATAAGTAACGATGAGGAAATGATCAAGAAATAATGGCAGATTCTGAAAAGGCAGCAAAATCATATTACAGAACAGCATCTCGGGCTTTGAAAATTAAAGTGCACAGTCTGCTGTGTACGTTGACTGTGAATGATGTGATTATAATCAAAAGTTCACTTCCCTTATCAAGCAATTACTTTACCACATGCCAATTACATTAAGCAAAGTAGGAAATAGAGAGCTTTCATTTTTGAAATCCAATTATTAATACTTAAATATTCATAAAAGTCAGAAAATAAGGTTATTCCACTTAGCACTGAAAAAAGGGCCTCTGAGAAGAGCACAATAAGCATAGCAGGGCTGCCATTTTAAAAGATTCACTCTGCTGAATGGACTCTCCTCTGAACAAGTTTCTGCTGTACTTTTCCAACATCTGAAAACTATTCACATTAGGTACGATTTACAAGTTTGCTTCCTGCCCTCTTGCCATTATTTTTCTTTTATATGTTACCCATTAGCTTCCAGGGAAAAATTTTCAAAAAGCACAAATGGGGTACAGACCTTGATCAGGCACCCACTAAAGTCAGTGCAGAACCAGGCACCAGGCCCAGATCCCCAAAGGTACTTGGGCCCCTAACTTCCATCGATTTAAACAGGAGTTAGGTCCCTAATGCTTTTGAGGATCTGAGCCTAGGGTGCTCAATTCTCATTGACTTGCAATGGCAATCAGATACCTAACTTCTCTATATGCCTTTGACTATCTCTCTTGCTGGTTCCCACACTGCTAGACTCCTTGGTTATTAGTTTGTGCACGTTTACTTTTATTGCAATTATCCACTGGTGTTGGGGGGGATGCAGAATGGAAGAATGCATGTTGTTCTTACAGTCTTCGTTCCTTAGACAATGGTAGACAATACTGTTTCCTCCAAGGCGTGCAGCACAAATGCTCCCCCAGAGGGGCGCAGACAACTTCTCCTTTGTTCTCCAGAGTATTAAGAGAGTTTCTAGAAGTTACATTGGCAAAGAAAACCTTCAAAATATGCCCCAAGTGTAATCAAATCAGAAATGCCTGCCTAAGTTTGCACTGGCTCCAAAATACTGACTCTGAAGTGTGAACATTATGCATTTCAATGGGTACTAACTTAGCTATCAGTGATGTTACTTTAAATGCACTATTGCCAATTCATGCAATTTCAACAGCAAGTAACACAAATTTAGCCCTGCTACAGGCTCTCTCATTATGACACAAGAATTTCTGGCCATTGCTCAGTTTTGGGAAAGCAGAATAATAATAATACCACCACCTATCTCAGCATTTTTCATCTGTACATCTCAAAGTGCTTTGCAAAGGAAGCAAGTATTATTACTCCCATTTTACTGATGAGGAAACTAAGGCACAGCAATATTACCTAGCTGGATATGGCACAGCAGGGAATAGAACCCCAGGTTGTCTTAGTCTAGTGCTCTATCCACTAGACCACACTGCCCCCTTCATATAATTCCAAAGCTTGTAGTTTGTAACTGCAAGTTCAGAGACCACACTTCCACTGACTGCCATTAGTATTTCTGTGCCCTCCACAATCTCCATTATTAAACATACTTCATACTGCTACCTTAGAGGACAAAACCAATGTGCATCATTCATCCATTTCACAGACAAGATAACTGAGAACTTGTACAAAATCACTTCACACAGAGCTGGAAACCGAACCCAAGTCTTACAGAGAGCCAAGCCTCAGAAATTCTCACACATAGCCTTTCAGAAGGGCTACTGCAAACTAGATGCTGCTGTACTCCACACTAACACAATGTACCTAGCAGTCAGGCCACAGAGATACATAACTCATAGTGCTTACACACTAGAAAATCTGATTGCTCAAGTGGTAGAGAGAGGCTCATGCTTTTACATCCGGAAATCCCACATCCAGCCTCCACAGACAACTCCAACAGGGACGTTGTCACATTTAATTATGCTATCTGTAACCACTAGTCCCCAATCTACTCTCAGGACTAAGGTGAGAAACTAAAAATCCTGATGCCCAGCATTCCACTACTGCCTCACAAACATTTGTGAAATCCACTGGCAACATGCGTGTCACATCTCCAGGCCTGGTCTGGTCCACACACAGGATAACAACATGTTTTCTCACCACAGGCTACTGATATAGCTGAAGTGGAATAGTCTGTACTGTGGTTACGAAGGCTGTGGGTTCAAAAACTGCTGATGTAAAAAGAATACACAAATATGTGAGGGAGTGTAAAGACCATGGATTGATTTTATATTGCAAAACATTTGATGTGGATTTGAATGCTCTGTTAATACCTGTTTTACTGTCACATTTTCACTGTCTGTATTTGGTTTAGTAGCAGCTTTCCCTTGGACACAACAAGGTGAAGCACACTCAGCATGTGTGAGACTGACAGCAACGTATGAAGGATTTTGCCTATATCCGGGTAGGACCCCATGCCTGTGTAAACTCCAAAAAGTAAGAACTGGATTTAATAAGCTTATTGTTTCCAAAAACTTAGCTTCACTCTCATCAGTATTTATGGGGACACCAGTGCCCTGAGGCATCCCAGTGCATAGGTGCTGGAACTAGTCGTGCTAGGGGTGCAGCCTCACCCCCTGGCTTGAAATGGTTTCCATCATATACAGGGTTTACAGTTTGGTTCAGTGGCTCTCAGCGCCTCCACTGTACAAACTGTTCCAGTACCCCTGTCCCAAGGAGTTATAAAGCCTGTCACTGATAGGTCACCAGTGTAAATCCAGCCCAGCTCAGCAGGGATTAAAAAGTTGTAGCCATCACAACACTATGAGATAAGTCTGGCAAGTCCACATTGCAGCTCCCACATCATAGACTCACCACTTTACTTTACACTAGACTAGATGGTAAGCTCTTCAGGGAAGAAACTGTCTTACCACAAATATCAGGGGTAGCCATGTTAGTCTGTATCCACAAAAACAACCAGGAGTCCAGTGCCACCTTAAAGACTAAGGAATTTTTGGGGGAATAAGCGTTCGTGGGTAAAAAACACACTTCTTGTTTTTTACCTATGAATGCTTATGCCCAAATAAATGTGTTAGTCTTTCAGGTGCCATGGGACTCCTCGTTGTTTTTGTCTCTTACCATATTTTGTAAAGTGCCCAGCACTATGGGTCCTCAAAATCCTGTCTGCAGGAGCTCTCACTAGAAGATCAAAATGATCTTCTTTACTATAAGTGTGAAAGTGGGCAACACTGCAATTGTCACAAACTCTACAGATGGGCAGGGGGAGTGCAAAAGTGATAAATCAGTCCAAAAACATGCTTTAAACTCTTGTAGAGGGAGGGTTGTTTGTTTTTTTAACAACCTCATGTTCTGGGGACCAATCCCAGGATTTTTGAACTTTTGGGACTGGCAGTTATAGTATTTATAGTTGTTTCTTCAACATTTATATTTTCCCAGAAAGATCACTATTAAGTATCCTAGCATAATAAGATTTTAACTGATGTTATCCAAGTTATACTGATTTTTTTTTGTACATCACAGAAACAAATGGGCTCTTCATAAATACTTTGAGATCAAACAGTGCTCAGTTAAAGGCCAATAAACTTTATGTCCTTTTAAAAAAAAAAAGGCCTTATTCCCCTAATCATTTTACATTCCCTTGATTAGTTTTGTAGCACTGGAAGTTGTGAAATATGGCAATGGGAAACAGCTCCTGCATAACATTTGTGCCCAATAGCAATCACATCAGGAACCTTGTCTCTTTCTCAGAGGGAAGTACAGATTTAACACAACACAACATCATCCTCTTGGATCTCCAGCACAGGTAAACTGCACAAGAAAGATAAATGATAGCCCATTTCCAGGGGTGATCTGTGAAGTCAGTTGCGTGATTTTAATGCTACAGATCTTTGGCCAAAGGTTTCTCCTGGCTGAAACATACACACCCCAAAAACACATGCATAACATGGATTTCTCCAATATATACATGTCAGTGTTTACAAACACAAAACCTTTGTTTCTGATACCTGTGAGGAAATTTGTGGTTCTCATTGGATGGGATTCACTATACTACATGTTTCTTCTCTTTATTACCCCCCACTCCTCAGTTTTATAAAGGCCGCTTATGAGAGCATTTAACCTGAAATAAATGACATGGGTGGATGCTGTTTTCTGGTGTGACTTAGCATCCCTGGCTGGCTGACAGCATCCTCTGCAGGCTGTGAACAAACCTTTATTAACTGGAAGATATCAAAATCCCCTGGCCATCCCTCCCTGCACTATTCCGTTTAATTCAACCTTGCAGAATTCAACTAGCAACCCATCTGGGACAAGTCACCTCTCCCTAGCCCTTCGGGTCTCACAGCAAGGACGGGCAAGTGGATTTTCATAACCACTTTGCAGAGAGCTATAAATGTTATAACCTCCGCTGATTTACCTCTCCCCAGAGCTTTTGCTGACTCAAATACTAACTGTAAAGGCCACCCCCGGGGGGGGGGTGTATTTCAGGGAGGCAATTCGAGGGGGGGAGCAGTGGGTTTGGGGGGATGTTACCGGCGGGAGGGGGTTCAGAGAAGGGATTTGGCGCTGTCGGTCCGAGGGGATAATTGCCAAGAGGTAGCTCAGGGAAGGCTGAGAGCCAGGGGATGTCAGGAGGAAGCGGTAGGTGTAGAGATGCCGGGGGAGGCTGCGGGTTCGGGGGCGCTGGGGGATTGCTGATGGGGGCAGGGCAGCAGCCCGCAGATCTGGCGGTGCGCAAGGATGATAAAGGGGGTCGGGGCCGCCAGAGGGGGGATAACCCGGGAGGGCGATGGGCTCGGCAGCCGACTCCGCCCGAGCTCGCCCCGGCCCGCCGGGCTCCCCACCGCCCCTCACCTGGAGACGCAGTTCTCCAGCACCGAGCTCTTGCCGGCGCTCTGCCCGCCCACCACAGCGATCTGCGGCAGCTCCAACAGGCAGCTCTGCCCCAGCGCCGCGAAGGCGTCCTGCAGCCGGTTCACCAGCTCGATGAGTCCCTCCATCCTGCCGCCCTGACAGGTAACGGACAGGGCTGAGCGGCGCGCATGCCCAGTGCCCAGCGCTCCCGGGGGCGGAGCCACCCAGCCACGCCACGCCCACTGCGCCGGCAGGACACGCCCACCGCCTAACTGCGCTTCTTGGGTGCTGTGGTGGTGGTGGCAGCTGGAGCTGGCTGAGTGGGAACCTTGCACTGGGCCCATTGAGCCACTGGGCTGAGGCTCAGCCTTGGGGGGTCCTAGTGTGACAGTTGCAATAGTGTCTGCTGGTGCCAGTGCCCCTAGCCCACATGGAACCTGTGGCTGCTCTAGGGGGGCAGGGCCAGGGCCAAACTACACACACACCACTTTACATACGTGGTATTTTTTTTTAACTAAATAATGAGATTATTTTTTTACCAGAATCATTGTATTCACCTTTTGCTGTCTGCACATGTTAGGTACACACAGGTCCCGTTTTCAAGCTTTTCTCCATACCTCTAGGGCCTCAAAACTTGTTTTTAAAATTAGGGCCAAGAGCAGGGTAAAAAAGTTATAGGTAGGATAGAAACAAGGGGTTTAGAACAGCTGTTCTAAACCCCTTCTTTCTATCCTACCTATAACTTTAGTTCAGAGAAAGCACACCTTACATTAGAAATGCCCTGCCATCCTTTTAGGTATCTGAAGAAACCGTGCTAGTTACTTGAGGATTATTTTTAATCTATTTTTTGTCTCCTGCTAGCTCAAATACAGCTTCTTACTACCCCCTTCAAACTCACCGTTCAGCTAACGCTCCTTGAATATGCTTTAGGCATCTATATGTGAAGAAAATAATTTACCATAAAGCAAGTTATGAATGATTTTCAGCATTATGCATACTGTGTGAGCCCTCTTTTGGCTAGTTGCACCCTAGAGAGAAGATAAGGGTTCTAGAGATGACAGCTTTCCTTTTGTATGCAGTGTTAGTGTAGCCATGTTGGTCTCAGAGTATTAGAGAGACAAAGTGGGTGACAAGGTGGTTTGTCTCTCTTACCAAAAGAAGATGGTCCAATGAAAGTTATTACCTCACCCACCTTGTCTCAGCTTTTCTTCTAGCTTAAGAGGTAGCGGCCTGTTGTTTTTGGAACTCTTGAATAAGGTTTCTGCCTCCAGCTTTGCATGTGTTTAGGCTCCCTCCTACAACTGGCTTCTTGTGACCAGATGGCTGCTCCCACACAGAGCCCCATTTATATAAAGGGTTCTGCATGGAAGCCACCCACACAGAGCCAGTTTCAACATTAAAGAACAACCTTGGAGATGCTGTGGCCTCTCCCCAATGAAGGTTCCATCGAAGATCCCATTCTAAGACTGATTTTCATTCATCTTGTAACAAAAGGCAAGCAAGCAGTAAAGAAAACCAAGCTTGCAATATTGTACGGTTAAAAAGCTGACAATTATAATGTCTTGTAAAAATTCAGTAAATATTCCTTGACCTGAGGAAATTTAAATATGTCTTCTTTTTTAAAATGTTGACAAAGTGGCGGTGGATCTGCCCCAAAAGTGACATTATACCACAAAACATGAAACTTAGGTAGAGTTTGACACTGGCTCGTGCAACAGCCACTTTTCAAGAATAGGGAGAGTAAAGAAGTTGCTGTTATTTTAAACTAGAAATGATTCTCTGGCAGTGAAATTGATGCAAAATATTTTCATCGCTGACCTCTGAACTGGCCCAGGTTACTTCTCAAAAGTGAAAGGAAGCTACAAGATATGGACAAATGACTCCTCCTGCTCCTCCATTACCTACTAAAACTCCCCCTGAGCTTAGGGAGAATGTGTGGGAATCCATTTTCCTAGAGGGGTGAACTTAAGTGACTTGCTGAAAGTTACAAGGGATTTGTGACAGCACCAGAAACTGAAACTTGGTCTCAAGGTGACAAATCCAGCAACATCTAATCTACTAGACCTTTGGTTCTCAGTCTGTTTTGGTCTGTCACTGTGACCCACACAATGACCAAAAAATAGTCCCGTGGCCCAATTCCCACAATCCTGAATCATAGGATGATTTTCTGCCCGTGAGGCAGGCTTGTGGGGCCATTTGTCAGCCATTTTGTGCACTGCAGAACTTGCAGACCAAAACAGGAGGAGCTGGGCCTAGGTGAGGTTTCTCCTTCCCCTCGCATGGTATTTAACTGCTGGGGTTGAGACTGAGAATCACTGCTCCTTAGGGGCTGCAAAGCCAGATCCATAACCCTTCAGACTCCAGCCCTAGAGCATAGGAATTGCTCTCAGACTGGATAATGGATAGACTGGACAAATCAGAAGTAGGACAGGAGTAGATTAGATTAGGGAGAGGGTGTAGGAAAAGGCTCAGGGAAAGGGCAACAAGGTTAAGATGGTGCAGACCTTGGTTGCTTATTAGAGGGTCCCTGAGTGGGAACCTGGAGTAGAGAGAGTGGGACCGGATTCCCCTACCAGACACTACGGGGAGTGGCACCATCAGGGCAGTGAATGGGAAGACTGCTAGAGACAGTTTGTATGGAAAAACTTTGATACCTCAGAAGGGGGAAAACACATAGTTACCTGACCAGAGGGCCAAACTAATGAAGAAAGGGCACCCTGAGTTGCAGAGGGAGAAAGGCAGCCTGGCACACACATGAGTGGCAAGCAGGGGGTGTCGGACTGAAAAGAGCAACCAGGAGGAGGTGCTATAGTATTGAGTGAACTCATCACGGGCACAGAAAGGTTCGTAACTTGGCTGCATAACAACAGCCATTGAAGAGAGTGGACGCTAACCCTTGTTATGTGACAGAGCACTACTCTTTTGTATTGTAACCCTGACCCAGGTCATGTGACTGGAGCCAGGAAATAAAGGTTACCTTCTTACCAGGACTCTGGTATATCACCCCTTTATTACATGGTGTCAAAAGAAAAACTGGATCTGTGCCAAAAATGAAACCACCTGAATCCCACTTTGTGGAACAGTACCTGGCAGACAGTCAGTTGCAGCACATTCAAATTTTCAAGAAGGAAATGGTATTTCAGGGAAATCAGAGAGGGAGAAATGTACCTCACTGCTACACGTGACTGGCACGGAAGCATTGGAGATTTACAGTCCAGTCCAGTGGGCGCATTGGGGAGACTACAAACTGCTAGGCAAAGTCATTCAAAAATTTCAAGAATACTTTGATTCACAGAAGAACATCACTTGGAAAAGATGCCTGTTCTCATGGGATGCATTAACAGGTATGTTGTGAGCAAGACACGAGAAGTCATTCTTCCGCTCTACTCTGCGCTGGTTAGGCCTCAACTGTAGTATTGTTTCCAGTTCTAGGCACCGCATTTCAAGAAGGATGTGGAAAAATTGGAGAGGGTCCAGAGCAGAGCAACAAGAATGATTAAAGGGCTAGAGAACATGACCTATGAAGGAAGGCTGAAAGAATTGGGTTTGTTTAGTTTGGAAAAGAGAAGACTGAGAGGGGACATGATAGCAGTTTTCAGGTATTTAAAAGGATGTCATAAGGAGGAGGGAGAAAACTTGTTCACCTTAGCCTCTAAGGATAGAACAAGAAGCAATGGGCTTAAACTGCAGCAAGGGAGGTTTAGGTTGGACATTAGGAAAAAGATCCTGTCAGGGTGATTAAACACTGGAATAAATTGCCTAGGGAGGTTGTGGAATCTCCATCTCTGGAGATATTTAAGAGTGGGCCAGATAAATGTTTATCAGGGATGGTCTAGACAGTATTTGGTCCTGCCATGAGGGGAGGAGACTGGACTCCATGACCTCTCAAGGTCCCTTCCAGTCCTAAAGTCTATGAATCTAGAGTCTATAAACTAAGTGCTGGGTGAGACCATTGACTATTATGTTACAGATCTGAGTAAGAAAGCAAAGCCAGTCAATTTCAAGAATTAACAGACAGATTGTTTACAAACAAATTATTTTTGGTGTTACTGTTAACTAAGTGAAAGCAAGGTTATTTTAAGAAATTGACTTTATTTGTAAAGAGCAAGGGATAGTTGCTGGGCTACTGAAAACTGTGCTTCCCAAATGAAAGTATTAGCAAACAGAGAAAGAACTGCAGTTCATTTAATTAAAAAAGTGTACCTAAGCTAAAATTATTAGAGTACAAGGATAATCAAATGGCGGGATCAGATTTGTTTGCAATACAACACAAAGGTGCTGCATGCAATAAAAGTCACCATTTTGCAAAAAAGTGTCATTCTCAGCAAAAGTTGCAAAGAATACAAAAGCAAAAATAGATTCATGAACATTCAGCTGGAGGACAAAGTGAGGAGGAGGAGGAGCTGGCCTCTTAATAAATATACAAAGCAAAGTTCTACAGTTGTTTGTAACACTGAAAATAAATGAACAAAGAGTGAACTGCAAAACAGATCCAAGATAATCCCTGCAAACAGAAACATTCTGTATATGGACAGTTATCATTTTGAAAGAGTTTGAAACAGGAGGTGCTGTGTGTACTTGCATTGAATTGCAATCTGGAAAAGGAGATAATCAAATGGGTGTGTAACTTTTCTGCAGAATAGAATGCAAAAAATATTCTTCAAGAGTTTAGTGAAGTGATTAACCAAACGGGATGCATTATGAGTGTATACAACACGTCACACTGATATAAATCCCAGTGTCCCTCCCAACATGCATGCACCACATAAAAGCCCCATTGAGCACTGAGAAATAAGACAAAAGCTGAACTTTGCCAGATGGTAACTTTAGCCTGTGGGTAGTCCCATGAAGTCAACATGACTAATTCATCTGCTTAAAGTTAAATATGTGCATAAGTGTTTGCAAGATTGGAGCCTAAATTTGCTGCATCTCTCAATAGCCTATTCCAAAATTTGGAGTGAAAGAAGGCTAAGCATGCCTGTGTAGCATCCACTGTGTAATGGACAAGCTTATCTTGTCAATGCATTTTAAATTAGGCCGTGCTCCTTAGAAGTTATTAGCTTGGACAGCAGCATTCACTCCTTTAACTTAATGCCCTGTTGATTATCCCCTCCAATTTATTTAACTTTTTAAACTGCTGTTTCGTTTACTATCACAAAATTAAAAAATGAAAGGTGTAAAAAAAAAAAAATCTCCTGAGAAATTCCCAAACCAAAAACTGGCCAAAGACCAGGTAAGGTTGCTAAATGACAACTGTATCCTTACCTATCCCCATCATTTACAAAACCCAAGCACCTAAAAGCCAAGAAATGAAGAATTAAAGACATCATAAATCTTGCACCTCCCAAGATAAACATTAGAATGATGTGTTTATCAAGTACAAAGAAATACAAATTTCATCATGACATAACAGTTTTCAAGTTGCTCCCAGAGGTCAGAGAACAAACGTTAGTTTGGAGGGAATGAAATGGGGAAGCATTTTTGATCCCTGATTTTTTTCAGTGTACAGCTTTTAATGTGTCATTACAATATGCTAACAACTTGTCTACTCCTGGAAATTAACTGAAATAGCTACTCCAGAATAATTATCCTGGAGCAGTTATTTCAGTATGAACCCTCATGTGGACACACTTATTCTAGAAATGAATTGAGCTAAATCAGAAAAAAGCATTCTTATTTTAGAACAAGAGTAGGCATTTTCTAGTGCAGAGAAGCTCCAGTGACTTGACTATCTGCATTTCCTTTTCAATTTTGGGGGTTACATTAAGGGCAGAACTAATGTGCATTCTCCACCATCCTCTTAGGATTTGTAACCAAGATGAAGAAACTAGGAACAATACTAGACACTGTAAAAGAAAATGTGTATTGTCAAGAGGAATATCAACATTTGAAACTGAGAACTGGGCAGTGGGAGCAGGGCTCTTTTCCTTGTCAGATAGTTGGTTCAAGCATGTTCTATTTTTACCTTGTTGGAAAACATATTTTTTCCCCAGGACCTGTGCTCTGAGAAGTTTGTCATTTGCTTTTCCCATGTGACAAGGAGAAAGCTCCTCAGCTGTGCATGTCCCTGTTTCAGTACACCTGAGGCAACTGGAGTTTTTAAACAAATGCTCATGCATTTCTGGTTCAGAAAACAAACTCCCTAGGCAAGAGCCATGCAAAGGGTGAACTCTGCAGCAGAGGCTTCATGGGGCAGGAAGACTAGGAATTGTCTACCCTGTTTTGAGTAAAATTCATTATAATTAGGTTTGGCAGGATTGAATTTTTTTATAATGTCAATGAATAATACCAATGTTTATGTAATATATTTTTCCATTTTTAGCAATTTAATGTTCACTGTTGCAGGAAATTTGGGGGGGATCCATAGGGAGGAACTGGTTGAGAACTCGAAAGTGGAAGGCAACTTGGGTGTAAGTGATTGTAGCGGAGTGGCCACCCACTCCTGCCCTGAAGGGCTTAAAACAGCCCTGGGAGAGGGCTGTGATAGGGGAAAACGTGGGCTGATTGGGGAAGTAGCCACAGCTGGGCCATGCCCCAATCAGGCTGCAGCTGGCCCTATAAAGAGGCTGTGGGCTGGATGCACAGGCAGTCTTTTTCTAGGTGCAGAGAGAGAAGGGCCTGGCTGCATGGGACTTGAGTAAGGAACTGGAGTAGAGCAGTGCCGGGGAATAGGGCAAGGGAGCTCCTGCCTGGAAAACCCCCAGGCTGCAGGCCTAGCCAAAGGCCTGAAAAGGTACTGGGGTTGCAGAGGTGCAGCCCGGGGGTAGATGGAGGCAGTAGGTTCAACACCCCCGCCCCTTGCTGATGATGAGTGATATGGACTGCAGTCTGCCCCAGAGTGCGGGGGCTAGATGAAGACTGGCAGTGAACACTGAGGCAAGGTGGGGATAGAGGGTGGGAATTCCCTTGGGAGGGGAGCCCAGGGAGTGGGGCTACTGCCAGGGGGCAGCATCCAAGGGAGAGGGGCACTGGGGTCCGGGTAGGACACAGGGCCAGTGACAGCACAACACTGGCCTGCAGAGGGCACTCCAAGGCTGGAGAGCTAATTCCCGTACCAGACCAGCAGGAGGTGCCGCAGGGGTGAATCACACATCACTACAGTGATCATGAAATGATAGAGTTCATGATTCTAAGGAGTGGTAGGCAGGAGAACAGCACAATAAAGACAATGGATTTCAAGAAGGCAGACTTCAGCAAACTCAGGGAGTTGGTAGGAAAATCCCATGGGAAGCAAGTCTAAGGGGAAAAACAACTGAACACACTTGGCAGTTTTTCAAAGAGACATTAAGGGCACAAGAGCAAACAACCCCACTGCGTAGGAAAGATAGGAAGTATGGCAAGAGACCACCCTGACTTAACCAGGAGATCTTCAATGATATAAAACTCAAAGCAGAGTCCTACAGAAAGTGGAAACTCAGACAAATTACAAAGGATGAATATAAACAAATAACACAAATATGTAGGGACAAAATTAGAAAAGCCAAGGCACAAAACGAGACCAAACTATCTAGGGACTTAAAAGGAAACAAGAAAACATTCTACAAATACATCAGAAGCAAGAGGAAGACCAAGGACAGAGTAGGCCCATTACTCAATGAGGAGGGAAAGACAATAACAGAAAATGTGGAAATGGCAGAGGTGCTTAATGACTTCTTTGTTTTGGTTTTCACCAAGAAGGTTGGTTGCGATTCAATGTCTAAAATGATGAATGCCAGCAAAAATGAGATAGGATCAGAGTCTAAAATAGGGAAAGAACAAGTCAAAAATTACTTACACAAGTTAGATGTCTTCAAATCACCAGGGCCAGATGAAATGCATCCTAGGATACTCAAGGAGCTGACTGATGAGATATCTGAGCCATTAATGATTATCTTTGAAAAGTCATGGAAGATGGGAGACATTCCACAAGACTGGAAAAGGGCAAATAGTGCCCATCTATAAAAAGATAAATAAGGACAACCCTGGGAATTTCAGAACAGTCATCTTAACGTCTGTACTCGGAAAGATAATGGAGCAAATAATTAAGCAATCAATTTGCAAACACCTAGCAGATAAATAAGGTGTCAAGAACAAATCATGTCAAACCAACCTGATAGCTTTCAGGGTAACAAGCCTTTCGGCAACTTTCTTGGTGTGGACGTATAATTAGGATGGAAGACCAATGAACTAAGCATATTTACCAAGAAATGCCACTATACAGCTGGTCCTCATGTGGTCACCAAAAACTTCAGCCCTGGTAAGGTGGCCAGTGATGGACATAAACTGAATATCCAGCAGACCACCATATGGACTTAGCTAAAGATCAGTGTGGATGGCACTTGATCTGCAAGTAAGGTATGTCCCTCTGGGATTTGCCAGATAATGCTCATGCTTGCTTACTGTAGCAGTGTCACTTATTCAGTCTGGCTTCATGCTAGCCACCGCCTCAGTTCCCTCTCACCCAGGTTGAACAGCCCAACCTTTCAGCCTGGTTCAGTTGTTGCAGTGATGTGGCCCTCTGGCTAAGTCATTCAAGAAAAAGTCCACCTGTTCCAGCAGGACATCCAAGTCCAAACCAAACACAAAAATGACTTCCACCCTAGAGTCAAGCTGGGCCCAGCCCCTCCATGGTGAGGGGCTGTCTTGTTTTAAAACCTTCTTCAGTTCACCCTCTGAGGTTAGATCTCAAGTCTTCTCGGTCTTTCCCCTCCACCTCCTCCTAGGGTCCTTCAAGTCTCTACTAAGCAAGATTTCCTACCTGGAGTCTCCCTTCTTGCATTCCCCAGGCTTCTGTCTTGTCTTATCTCCTTCCCCCCATGCCTGGCTGATCCACATGACCTGCCTATCATCTGAATTTGCTCATTTTCTCCACCTGGAAAAGCAAGTGAATTGTATTGCAAGTGGGGCTGCCTTCATCTCCTATTAGAGAGCTACTCACCCTCTGACACCTACCTTCTTCCACATGTCACTAGCCTCCAGTGAATAGAATAGAATATCAGGGTTGGAAGGGACCTGAGGAGATCATCTAGTCCAACCCCCTGCTCAAAGCAGGACAAATCCCCAGTTTTTTGTTTTGTTGATTTTTTTTTTTAACCCCAGTTCCCTAAATGGCCCCCTAAAGGGCTGAACTCACAATGCTGGGTTTAGCAGGCCAATGCTCAAACCACTGAGCTATCCCTCCTTCCCCAGTAGAGCAGTTCTTGGGCCTCACATAAAGCCCACTGAAGTCAATGGAAATCCGTTGACTTCCAAGCATTTTGGATCAGATCCGATGATGCTTATCAGGGCCCATTTCCTGCTCACATTTAAATACATGGCTGAAATACTCTTTGATTTCAAGGGTGCAGGAGTCTGAACCAGCATTTATCGCCCACCGAAAACACACATTACGATTTATTCTTTGTATTATGGTGGCATGTTCGGGGCCATCTGCATTAGGGCCCCATTGTGCTAGGCGCTGTACAGACATAGAACAAAAAGAGAGTCCTTGCCCCGATGAGCTTATATATAAGCTTAAAGAGGAAAGACAACAGAGGGATACAATGGGTGTGTTTCCAGCAGACAGCAGGTATGAGTTTGAGCCCTAGAGGGGAGTGGGCTTATGTTGTCACAGAGCGGAGGAGTTGTGACCTCCAATAGGAAGGTGGTTTATAACAAGAAATAGGCACTTCTCATACAGAAATCTTCTCCCCTGTCCTTTCCCTTACTTCAGATAGATCTTCACAGATTTTCCCCTTGTTCAAATAGAAATTTTTCTGGGCTCCTGCATGCAGCCAGACTGAGAAACTGACAACAAATGGCTTGCATAAAGCAGCAGGCTGTGAAGGTGCTAAATGGCATTTGATGGGAAATTTCCCAGGTTATCATTAGTGTCCGGCTGCTGTAGTTCACAATGTCAGCATGAATCTGCCAGTTTGCATCATGCCTGTGTACTTGGCTGGGAAGAGATCTCAGCAGTAAGAGTTTGAAGGGATGGAGGCAGGAATTGAGACTGATGGTAAACCCTGGGATGCAGTACGCCGTGTTGTTGTTGCCGTCGGTGTCAGGATGTCAGAGAGACGAGGTGGGGGAGGGAATATCTTTTACTGGACCAACTTCTGTTGGTGAGAGAGACGTGCTTTTGAGGAACACAGAGTTCTTCTGCAGGTCTGGGAAAGGCACTAAGGCTGTCACAGCTAAATACAAGGTGGAACAGATTGTGTAGCATACGTAGTTGATACATATTTCAAGGGACTGAGTTTCCTGGACCTGAGGAAGAGCTCTGTGTAAGCTCCAAAGCGTGTGTCTTTCACAAGCAGAAGCTGGTCCAATAAAAGATATTCCCTCCTCCACCATGTGTCTCTCATATCCTGGGACTGACATGGCCACAACACCACTGCATATAGGGTGACCAGATAGCAAGTCTGGGGGGTGGGATAGCTCAGTGGTTTGAGCATTGGCCTGCTAAACCTTGAGGGGGCCATTTAGGGAACTGGGGTAAAAATCTGTCTGGTGATTGGTCCTGTTTTGAGCAGGGGGTTGAACTAGATGACTTCCTAAGGTCCCTTCCAACCCTGATATTCTATGATTCAAGTGTGAAAAATCGGGACAGGGTGGGGGGTAATAGGAGCCCCTATTAAAAAAAGCCCCAAATATCAGGACTATCCCTATAAAATCAGGACATCTGCTCATCCTAACTGCATACAACCAGTGCCTCAATGTAATAAATGTGATACATCTGCCCTTCTGGTTCATGGTAGAAGCATTTGGGACATTGGACACACTGCTGATGAGGCTAAGATTAATGAAGCAGGCAGAGCAACAGAGTAAACTCAGGAGCATAGCACTTTTCAGTAGCTGCTGGGAGTCTAGATAGAAAAAGGGACTACTTCTCAGGACAGGCTGCCACTGCTGCCCTCTATGTGCTGGAGGCAGTCCCATGTCAGCAGAGGCAGAGCTTTCTGGATAACAAAAGCCCATTCAGTCAGTCTGTAGCCAGCTGTGCTAGGGTTATAACACTTGGCAGAAAGCATTTTGGCTGGGGCAAGTGAATCAAGGCATCCAGAACTGCAGGCTTCATTACAGCAAAGCTTCCCACAGCTGTTTAATGCACCTCCAGCATACGGGTGGGAACAGAAACCCCCAAGACCTGGCATCGTTTAAGCCTAGCTGACCCCAGAATTGTTACTATGGTAGCTGACCAAGGTATGATAAAGTAGAACTTTGACAGAGTGAGTGGCTGGTCTTTGCAGACGAGACCGAAATCATGTTTTAACCACCTGACCAAACTGTATGATAGCCTCCTCTGTTTTCCTATTCCAAAACCAACCACATGCATTTCAAAGCCTAGCTAAAGTTGCTAAGTGACAACAGTACATGTACCTAGCCCATCATTTACAAAACCCCAGGACTTCAGTGCAAAGAAATGAAGAGCAAAGGACATAATCAAAGTACCCTGCCCACCTAGTAACCAGAAATCCAGGTGCCAAACAGTTACATCAATAGTCTCTGACATGACAGGGCGGCTTTTTGCAGGTACCTCAACACAACAGTCAGAAATACCCACATCGCCTTTGAGGAAGACCGCTGCCAGCGTCTACAAGAGGCATGCGAACGATGTCACAGAGCAACAGCAGCGCACAACCCACTGACTGCAAACTTCCCATGCACCATCTGCAGCCAAATGTGCACCTCTAGAATTGGCTTGTATAGCGATCAGAGGGCACACCATGAGACCAACAATAGATGATTTGCTCAGATTTGTCATCATCGGATCGATGGACTACCAAGACAACACAAAACAGCCCTAAGCTTGGAGCATCCAAACACTAGAGGTCTCCTTCTGTGCAGGGGGAGGGGGATCCTTGGACAATGGGAAGCAGTGTGGCCTAGTGGACAGAGCACAGGCACAGGACCCTTGGCTTCTACTCCTGGCTCAGACACTGGTCTGTTGGGTGACATTGGGCAAGTCACTTCACCTTTCTGTGCCTCCATTTCCCCATCTGTAAAAGTGGATAAGTGGTTTGAGATTACTGGTGGAAAAATGAGGTATTATCAGAACACACAACTGTGCAGTTTTCAGGTTAGAACAATTTTCCAAACCAAAGTTATAGGGCTTACACTAGGGCTTCATAATAAGCTGGTTTCAGCCTTCTCCATAATTACTCTGCTTCTGATTGATTTCTTTTTTCTCCTCAAGAAGAGGTGGTGCTATAACTATCAAGAACGGTATCAGAGATGTAGAAGCTGTCAAAGGAGAGCTAATGTGCAATAGTGTAGGTGTGCTGGTCCAAGGATATTAGAGAGGCAAGGTGGGGGAGGTGTTACCTTTTATTAGACCAACTGCTGTTGGTGAGAGGGAAAAGCTTTTGAGCTGCTCAGAGCTCTTCTTCATGTCCGGGAAAGGTACAATGGAGAGCTATACATATTCTTATATGCAGCTGAGGAATAAGTTAACTTGTTTACACATACACACTGTAGTGGTCAGTTGTGGTTCCTCTCTGTCATCCTAGAGGGAAACCACTCTGCTTTCCTGCGTCGGGCAGCAAAACCATCATTAGTTACTAGTCTGTAGGCTCTGGCCCTCTAGGCAGGTCCAGAGAACAAGCAGTCTTTACCCCACCTCCTGCCTAGGGCAGACAGTAAACACAGTCAGGGCTCTGACCCTCTGGGCAGAGCAATAGGTAGTCTTTAGTCCAGCCTTCTGGCTAAGGCAGACAGCAAACAATGCACAGGTCTTCCAGCCTAGGGAGAGTAGGCCGCCACCCTGGGGCAGGGAGTTGGTGGCAGGGGGACCCAGGCCCACCTTCCTTCACCAGGTGCCAGCCCAAGGTCCTAACAGTGGTGGGTTATTCCACCACTGGGTCAGTGGGGATCCTATCAAAATATGTTGACTCGTATCGCAATAGCATGACCAGACTAATGTCTGGTTCCCCTGTGCTATCTCCTACCACCTTCTGTTGGTGTGGCTCCATAGTCTGCAGGTCCTCAGTCTCCTTGGGGTAAACAGCAGATGGCAATCCCAGAAGTGCCTTTCCACACTCTGTCTCCTCTGGGATCAGGGCACTACACAGCTCAGTAGCGGGGCCAGCGTCCTGCAGTGGACGAGAAATGTCAGCTTCCTTCCCTGGCTCTCCCTCAACTGAGCTGAAGGTCCCGCTTCTTGTTCTGCCCCTCTGCTTCCACCCTCCTGCTTGCGTGCGCGCACACACACGCACACACACACACACACACACTCTCTCTCTCTCTCTTACTTTTTGGAGAATTGCAAACAAAATTAAAATAAATGAAAAGCAACATACCACTAATGATACAGTTTGGGAATTTGCCATTGTCATGATATATTGAATGATGTACTGTCTTTTAAATGGAAGAAAACAGCTAGAAAGTAAATGCACAAACATACAAGCTTTCACACAGCTTAAGTTCCAACTTTGTCTGTCCCGTTTACTAGAAACCACATGTAACGGAGTGGTCACCCGCTCCAGCCCTGAAAGGGTTACAGCCAGCTCTGGGAGAGGGCTAGGGCTGTGAGACAAAGATTAGGCTGATTGGGGGGAAGCAGCACAGCTGGGGCCATGCCCCAATCAGGCCACAGCTGGCCCTATAAAAGGCTGTGGGCTCAGGCAGTTTCTCTCTAGCTCTGGTGAGGGAAGGACCTGGCTGTTTGGGAGCTTAGGATAGTGGGAGTAGAGCAGGGCTGGGGAAAGGCAAAAGGAGCTGGGGGCCTTGTTCAAGGCCAAAACAGATACTGGGGTTGCAGCGGCTGCTGCCGGAGTTAGGCAGAGGCAGCTGGTCCAACTGCCTTGCCAATGATGAATGGCCATGACAGAATTAAGTTTGCCCCAGTGAGGGGGGGCTCGATGATGCCTGGCAGTAGCCACCGAAGCAAGGTGGGATAGAGGGTTGGGGGATCCCCTGGGAGGCAAGACCCAGAGACCATGGGGGTACTGCTGTGCGCAGAACCCTGACAAAAGGGGCACTGGGGTCCAGGAGGGACATGAGGACCAGCGACAGGAGAGCCACCAGCCAGCAGAGGGTGCTCCAAAGCTGGAGAGCTAATTCCCAGGATGACCAGAAGGAGGTGCTGCACCAATGAGTCATTGCTATGCTAAACCACTCTATATAACAGAGACATCTAGTGGCTGAACTTGTGGAAGCTAGTGTATGACAAATAAACATATTCTAGTCATGATAGCTATAGTAGGGGTGGAGTGCAGATCAGACCAGGATTTTAAGCTCTGCTCCTCATAAGCATCCCAAATTCCTGGAATATACCAGCACTTTTTAAAAATGTTTATTCCCTCACCAAAGAATCAGGCCAGTCTAAAAAGAGTGCAGAATACAGAACTATCTTGTTTATGAGAATCAGAATGAATACAGAATAGAACTGACATCAGATCTTCAGTAAAATGGTTACAAAAACAGACCATCGGGTCAAATAAAAAATGATGTGCTTCAAAGTAACTAAGAGCTTCACTGTGACAGCACTTTGAGGGTGGGAATCTCTAAAATTCTAACATCAACTTGGGGCGTGCAGCCCTCCCCACAATCAGCATTTCAGATGGCCCTGAGTAGGTATTGTCAAGAATTAGGGCTAAAAACTGCATGCAGGGTGCATAATGGAGGCTAGGGGAGGCTAAAGCTTCCCAACCCTTGTGCTGTAAGGGGAAAGGTAGTGGTGGATTACCATGGGGCCCCAGCCAATTTGGGGGCCTCAGAAAAATCTCTCCCTGCCACAGCCCTGGGGCTAGAGGAGTTCTCGCTCCCAGCCATGGAGTTTTCCCAACCTTAGGGCTGCAGCGAGGGAGAAGAGATGTGACCAGGGGGAAGAGGAGGAGTTGGGGTGGAATGGAGGCAGGGCCCCAGGGAAGGGAGCTTTGGCTGGGGCCATGAGGGGCCTGAGAGCAGCAAGCGGGGGCATGGCCTTAACCAGAAGAGACAGAGCCTCAGTTGGAAGAGGAGGGGCAGGGACTAGCCTCCCCACGGGAAAGCTTCACCCGCTGCCTGTGACCAACTGAGCCTGGGACCAGCCAGCTCCACCTCCCTATGAGCAACAGAAGACATCCAACTGTATCACAGATCGTTCCTGTGCTTGCCTCATTTCTGGCTCTGCTCGATTCCTGCTCCAGCCACTAGGCTGGGCTGCCCATGGTTCTGACCACTAGGCCCCCCTGCCTCCCACCATCCATTCAGTGCCTGTGTGCTCTTTAGAACTGGCATTTCAGACAATCCAGGATGCTTCTCTGTAGGGCTGGAAACCTCTGCACTCCTGATCATCAGCTTGATACCTGTTGGGCTCCTGTGACCAGCCTTTCAGATTGCTCAGAGCCAGGGGCTGTCGGTGAGTGCCTACAATACCACCCCCCACAACCACACATACATGCAGATTGTATTCCTGCAGCACTGCTCTCTGACCAGCATTTCTGACATGGCTTGGTAGAACCTATAAGAGACTGATTGGAATCTCACCTGCAATCCTTCATGACAAATGTGACAGGGCTCGTGCTGACACTGCAATATTGGCATTGATCACACACACACATGACATCCCCTTGCCTTTTAAATTAAGCTGCACATTATAACCTATGAGAATCTTTCTGGCAAAGCTGCACCAAAAGGAGGTGTGCTTGTCATGAGACAGTCAGGCTCTGGCAGGATTATACAGCATAGCTAACCAATACCTTAGGGGGGTATGTTATCTCATGAAAATGACCCACCACAACTGCCCTGCAGTCCCTTCTTTGCTATGCTATTCTGCAATCAATTTTCCTTTCTGTTTATATAATGAAATGCAGGACTCTGATCACTGGCAGCTTGACAACAGCATGCAAATGTTTCAGTTTGAAGGATAAATCACCCCTTTGCTTAGTGCTGCTGAGCCAGTTGTGTTGCTTCTTCAGTACCCTGACAATTTGTCTTTCCACTGTAACACCCAGCATCCATCCTTATCTCAGAGATGAGCAAGTCAGCAGAGACCTGAGCCTCTAAGCGTGAATGTAGTTTAAATGGACAGCCCAGAAAGGGTTATTTGAGACAACATAGCTAAAGAAGCTGCCAGAACTGATGTCCTCTCATCAGGGTATGATCAGCCAATGGGAGTGTGCAGTGGTTATGTCATGTTTGTAACTGGGTGTTTCATTGGTTGAGAGTTGCCACTTCCTTTGTGGGAGTGGTGCTGTCTGGGAGCACCAGTCACTTCCAATCCTCTCCCACTTGTGTCAGCTCTTGGTGTGCTCAGTTGTTACTTCTTCTGACTCCCTCTTCAGATACTTAGCACCAACGCAGTGGAGCTACATAGACTGACACCAGCTGAAGGGCTAGCTCAACACATCTAGCTGAAGCAAGCTCAGCCTCACTGCATGACCTTGAGCACGTCACTCTGGCGCCCTTGTGCTGCAGTCATGGCCAATTCCTGCGGGAAATACAAGGCGTTGTGCCAGAGCTGAATTTTCTAGGCTCTGTGAACGGCACAAGGGGAAGCGTAAATCTGCCATGGCTGGAGCCAGCCAGTGATCTGGCCCACACTAATGATTGATGTGCCATTCATTAGCTACACTGCTAAAGCCTCCAGGCCGTTCCTTAAGGGACAGATCCTCAGCTAAATCCTCAATGCAATTGAAAGCTGCCCTAGCAGGGCAGCTCGGGAGTCCTGTGGCATAGGGAATCCTTGAGTGGTGTAAAGCTAGTGTACCATCCCTATGCCAACCTCGTCCTTGACTCCCCAGGGTCAGGGCTATGCTGGTGATGGGAGAGGACGGCCGAGGTTATGGCCAGGGTGTGCCATCCTCCAGCAATCCCTGTTGGTATAACAACTCCTGGGAGGGCAAACTGACATCAGCCCTGAGACAAGCCAGCCCCAGGCAGCCCAAGGATCAGAAGATGGAAAAGTGGTGGAAAGCCACCTGTGGCCTTCCTCCCTCTCGCACCCAAGAGCACTAGCAAGGCTGATCCCTTGCTCTTGGGCACCATGGAAGGGACACTGGAGACAAGTTGCTTGTGCTTGGCCAGCTTCAGATAAAAAAAACTCTGTTTCGATAGCCCCATCCTGGCCACACACCTCAGGCCGTCTGTAGCCTTCCTCGTGACTTGCTAAGCTGTATCATGATCAGGGGACCTGGAGTCAGTGGGCCCATGTTCCCTGGAGAGACTGTTATCAACAGGACACCAGGGGAACAGGGAACTTGTGCAGTTAAGCTGGAGGTAACTCAGCCGCATGGGCAGAGCAATACACAGGGTTTAATAAAGTCCCACTTGTCCAACTTCACCTGCATTAAGCACATCTCTTTGCTAGTGAAATATGGTGGCAACATTGGAGAAGGGAGTTCCCTGCAGCGGGAGCCATAGAACAGGGTCTGAAGTCCCCAGAGCCCTGGATTTTCAGACACAAACCTCGCCCAGCCATGGACCCAGTGGAAGGAGGAGGTTGAGCTGTACACAGACCTGGCCATGCAGGGGGACGACAGCAGCAGGGACCTAAAATGATTATTTAACCTTCCTGGGGAGCCAGGAGCTCAGCATCAGGGTTGAAGCTCACCAGTCTCCCAGCAGTCCTAGGAGCCCTGTGCAACTATTGCTTCCCAAAGCAGAATGGAACTGTGGTGTGACCCAGGTTTTGCACTAGAGACCAGTCCGAAGGGGCAGGGACAAACCTCAATGTTACTGCCTTAACACGCAGGCTGCTACATACAATTTTGGGAACTTGTCAGACTCCTAAATTTGGGACAGGATAGTCTGCAGCACTTGGATCACCAGCTGCAGGAACAGTTGCTCTGGGAAGGTGATCTCAGGTTAGACAGATGCTTAGACATGCAGCAGAAGCCTGAGGAGAAAGGATGAAAGCCCTAGGAGGCACAGCACCTCCAGAAGTCCATGCAGAGAGACAAGAGCAAAGGAGAGCGGGTGGCCAAGGCTCCAGCCCACAGTGAGATGTGTTACTGTGGTAGGGTGACCACATGCCTGGTTTTTTACTGGGAAGTCTGGTCGAAAAGGTGACCTGGAGTGTCTGGTCAGATCTACTAAGCTGTATCATGGGAGGGTGGGGGGTTGGAGAGGAAAAGCAGCAAGCGAGGAGGGGAAGAGGAGTGGATGGGGGTGGAGCCTCAGGGGAAGAGGTGGGGCAGCGTTTGGAGTCTTGGAGGGAAAGAGGGGGGACAGGGGAGGTTCTGATACTCATGCTGGAGTGTCTGGTTTTTAAATATTACCAAGTTGGCAACCCTATACTGTGGGAGACAGCATGAGTAAGTAAAGGAGAAGTGCCCTGCTCTAGGACAACATTGCAAGAAATGTGGCAAGTTGAACCATGTTATCATTGTGGGCAAGAGCAAAGGAAGGTCCCAGAAAGATTGCACAGGGGAGAGGGCACATCAGACAGCAGTGCTGACATCCTGACTCTCTGCTTGAGACCCAGAGCATATTGGGACAGAAAAGCAACAAGAGAAAACATCAACCTCCGTGCATGCAACAATGTTAATGCGGAAACACCCTGTGCAATTTCAGCTGGACAGCAGGACCTCCTGTAATATGATTCTTCCATAATGAATTGGATGCCACCACACCCATCACAAAGAGCAGGTGTGAGCTAATAATGTACGAGAGCCTAATGCAGCCCATAGGATAATGTGACCTCATAGTAATTAACCCCCAAAATAACAATACCAACTGAAGCTTGTGGTGGTGGACAATAAGGACCGCAGACTCCTCTTGGGGAAGACAGCCATACAAATCATGAATCTGATCAGCGTGCAGCACCAGAATTTTATAGTTCTGGTGCAAGAAGCAAAAAAGAGTCTCCTGGACAATGCAGACAATTTCAAGAGCATATGGGGATGGTTTCAAAGGAGATGAATGCCTCCAAAGAAAGCTGCAACTGGAAGTAGACCCCCCCCACCACCACTGCACCCAGTGTGCTTACCACAAAGGAAAATTCTAGTAGCACTATAGTCCCATATGCAAGAAGCTTGAAGGTCTGCAGAGTAGGGGTATCATAGCACTTGCAGAAGCCAGTGCACCCTGTGTAAGCAGCATGAGGTGATAAAGAAGCCATCAGGCAAATTACACATCTGCACAAGCCCAAAGCCACTGAACAGGGTATTGAAAAGATGCCACAATCCCAGGGGTGTGCAAACTTTTTGGCCTGAGGCCACATCGGGGTTCTGAAACTGTATGGAGGGCCAGTGTAGTGTATTAAATTGCTCTCTCCATAGGAATGTGCTACTTATGGAACACTAGGACTGGCAGCCATAAGTAATACATCATCAGTAGCACATTCCTACAGGGAGCAATTTAATACACTACACCTGGGTAGGGAAGGCTGTGCCTCCCCAAACAGCCTGGCCCCTGCCCCATCCGCCCCCTCCCACTTCCCAGCTCCTGACTGCCCCCCTCATAACCACCGACCCATCCAACCCTCCCTGCTCCTTGTTCCCTGACTGCCCCCTCCTGGGACCCCCCTCTCCTAACTGCCTCCGGGGACCCAACCCCCCTATCCAACCCCTGACGCTATCCAACCACCCCCTGCTCCTTGTCCCCTGACTGCCCCCTGGGACCTTCTGCCCCTTATCCAATCCCCCCACTCCCTGCCCCCTTACCATGCCGCTCAGAGCATCAGGACTGGCAGCTCTCACAGCCACATTGCCTGGCAGGAGCTCGCAGCCCTGCCACCCAAAGCACTGGTGGCACGGTGAGCTGAGACTGCAGGGGTGGGGGTGGTGGCTAGCTTCCCCGGCCGGGAGCTCAAGGGCTGGGCTTGACTGTCACATGGGCTGGATGTGGCCCACGGGCCATAGTTTGCCCACCTCTGCACTATCCACTGCCCAAAAGTGAAGACTCATCTTGATAGAGCTCTCCAAAGCCTGAATTTTTACAGTTTGTTATGAGAGGAATGGGTTTTGGCACATAAGCCTGGATCGAGAGTCCAGCATGGTCACTACCTTTGCAACACCATTTGGACACTGCAGATTTCTGTGGATGCCGATGAGTCTAAGGCCAGCCCCAGAAGTGTTACAGAATAGATTCACCCACATGTTGGAAGGACTGCCCAGGGTGAAAATAACTGTAGAGTATATCCTTGTTGTAGGTGAAGGAAGCAATGATACAGAAACTGAACGAGGCCATGACCAAAAACTACAAGCTTTTCTATAGCAATGCAGGGAGTGGGGACAAGAACACAAAACTCAGCTCAGAAATAATGCAACTCAAACAGCATGAGGTGACACCCCTTGGACATCTGCTCACACCCAGTGGGATTGAAAGCAGATCCCAACAAGAACAAAGTGGTCAGAGACATGCCAGCTCCAGTGGATGTAAAAGGAGTACAGCACTTCATAGGAATTACAGGTTTTCTGCCGAAGTTCTGTCCACATCTGCCTGCAGTAGTGGAACCCCTATGTTCGATCAAAAGGCAGGGTGTTGAATTGCACTGGCAGGTCTCCAAAATCAAGCATCTGACATAGAAAAAATAAGTACTGCCAGCCAGGAGAGCCACTGACACTCCAGTGTGATGCATGGGAGAAAGGATTGGGTGCCACTCTTTTGCAGGAGCAGCCGGTCACTTATGCCAGCCAGCGTTCCCTCTAATTTTTCCCACCCATGTGTGGAATGAATTTTGTCATGTGCACCAATATGGAGGTGATGTGTGATACCTCACCTTCATATTGGTGCACATAACAAAATTCATGCGGTGGGGGTGGGGCCAAGGGGTTCAGAGTGTGGGAGGGGGCTCAGGGCTGGGGCAGAGATTTGGGGTATAGGGATGTGAGGGCTCTGGTGGGGGTGTGGGCTCTGGAGTGGGACCAGGAATGAGGGGGTCAGGGCTGGGGCAGAGGGTTGGGGTGTAGGGGTAAGAGGGGTCTGTCTGGGGGTGCGAGATCTGGGGTGGGTGGGGGATGAGGGATTTGGGGTGCAGTGAGGCTCCCCAGGGGTAAGGTGGGGAGAGAAGGCTCCTCCCAGCTCTCTTTCCCTTGAGCTGAGGAGGAGAGGCAGGAAGGTTGCGGCAGGTCCAGGCCGGGCTGGTTTGGGGCTGTGGGGGGCACCTGTCCCCTGGCCGCAGCAGGGCTGGGGCTGGGCCAGGCCTGGGCCGGGGCTGGGAGAGGGGAGCTGCAGCAGGTCTGGGGCAGAGGAGAGGGATCTCCCCTTGCTGCAGTCCTGAGCTCCTGTGAGCTGCTTTAGGTAGCTGAGCAATCGCACAGCTTAGAGGGAACTTAGGGCACCCTGTCAGAACTCAACAGGGGTAACACCCAAATAGAAAGAGAGTGTCTGGCTGTGGTATTTGGGGTGGAGCGATTCCAGCCGTGCCCCTACGGCCACCCGGTCATAGTGCAATCAGACCACAAACTGCTAGAGACATTCGCGGCAAAGCCCCTTCTTAGTGCTCCAGAGAGACTGCAGCACATGTTGATGCACCTCCAGTACTGCCAGGTAGAGATCAGATATTGCTCAGGATGATTACTGGTGTTAGACGACATTCTGAGCAGGGCGCCTATACCCAGCATGAGCGTGCTGGGGGAAGGGATCATGATACTGAATCCATTAACATGCTGCACTGTCCCCCAGTTTCAACAGTGAAGCTGATGGATATCACATAGACTACTGAAAAAGGGCATCTAACACTGGGCAGTCAACAGAGTGATACTAGCAGAGGCCCCAGAAGACAAAAGCCAAGTACCCATAGGAGCAAGAACCATGTTTTAAAATAAAAGCTGAACTGAGTGTACAGGATGGAATCATATTTTGAGTTCACAGAGCTGTTGTGGCTGTCTCATTACATAGGGATGTCATGCAAACAGTACATGCCTCACACGTGGGCACTGAAAGCCGCAAGACTGTGTTTACTGGCGGTAATGTATACACAACTCCGCCCCTTGGTAGAAGTGTGTGACACCTGCTGGTTGGGTGATAACCACCAGCAGAAAGAGACTGTTACCTCAGGAGCTTCCCACCTGACCACGGGAAATGGTGGGAGCTGACTTCTTTACCCTCAAGGAAAAGCAGTCCTTGATTACAGTGGATTATGGTTCAGATTTTTGGGAGGACGATGCCCTGCCTGATACAAGAAGTAAGTCAGTGACTGGCAAATTGAAGGCCCACTTTGCAAGATATGACATCCAGACACTTTATTCACTGACAAGCGACCCCGATTTGCCTCAGAAAAATGAAAGGAATTTCCACCCAAATGGGAGTTTGTCCACTACAACTCCTTTCCAGCATCCCCACAGTGTCATGGTCAGTTGGAATCAGCTGTGTGGAAACTCCTAAGAGACTGTTACACAAGGCTGTTTGTTCTAGGTCAGACCCCGGCTAGCATTGTTGGCACACAGGGGAGCCAAAACAGTCCAGAGCAGGCCCAGGATGGGGCAAAGGACCAAAACCCTGCTACCAATGAGGGGAGAGCTGTTGCAGCTAGAAGGATGGAGACACTGCTGAGAGGAGATGGCCAACAATTGGAACATGCAGGCGCTAGAGTACAACAGGTCAGCCAAGGATCTACTGGCCCTGGAGACTGGCACTCCTGTGAGAATCCAGCCATTAGAGAGACACCAGAAGAAGAGGACTAACAGAGCCATGAGGGCTGAAGTAGCACCCAGGTCATACAAGGTGACTACACAAGAGGGGCAAGTGATCCAAAGTAACAGGAGGCCCTCACAATCCAGCAGACTCGATACCCGGAGACAGCCTGCAGAGATACAGACCACCACAGAACATCCAGAGAGAGAGACTATTCTAGACTTGGATACCGGGAGCTGGAGACAGGTCACGGCCAGGGTGGTTGAGACCAAACTATGTAACCAGTTGAGTCTGTTGTAAAGACGAGACTTCAGCTTGGCTCTGGGCTGGCAACCTCTGGCTGAAGGGACACAGGTGGGGGGCTGGGTATCAAATCTTATTTAGATTTAATGTTTATATAAATGATTGTAAAATCGGGAAGTTGTATAGTGAGTCAGTGGGCCCATGTTCACACCAGGGGCTGTGTCACAGGCTGGCTGTGACATAACAGCAAGCCCCCAGCTGATGGTGATACGGCAGCTTAATGATAACATGACCCCAGCCACAAGGAATCAGGAGGGACTCATTCAACAGAGCTAGGAATTCAGCCTCGGGGGAGAGGCTGCACATGAGGGTGGAGTCTCATGCAGGAGAAGCCCAGCAATTTGCAGTTAGCTGTGGCTAGAGAGCTGAGCCACAGGAGTAGCGCCGACTCCTGGTGGTGGAGCCCTGGAACAAAGGGCCAGGAATCCAGGGGGGTGGTCCTGGGGCTGCTGTTCCAGAAGGGGAACGGAGAGACCCACAGAGAGAAGAGCAGGGTCCTGAGGGACCCCGAGACAGCATTTCCCCTGCTCTGTGTAGGCCCTAAGTGAAGCTGCCAGAATCTCGGGGGAAGGGAGGCAGCAAGGGAATCCTGAGGAGAAGCAGAGACAAAAAAGAAGCTCTGCAGGGACCAGGAGCAAACGTCAGTGGAGTCCAAGAGGGGCATTTGTTTTGGACTTCCAGTTGGATCCTGTGTTACCCCAGAAGGGGAGTGAACTGTTATGTGACGTGGCTGGAGGGCCAGGCCACAGAAGACCCAGAGACAGACAGGCCTGAGGGCCCGAGGAAGTGACCAACACGAGGTGCTGAAGACAAGGACTTCTGGGAACATTGTCTCCTGGCACAAGGAGGTGCTATTCAAGGTGAGGAAATGCTGTTACCAACTGTTTTCGAAGGGACACCAGGGGAACAAAGACTGGGGAGTCAGACCGGCAGCAACACAGCCACAAGGACAGAGCAGCACACGGGGTTCAGTAGAGTTCTACTTGTACTACTTCACCTGCATTCGGCTTCACTCTTTGTTAATGAAACACAGTCCAGGAAGTGGAATTCTTCCTAAGCCCCTTGAAAACACTTTCGGTGTAAGTCTGGGGAAAAGAGAGTAAGGAAGCTGAAGGAGTTGGCTGCAGGATTATGCAGACAGGAGCTGGGCAGACATCTTCCCTAAACCTCAGCTGCACCATCCACTGCTAGCCCAGGCCTGCTCCAAGAGAGCGAGCTTAGGCCCGGCATTGGGCCATATCCCTCAGTCTTCACTCAGTCAAAGCCCCCAGTTCAGAGGGAATTTAACCTATGCAGTGATGGCTGGCTCAGACCCTCACTGTTGGTTTTGGGATGGGGACAAACGTCTCTTGTTCTGCTTCCCTTCTCCTATGCAGAGGGAACTCCATCAGGTCCCAGATGGAGTCAAAGTCTGGAGCCTGCAATGCCTGAATAGGGCTGAAATGAGGCTAAAGGGTTAAATTTTCCAAAAGCTACTGAGTGACTTAAATGCCTATATATCACTGACTTTCAATGGGATTTAGATTCCTAAAGCATAGCAGCACAGGTGGGTAGCTTTCCTCTAGCTCGCACAGGTAACAATAGCAGTGAAGAAGAGGCAGAGTTATTGATCCTGAGCAGGACAGCAACCCGTGTACATACCCAGAGTCCCTGATGGTCTTGTACTGGGATGGCTGACCTGCACTAAAGCCTGCACCATTACGCGTGCCAGCTGGATTAAAGCTAGCAGAGCTATGCCTATCTGCACTGCAGTCACACCTTCATTTGTGGTGTGGACGCACCCAGCATCTCACTGAATGTCATGAAGCTCCTAAGTGCTTAATTCACTTTTGAAAATGAAGTCTGGGCTCCTAAATCACTTACGTGCTTTGGAAAATTCAATCCGTAATGACTTTGGCCATCCCTGTTAATAACCTGGAAGGGTAAGGGGGGAATCCAAGGTTTCCAGAGATGACGTCTATGTCCTACCTTTATCCGAGGCCACATCCACGCTAAAAAGTTATGTTGGCAGAACTTTTGCCAACATCAGTTGCCTAATCTCAGTGACCTGGAACTCCTCCTTATCTAGAGCAAGATCACATCCCTCACGTCTATTAAATAGAATCATAGAGTTGAAGGCCAGAAGGGACCACCGGAGATAAGCTAGTCTGATGTTCTGTACAGCACAGGTCACCATCAGCACCCACACACTAACCCCAACATCCAAAATGAGACCAAAAGGAGCCCATGGGAGATTAGAGGGACCGGGATGCACCTCCATTCACCAAAACATCATTGTCTTGACATTATTCATTTTTCCCCTGACATTCCAGCAACTCTACAGGAATGGGTGTCCTAGACATACCAGAGACCACTCAGAGCTGAGATTATACTGTTCATCTCACCCCTGCTGCTTTTTAGCTAGGAATCTTTAATGAAACCTGAACTACTCCACTTTGGGGAAACCTATATGCTGTGGCAAAGCAGCTTCACAGCTGGTGTTTTTCTATAAGGGCCCAAAGCAACAGTACTGGAAATGAGCTCACAAGCGCATGCACACCACCAGAATAATTCTATGGCTTTTCCTTCATGTTATTCTGATCAATAGAGGCTTGTGCACAGAGTCGATTATGGGGGTAGACAGTTCTGGGAAACAGAGTCACCCATTCCTGCCTGGAGGAGTCACTTGGGGGCAGATGTTTACAAAGAACTTCCCTCTGCTGCTTTGCCTAATGGACTTGTGCCCTCACCTCAACCCGTTCTCAAATCGTGAATCACCATTCAGGCTCCATACTAGGCCCATTGTGCTGGCTGCAGATGGGTAGCATGAAGGGGTTGCCACTCTAAAGCTTGGACTGAAAGTGGCAATGTCATCTTGGAAGAAATGTAAGCCTGCCCTTCCCCCATGCACAGAGTTAAGCATGACAGGGAGGGGCCGTGCATGGCCACAAGTTACCCTAGCGCAGTGTGGAGAATGAGCAGTGAAATGCACTAAAGCCAGGGCATGCCCGCATTAAGGAACTGAACCCTCAGTCCCCATTCCAGCTGCTATGCACTCAGAAAGTCATCACAAAGTTGCCCTAGAGGAGCAGCCAAGGAGTCCCCCAACATAGGGGGATCCTCAGGGCATCAAGCTGGCATTGCTGGCTCCTGGTAGGGGGCATGTCAGAGTTAGCGCAGGGCACTGCTTAGGGCTGCTCTGAATTACACCAGGGGTCATTTTGGTCACTGTGATCCCAGAATCAGAGGAGCAGAAACGTGGCTTACAGCTGCCAATCCCCACTCTTCAACTGCAGCAAAATTTGGCCCTACATCTCCCCTACTACTGTAACCTGGCTGGCTACACCAGAAACATGAGGCCAGACCTTCTGCTGGCCTCAGCTCCCCTGACGTCAATGGAACTACACAGATTTACAGCAGCTCTGAAGCTGGCCCATATACCAGGACATTTAACAGCTTGGTTCATAAAATAAATCAAGGCCAAAGCAGTGCTGGTGCATTGACCTGAATGGAAGACTCCATGCCTACATCATTGAATAGCAGCACTGAAATGGGGAGATTTCTACAGCCACTATACCCCTTCCAATGAGATCTCGGGGCAGTTAGTTGGGATTCAGGAAGTGGATAGTGCTGCAGGATGGGCAAGTTCGAATCTGGGGCAAGTGCGGAGTTGAAGGTCTCTTCTCTCGCGAGCCAGAGAGCTGAGCTTTCTAGCATTAGAAAGGAGACAGTCTCAGCCCTCAAGCGGAACACAGCCCTTACTTCTACCCCGAGAGGTGCCGAAACATCAGCTCAAAGAGTGCCACCAGGTACAGAGAAGCCCCTGTAACTCAGTTTTTAGATGCCCCTGAAATTGATCAGTTAGTTTTTTAACTGATCAACGTTCAGCAACTCCTAAAGACTGGGACTGCTAGGCATTACTATACAAAGTGATCATTTATTATGTGCAGTGTGGTAATGACTCATAGCTCCAGCTGAGATCAGGGATCCACTATGCTAGGTGCTGCACATACACATAATAAGAGACAGTCCCTTCCCTAGAGAGCTTACAGTCAGATGAGGCAGACACAGGGTGGGAGGGAAACTGAGGCACAGAGTGGGGAGGTGACTTACCCTAGGACTCACAGCATGTCATTGGCAGAGCCAGGAACAAAATGCAGGTCTCTTCCCATCTCTGGCCCACTGTTTTGCACACAGTTTTGCTCACCTCCACCAATGTCTCTTGCCCACTGCATCAAGTTCAGACATCTTGTTCACAGAACTTCTCAGCTCTGCTGCGCCTCACTCAGCCACTTTCATCTTTAACCACAGCACCCCTTCCACATCAAGAATGCCCCAGAAAACCAACTTTGGCCCTACTTTCAGGCCTCCTACCTGGAATGCCTTCCCTGCACTGATTGCTAAGGGCAGTTCGTTAAGATGTTTCTCCTTCAAATCCCCCCGCAAGACTCTTTTCCCATCATCCTCCACACGAAATTAGCCAGCTAATCCTGGTGAAGTAAGCAGGCATCAGGCAGAGCAGAAGGGTTTTAAAGCTCTGAGTATATGGTGGGCACTACCAAAATGCAGATTATCATAATCATGTTCTCACATTATACACCTGCCCTCAAGGCACTGGCTGAGTTTGATTGCTGGCAAAGCACTGAAAAACTGAGGCTGAAAGATTGAGAGATGGAGAATTAGTGCGGGGCAGAGAAGAGGGCTCAGACATGTCGACAGGGCCAGCTTTATGAACGGCGGGGCCCGATTTTAATACCCGGTGGCGGTCCAGGGCTTTGGTGGCACTTCAGCGGTGGGGGGTCCACTCAGGGTCTTCTGCGGCACTGACGGACCCCCTGCCGCTGAAATGCTGCTGAAGCCCTGGAGTGGACACCCCCCTGCTGCTGAAATGCCGCCGAAGCCCCGGAGCGGACTCCCCCACCGCTGAAATGCCACCGAAGCCCCGGAACAGACACACACACCTGCCACCGGGTGAGTAACCAAAAAATTTTTAAGACATCTAAGGCACGAGGCCCAATTACGGGGAATTGGCTTAAAGCTGGCCATGCATGTCAAGAGATGGAGAATTAGTAGGGGGAAGAGAACAGGGCTTGGCCAGAGAAGAGAGGCGTTGAGGGGTAGTGGCGTGTAGCAGCAGTGGAAACGGTATTATGGTTTCAGGGATTTGTAACAGATGTCCTGTAGGATACGTGGGCTGGTGCCCTCTGCTGGTGAGGCAGAAACTAGCTCCATTCATAAGGATGTTCTCAGCTGTGCTCTAATCACTGGACCAGCAATGCCCAAAAGCTTCTGGCCCTGGCCTACCAACTCCATGAAATCTTTGGCATGCTGAACTGAAACAAATGAAGTATTCTGATTAGCAGCAGCATCTCCAGCTGTAAAAGTCCCCAGGTTCCATGACCGTCACATGGCTTCCTCTCTACGCTATTTAACCCTAATGTAACTGAGAGGCAGTGTGGTCCAGTGGATTGAGTCCTTGGCAGCAACAGACCAGAGTTCTATTCCTGGCTTGGCCTGCTGGATGAGCTTATGCAAGTCACTTCCCTGTCCGGTGCCTCAGTTTCCCCTCTTACTTTTTGTCTACTTAGACTGTAAACTCCCTGGGGCAGGGACTGTCTCTCACTTTGTCTCTACAGCACTGAACACAATGAGGCCCTGATCTTGGTTGTGGACATGAGGTGTTTCTCTAATAATACTTGCTAATAATCTGGCCCTACTAAGGAATTCAAATGCAGAGGCGCTTCTGGGGAAGGGCAGAGAGCCGCATTCTTCTCATGTAGTCAGTAAACAGCACTGCTGCTCCACCCAGGTCAATTTCCTGATAGCTGCTGTAAACTGTCCTCATTAACAGCCCTTCACTGTAACTCTCCTCCTAAGCAACTCCTGAGTTTTAGTAAAAGCCCCAGCCCAGCAGCCCCAAATAGCACACCCCATCTCTCTTGTTCCCTGGGAAAGTAGGGGCTGGAAGCTACTGCAGAGCCAGTGTACTCAGTCCTGGGAAGAAAAAAACTTTCTAGACTTTACAATACCGCCTCCCCAGCTAATCCGCTTTGGAGGGAATCCCTTCCAGTCCTCCTTGGCCCAAGGAACTTTGCTGCAACACAGGGCCTTTGAGAGAGGTAAGGGAAAGGTGGGGTGACCGCTCATAGAGGGTTCCCTAACAAAGAACAACCAACTCCCAAGGGCTCTGAGATGAAGCATATTGTAGGTGGTGTGTACCTGGTGGAGCTACAGCCAGCTGGAAAGGGCTCAGATCTCAGCAAACCTGCATGCTTTAGAAACGCTGCATCACAGAGAGAAAATTCCCTCCCAAGCCAGCAAATGGAATGGAGCTGGGCAAATGGATTGTTTGTCCAGTGCCAGGAAAATTTTCCTGCAGTATAAGTAAAACACAGACTGTCCTCATCCTGCCAATTGTAGGGAGAAAGTAGCCCCATGGGAACAAAGCCCTGCCCCAGGCACTGGTTGAAGTTGAGACACCTTGGGGAAGCTGGGGTGGAGTGTTTGCTTCCCTCTGCTGGCTCTCCCAATGCTCAAGCAGCCTCTGAGGTGATGGACACCAGCGAAACACCACGGCCAGATGGAGATTCCCAGTGGTGCCTCCAGGATTGGACCTTCTAGGGGCTGGGTCTCATGTCATGTGAACAGGAGAGGGGGCCATTCCACATACCTGCTTTCTACTCCACTGTGACCATTGGCCCAGATCCTCACAGGTATTTAAGCTTCTAAATTCCACTGAAATCAATGGAACTTAAGAGCCTAAACACTTTTGTGGACCTGGGTCCTAGTTCTGGAGGCACTAGGCATTGCAGTGAAGAGCATGGTATGAAAACCTAAATAGTCATCAAGTTTAGGGCCAGATGGGACCATTGTGATCATCTAGTCAGACCTCCTGCATAACAAGGCCAGAGAATTCAGCATCACAGAATATGAGGGTTGGAAGGGACCTCAGGAGGTCATCTAGACCAACCCTCTGCTCAAAGGGGGAACAAATCCCCCGATTTTTACCCCCGTTCCCTAAATGGCCCCCTCAAGGATTGAGCTCAAAACCCTGGATTTATCAGGCCAATGCTCAAGCCACTGAGCTATCCCTCCTTCTACTAATGTCTGTATCAAGCCTATAGCCTCTGGTTGAGCTAGAGGAGCTCTTTTAAAAAGACCCCCCCCCGCCATGTTGCCTATAAGACTCCGTGTGATAGAGAATCCACCCTATCCAGCCAATGGTTAACTACCATCACTGCTAAACCCTGGCATCTTATTTCTTTCTGGATTTGTCTAGCTTCAGTTTCCAGCCATTGGATCTCATTATGCCATTGTCTGCTAGACTGAGGAGCCCTTTAGTGTCAGAAATCTTCTCCATGTGGGTCACCCAATGAGAGAGCCTGGCCTGGTCATGCTTTCCAAGCCCAGGTGGGCAGCTTGCTAGTAAACTGATGCTGGTTTTTAGAAGGGTGGAGACTTCCACCTCTATTTAGAAAAAGACACAGGAAACCCTGTTCCTTGGCTGATCCCCTTACAGCTCAATAATAAATAATCCATCAGTTCTCAGCCTTTTCCAACCTTTGCTATGCTGGAAAACCCCCCATCTCTAGCCAAGATGTCCTTCCCCTTTAGCAACATGGGAAATGCAGTGATCAAAGCCCCACTATGGGCTAATCCAGTCCCTCTCACAAGGACTGGATTTTAAAGCCCAAAGAATAACGGGGAAGTATTCCAGAGTACCTTGGATGGGGGAATGCCTGGTTCTGGAGTTGCCCATGGGCTGCAGAGCCTTTCACTGCCATGTTCCCAAGTCTAGTCTGTCCCACACCAGTCTCACTGGCAGAGAGTTGCTGGGACAAGTGAGCAGTTGGAGTGGAACAAAGGCAGCTTTCAAGCAGCTGGTTTCCTCCCTCAAGAATAAAAAAATCCTCCTATATGGTAGGAGCCAGGTCCCACAAGAAAGGTGCAGAACAGAGATTTGCACAGCCAATGCTTAGGCAAAAACGCCAGGGTCACTGTAACAGAGGCTTCTTTGCAAAGGGTCCTGTTCTTTGCAAACAAGCCTCACCTGAGACCTGACAAACTCACTACATCAAACATGTCTTACAGAATATTTATCCATAAAGTGTAACAAGTCAGGTAGCTACAGAAAGCTTGTATCTTGTCAAGATTCATAATCGAGAGATGTCTGTATGGGTAATAGTTAAGGAGTAATGGATATTGAGTGTGTGCTTTAGGGCGGCGGAAGGGAGAACCTACTTTTTTAGATAGAAAAGCAGACTATTGATAAGTGTAAACCCAGATTTGCCTATTTTGGTTTGTATTGTAACCATTTGTTTCCAGCACTCTCTCATTTCTATTAACTCCCAGGTGCTGTGTATTATACAAGAGCAGAGGTTTGAGGTAAAACCGGCAAACTAGGCTACAGGGCTCCTTTGGGGGCAGAGGATGTGGGATTTCTGTAAGTGGCAAGTCCGGGGATGGATATTGCATGGGAATGATTCAAAGGGACTCTACTGCACCTGTTGTTAACCTGCAAAGCAAAGGGTGGGCTATGGTGAGAGGGAGGCTCAGATGGTCATCTCCATCCAGCAGCCCCCACCCCCCAAACACCCTCTCCAGAACCTGCTGCTCATGTTCTGGCTGCACTTTCCCCACCTTTTAATTCAGTCATCTCACTCAGTCTGGAGGGAGGTGGCCACAAGGACTCTGTGAGCACAAAGCCTTGGCTATGCATACGGGGATCCAATCAGTTACCAACTGGTAACACCCACTGATGCCTCTACTCTCTTGGAGCACTGCCCAGGCAGCAGTGGAGTCCCCCATTGGTTCCCTCCTGGCACACTTCTGACCTCCCCTCCCCCTACTTCCATCAGCTGTTCCCCCAAAAAGAGTTCACTTCTGCTTCCCTGAAGCCCAGCCCTTCTGCTGCAGAGGCCATTGCCCCACTTCTGCAGGGGTCAGGCCAGCACCCTCCCCCCCCCACGCCCCCACAGTATTAACCCGGAGGGGGTCAGTCTCACAGCTGGTGGCTAGGTACCCTCTTTTCCCACAGACGTGAAAACTCCAAAGTCCTAGGGCAGAAGTGGCAGATGGCACCTGATTCTATGAGAGGTCTATGCAAAATGGCTTTGGGCTGGTGCCAAGTCCTTAACCGATCACAGCTGGCATCTGGCTTGGGCCTAGGATGGGTAGGAACAGCCCAAGGGCAAGGCAGCATTGGTGCTGGCAGGCCATGGGAGTGAGTGCCAAGGGCGCTGGCAGCAATCGCAGAGGAATGACTGGGTGCTGGGCTGATGTGGGTCCAGGGGTTAAGTGGTAGTTGTAGCCTGGAGGTCCTTCATCAGGCACCCACCTCCTTCTGAGGAGTGCCTTAAGGTGGACCAGAGAGCCAACCCACAGTGCAGCATGCTGGGGTAGGACATGCAGGTCCCTGAGCCTGGCCAGTTGGTGGTATTTGAGTTTTGTCTTTAGTATGAAGGGAAATTAGTTTTGTTGTGTCTGTTTCTCAGAGCTACAGGGACATGATTTCCCCTTCTGAGTCAAATCTGCCTGCAGCCCCAGCCCTTCAGGCTTTGACCTGGGCAGATCTCCCAGGGCCAGCAGTGCTGGGTCTGTTTCACACCTGGATAGGAGACATGCCCAGGCATAGCACTGGTGTAGCAGGAAGCATGGTGCTCATACAGGCAGTGACATCCCTCCCGCAGCAGCTGCACTGAGCCAGCTGCTGTGCTGGAAGAAGGGCCAAGTTTTAGGAAAGATGCAAAGACAAAGCCCTGAGGGCTCAGACAAATGACCATCATTGAGCAGTTACTAGGAGGAAGAGCCAGCGTGGGCTGATGTGACAAGGCACGTGTTTACATTAGGGCCAGCCTAGTTCAGCACCCTGAGTTCTCCTTCATGTCTCATCATACAAAACATCATTAAGGTTGCTATGGACTGTTTAACCTAGCTGTGTTCTAGCCCAGAGGTAGCTGCAGTATGACACTGATCCTCAGACTGTGAAAAAGCTTATGTTCTTCCGGGAAGACACAGGAGGACATACCAGTGCTGGCTGAGAGCATTTTTAAAACACACATCAGATGTCCATCACTTTGGGGTTGCAGCTATGGCAGTACAAACAGATCCACCCAAGACCCCAATCTAATGTTCTTACAGAGCAGGGACTCCCTCTGACTTCAGTGAGAGCGCGCCATGCAGGCCTGAGGAGCTCAGAGCTGGGCCTACCTCTTCCTCAGATCCCACCTATTCACCTAGGGTCAGAGAAAATTGTGGGGAGCGTGGGGCAGCTGAAGGGAGAGCTGGGATGAGAGTGTCCAAATGGCAGGCAGGGCTAGTGACAAGACTGCACATGGGTGAGTCAGGTGGAGAGACATACGAGACGGGTGGGATTTGGGGTCAGACACAGACCCAGGCAGCCCCCTGTGGTTAAGATGGACTTCCTCACTTTTCCCCAGCCTACCAGCTTCGGCCCTCATGCTCCCATCCTTCATGCTGGCCTCCCACTCCACGCCCAAGGCCCTGCTTCCCCAATTCTACATCTGCCAAGGAAAAAGACCTTTATTTTAAAAGCAAAGTGGGGGAGGCTCCCGCAGGCACTGGTGCCCAAGGGATTGGCCTCCACAGCAATAAGGAGCCAAAGGAGTAGAGCTAGACCAGGCCCCACTGCCCTCATCAGCTGGCTCACAGCCACTCGGAGAAGGAACAGAACTTCTCACACCACTGGCTGCTGCCTTGAGACCCTTTTGGGGAGTGCAGGGGTCACCTCGGTCCTTTTGCTATGGCTGGCAGCCTCCCTTTTTCCCCAGAGGGAGGCTTTCCCTCCCAGGATCCTGTCTCCCCTTGGACAGGCTGCTTAAGATGCACCATTCTGGCCCTAGCAGCCAGGAAGAGCGCGTATGTGAGGCGTAGGAGGGCGCCGCTCTTCACTCGCAGTGTTTACAGTCAGACGGCACAACCGCCTTCAGCTCCTCTCTCCAAACCGAGAGCACAGGCAGATAACCCAGACGAGGCAGAACGTTCCTCTCACACAATCTCCACTGCCTTCAGCATGTCCGACAGAACGTAGGAGCTATCCCATGCTTGGCCGGGCCTCTTCAGCGTCCTCTCCAGAGTCCTAGCTGTCTCCAGGAGCTCCGGGGCAGCCAGCTTTCCCTCAGGGTACTGCTGGCAGAACAGGATTTCGTTGACCTCCCCCTCGATCCTCCGGGCATACAGCAGAGGGAATACCTCCTTGAGGGCAGCCAGAACTGAGTCTTTGAGAAGTGAGTCTCGGCACACCAGATTGAGCACAAAAACGCCTGGAGCAAGGGAAGAGAGACCCAAAAGCACAGGCACATTTGGAACTGGAGTGGTCAGAGGGAACCTGCCCCACCCTACTCCCCACCAACAGAGGCGCTGCTGGGGGACTACAAATCCCAGCAGGCTGAGCTCCAACTGGAGCCAAGCAGCCAAGCGTGCTGGAACCCATGGTCTCACAGCAGCACAGCCAGGCTTGCAGCCTCAGTCTGCTCCATTATGCCCATTTGGTGCAACTCCTGAATTAACAACAAGGCGGCGCCACGGCCCTTGTCTGGGTAAAGCTTGAGAGCACCAGCACCGAAGGCCAAGTGGGTGAAAGTCTTGGCACACAGCACAAATGAAGAGAGGCCCCTGCAGAGCAGCCATGGGCCTGCAGCTAGTTAGCAGCTGATTCCAGTGTCTAGCAGAGGGGTCCTGTTGTTGCTAATGCCAGTGAACCACTGAGTATACGGAGAGCCAGCCTGCCATCCCTCATTCCCCTTCCTCCGTGAGCAGACCCACTGGTATCAGCAGGCCTGCTCATGAAGCAAGGTGCTAGTCATCCTGGGGGAGGGCATTGCAATCTGACCCACACCACCCTGTACATCCATTGAGCGGCTCCATCTGCCTCATCAACGTTATACCATTGAGCCTCCCGTCAAATGGGCGTTATTCGCTATTTTAAAGAGTGGAGTAGAGTCACAGAGGCTGCTCCAGGCACAGAATCCAGGGATCCTGCCACCCGGCTCCCAGCTTTCACTGCTAGGGTCATGCTTGCTCTCTTCCAGCATGAAGAGACTCTAAGAGGGTGCTGACACCTGGAGACAGCCGTTTGGGACACAGGCGCCGTAGCATGGCATCTGCGCACATGCGAGGCTGTCGGACACCCTTTCCGTACCTTCCGGTGCCAGGATGGTTCTAACCTTCTGCAGGAAGGACGTTTCCACAAAGGCAGGGGGCGGGCAGCTCATTCCTAGCGTGGGATCCTTGCTGTCTACATCGAACATGACAACATCGTACTGGGCTGGTGCTGCGGAAGGAGAACAGCCCAGTTAGCATCCAAAGAGCAAGGCAGCAATAGCATGGGATGAGCCAAGCACTGCTCACTGCCATAGTCATTGGGCGAGTGGCTGAAATAAAAGGTGGAAGGTTGAAAGAGATTCTTCTGCCATTTGCACAGCAGCTTCCATCCAAGGCTTTATGAAAGACACTTGCAGGAGTCTTCTCCCCTTCCACAGAAATGCAGCCACCTCTGGAGTGGTTGTGGCAGCCGCTCAACACTTAACAGAGGAAGCAAAAAACACTGTGTCACATTGGAACTACAGGCAGCCAGACTGGAATTTGGCACTAGGCCAGGAGATCTTTAAATGACCACAAGTGATCACGCCACCCATTTAACATCTTGCCAGAAAGATAAGCCCTCCTGCAGCACAGTGACCCCGCAACACCAGGCTATGGCATTAATTCAGTAGGGACTGGGGAAAGAATGCAACCAATGATGCAACACCACCACTTTCTCCAGCATTTGGGTTCTCTTTGGAGGTCTCCCATCCACGTACCAGCAAAGGATGACTCTGCTTAACTTAGGAGAGCTGAAAAGGTCATAGCGCATGATGCTAATGGCTGCAGGTAGAAGAGAATCAGATATCCTGCCACACCTTGCTAATGGCACCTCAGCTCACGTGTGTGTTACATACAAATTAAATGGCTGATGGTAAAGCAGTGATGGGCTAGTGTGGAGGAACTGGGCAGAGGAGAGAGAGGTGGTGTGGCTCAGAATGGAAAAGAACCTCTCAGCAGAAGACACAATTGGGTGGGGAGAAGGGGAAACAAGAAGAAAGGGATGGGTAGGAGTCAGAGTTGTCCACTGAGGTAACATATCATCAGATCTTTCTTCTCACCACCCCTGGGCACTGCCTTAGTGGGATCTCTGGAACAGTGAGTCCCCCCATCCCCTTGCCCCATCCCTATGGGGTACAAGGCTAAACAACCACAAGGAGCTTGAAAGATAGGCATTGGGGTTGCTGCACTCAGTGCCCAGGGTCAAGAAGCAAAAGGAGTGCTCAGCACTGCTCTGCAGTGACCCTGGCTAGCAGCTACAGGCGTGGAACCGATACCATCCTCTCACAACATTCAAGAGTGGGGAGGTGGGATGGGGGGGTCCTCAGGGGCGCATCAGTCTGCAGGGACCCTTGTCCATTACCTGCTGCTGCTGCCAGCTCAGCCACGTAGTCCAGACCGTCCGAGACGTGAACCTTCATCCTGTCACCTTGGGAAAAGCCAAACCACCGGGTAGCCACCTCCAGCATGGAAGGGTCGATTTCAACCGCCTCAACGTGGGACTGGCAGAAATAGTCGTGGATGAAGAGAGGCAGGCTGCCCCCACCCAGCCCAATCACCAGCACCGAGAGCTGGGCTCCTGCAAGCGGGAAGCAAGCCGGGAAATTAACCGCCATGACAACCTGAACCCTTCGTGCTCTACGCTGCCCCCTCCAGGCCAGCGTGGGAGAACACTATGCTCACATTCCACCCACCACTGCATCTGGCTTCGGCTAGGCAACAGGGTCCCTGCTGGGGTAGAGCTTGGGTGCGGAGGCGACTTCTTCTTCATCTATGCAGTCCCTGGGTCCCCACTATCTAAACCAAACACATCTTTAACCTCTTCCCTCCTGCAGCTGGGTTCAGTTCGCTCTCTGCTGCTCTGGACCCATCTCCTGCACGCCTGCTCCCTCTCCCCCTTGAGTTGATTTAGCTAGAAAGCTTTCAGAGGGAAGTTTTCATTTTAACACAGCTCACATCTCGCCTTCCAGCTGCACACTGGGGTCCCCGTGGAGTCCAGAAACCAGGCCCCTCACCCCTTTTCCCTCTGTTTCAGGGTGAGAATGAAGCTGATCAACTGCGGGCGACAGTCCAGGGAAATTCAAGCCACCGGCAACTCAGCTCCTACAGAAGCTACCCGTGTAACAGGGACGCACACGTCAGGGAAGTTCAGGGCAGTCGAGGGACTCCTGCCCAGCACCTTGGTGTCCCCATTCATGTCGCTGCCTCACTGGCTGGGGATAGAGCTGCTTTTGCTCAGCTCTTGGTATCCTGAGACAGCAGCAACCTTTTATGGAGGCTGTGGCTGCTCACTGGCTACCAGGCCATCAGCTGCTGAATGGGAAGGTAAGGGAGCACCCAGGATAGTGAGTGAACAATAGAGCCAGGCAGACAGCAGCAGGCACCAGACCACCACCCTCTGCTCTGCTCAGACAATGCAACCTAACGGGCCCTGAAACTCCCCTGGCTTTGCAATACCAAGCAGCCACAGCTGACTGGGCATGGGTGCTGGGCCTGGGACATACACGACGCCTGCTAGGAACATGCTGAAGCCAAGCTGCTCATTTCGCCTACTCACCTCGCCAGCTTTTTAAACCAGCTCTGTAGCGACAGGCGGCAAGCACCCTAACCCAGAGCACCAGGAGACTCCAGGGCTAGCGCCCAGTCCCCTCGCCCAGCCAGAAGCACTTCCCCAACCCAACATCCCCCAGTTACCTATCCACGAGACTGGAAATCCAGTCCAAGGAGCTTCCCTCTGACCAATAGCGCTTGGCGCTCCTCCAGGGTCTGCCACGGAAGGATCACAAAGTGCTTGGCGAGCTTGAGCTAGCAGAGCTTCCCCTCCCTTCCGGCAGGACATGGGCAACTGTCGTCCTTGCCGCTTTACAGACAGGGGAGCTGGGGCACAGACATCAACCCACAAGCACTGTGTCAGCACCAGGAACAGAAACCAGGAGTCCAGAGTCCAAGGCTCCTGCTCTAAGCACTAGCCTCTGCAGCCACTCCATACCAAAACGACTGTGCGCCACTGCTGTAGCATCCTTCATGATGGGGGAGGCTACAGCACTATCCACAACATGTCCAGACAGCACCAGAAACTCACCCATGCCTCTGGGATAGGGAGAGGACAGACGGACTAGCACCAGCGGCAGCCAGAGAGGAATCCCTGGGCCCGGCCTGCCATTCGGTCACTGATGGAGACACTCATCCCTCCCTTTAGCTGTCCCTGGGACTGAGTTGACTAGACCAGGTACAAGAGCAGGGAAGACTGTACTAGAGACTTGCCCTCTCCTATGGTGGTGGGGGTGGAGGTGTTCATTTCTCTTAGCTCATGGACCTCGCACCTGGTAGGAGCTCAGGCTCTCTCAGCAGAGCCAGTCCTGCAACCATGGCCTTATGGTGTTCACAGCAGAGGAAGCTCCTGTCAATGGCCTGGCAAGCTGACGTTGGGGGGGCCTCGGTGGAACCAGACCTCTGTTTCTTCTTGTCCTTCTTCCGCTGCTTCTGGCCTGAACAACACAAGAGAGACATTAGCCAGATGTCCAGGCAGACATGCAGAGGGGCTGGCACACCCGATATGCGCAGGGGACAGCAGGGCATATCCTTGGGGGAGAGCTCTCTGATCTCCTCTTGTAAGGCAGGTTCTCCATTCCTCTGATCATCCTAACAGCCCTTCTCTGCACCTGTTCCAGCTTGAATTCATGTTTCTTAAACATAGGAGACCAGAACTGCACACAGTATTCCAGATGAGGTCTCACCAGTGCCTTGTATAATGGTACTAGCTCTTCCCTGTCGCTACTGGAAATACCTTGCCTGATGCATCCTAGGACTACATTAGCCTTTTTCACAGCCGCATCACAGTGATGGCTCAGTCATCCTGTGATTGACCAATACACCCTAATCTTTCTTCCCCCCTGGGATGAGCTAGATGTCACCCAATGTGGGTGTTCCATTTATTCTCATGATGTGCTCCCATTGCTTTCCAACCTGCTTATTGCTGCCCAGAGCCATCCAATGGCTCCTGGGTATACTGCAACTCTTCCCAGCCCTTTACTCTGCTGCCCAAGCCCTGAGAATCTTTCCCAAATTCCTAGGCCCAAGTTTACACACCTCTAGGGGCTGCACTGGACAGCAGCCTGGCTTCCGACTGTACCACGTTCCTGTTGCTGAGGAAGATGAGCCGCCGGAAATAGCACATGTTGTCCCCTTTTACGTCCTCAATGAGGTATTCCCCACTCATGGCACTGGTGTCCTCGTGCTGAATGGTACGGACCCCGATGTCCCCCCCTACAGAGAGAAACGGCACCTGGGGGAGAAAGAAAAGCAATAAGAGAAACTAACTCACACAGGAGACACCAGAGAGCTTTACAGAAAGAATCAGAGGAAGAGCTACCAGCCCAGAGACTGCAATAGGAAAATGGCACCAGAACAAGACTGCTGTGAACACAAGGCAGTTTGTTGCCCTAATCAGTGTTGTGCAAACTCCCACCTGCAATCCCTGTCTAGGCTGATTGGAGACCAAGCCAACAGCACTGCGTCCCAGCTCAACAGGGCCCCATATAGCATGATGGTCCAAGGCGTTGCTGTTTGGATACAGATTCTGATGGGTTCAGAGCTTGGCTTTCAGGCCAAAGCAAGGATCTGGTCTGATTTTCAGTGATGCTAAAATAAATTTTAAAAAATCAAATTGCTCTTTTAAAATTGTTGTCCAATTTGGCAAGATTCTTAGGAAATCAGTTGTTCTCATGAGAATTCTAACATCTTCGATAGAAACCTCATGAACAATTTCAACTGCCTCAGAACCAGACCTGGAACTAGATCTGCAGGGGATTTGAATCTGATTTCCCACATCTACTGAAATCTGAAAGGAAGACAGATTATAGAATCCAGTTTTGCCTGATCTCCTGTACTTTTGCCTTTAACAGGAGACCAGAAAACCAGTTTCACAGAGTCACAGAAATCTAGAACTAGAAGGGACCTCGAGAGGTCGTCTAGTCCAATCCCCTGCACTAGGACAGGACTAAGTATTATCTGGACCAGAGGCAGGCAAAATTTTTGGCCTGAGGGTTTCTGAAATTTTATGGAGGGCCGGTTAGGGGAGGCTGTGCCTTCCCAAACAGCCAGGCGTGGCCTGGCCCCCGCCCCGTATCCGAACCTCCACAGCTTCTCGCCCCCAATGGCCCTCCGGGGACTCCTGCACCATGCACCCCTCCCTGTCCCCTGACCACGTCGGAACCCCTGCCCCTGACTGCCCCCCCCACCCGCTGCCCAATCCAACCCCATCTCTCATTCCAGACTGCTCCCCCGGGACCACTGCCCCCATTCAACCCCCGTTCCCCGCCCTCTGACCGCCTCGCCCCCTATCCACACCCCCGCCCCCTGACCACCACCCCGAACTCCCCTGCCCTCTATCCACGTGCTGCCTGGAGTCCTGGTGGGGCTACAGCCACACTGCCCAGAGCACCAGGACAGGCAATCATTCTGCCCATCTGGAGCCAGCCATGCCACTGCGCAGCACAGAGCACCGGGTCAGGCTGCAGCTCTGCAAGAGCCCTGCTGCCCAGGGCATTGCGTTGGTCGTGCAACGAGCTGAGGCTGCGGGAGAGGGGTACAGCGGCGGGGGGAGAGCAGCCTCACGGGCGAGGTGCTCAGGGGCTGGGCAAGAGGAGCCTGCAGTTTGCCCACCTGATCTAGACCATCCCTGACAGGTTAGTCCAACCTGTTCTTAAAACCTCCAAAGATGGAGATTCCACAACCTCTGTAGGTAAGTCTGTAGGTAATTTATTTCAGTGCTTAACTACCCTCACAGTTAGAAAGCTTTTCCTAACGTCTAACCTAAATCTCTCTTGCTGCATTTTAAGCCCTTTGCTCCTTGTCCTGTCCTCAGTGGATAAGGAGAACAATTTATCACCCTCCTCTTTATAACAACCTTTTACGTACTTGAAGACTTATGTTCCTCCTCAGTCTTCTCTTCTCCAGACTAAACATGTCCATTTTTTCAATCTTCCCTCTCAGATCATATTTTCTAGACTTTTAATAATTTTTGTTGCTCTTCTCTGGACTTTCTCCAATTTGTCCACATCTATCTTGAAGTATGGTGCCCAAAACTGGACACAGCACTCCAATTGAGGCCTTTTCATTGCTGAGTAGTGGTAGAATTAATCTTTCACATTATTAAGGCAGATTTGTCGGCTCTCCGTAGATGGCCTCTTTGACATACTTCTTGTGTCTTGCTTACAACACTCTTAGTAAGATAGCCCAAAATGAGGTTCACTTTACCTGCAACAGTGTTACACTGTTGATGCATATGGCGTTTGTGATTCACTATAACCCCCAGATCCCTTTCTGCAATACTCCTTCCTAGGCAGTCATTTCCCATTTTGTATTTGTGCAATTTGTGCAATTGATTTTCTCTTCCAAGTGGAGTACTTTGCATTTGTCCTTACTCAATTTCATCCTATTTATCTCAGACCATTTCTCCAGTTTGTCAAGATCATTTTGAATTCTAATCCTGTCCACCAAAACACCTGCAAAAAATCTCGCTTTGGTATCATCCAAAAATTTTGTCAGTGTATGTCTACTATGCCATTATCCAAATTGTTTATGAAGACACTGAATAAAACTAGATCCAGGATAGATCCCTGTTTGACCTGCTAATACTGAAAGAGGTACAATAAACCATTCTACGTCTCCTCTTAAGAAGCCAAGCTGAACCTGATGCATTTTAGGAATTGAAAGGATATTTGCTGTAGGAAGCTGAGGATAGCAGGGGAGTGTGAGGAGTGGACAGGTTTGTGTGGCATAGTACTCTGGCCAGTTTTTTTCACCACTGTTATCTAGTTATTAGCTGAGATGCAGGAAACAAGTCACGGCAATAACACATGTTTTACCAGTTGCTGAAAGGTTCAGTCCTCAGCAAGGTGGGGAGAAAGCTGCAGAAAGAAACAGGAAGGCGGAAGAGATTCAGGCCAATATCTGCAAACAGGGCGAGTGGTTTTGGGTGCCCAACTTGAGATGCCCTCCCTCTAAAAATCAGGCCCTGTTGGGGTACCTGAAGCTGAGGCCCTCAAATTAAGGCATCCAAAAATCACAGCCTAAAGAAATGAAGTGACTGGAGCTGGGGCAGAGAGGAGAATAAAACAGTAGCTAGATACTGGGCTGAACTAAGCCCCTGAGCTGAACTCCTCCCTTGACTGGAACCAGATCAAATTTTGCAAAAGGAGCCCACTTCCTGCTGAAAGGAGAACATGGGACGGCAACAGAGAGCAGCAGAAGGCCCTGAAGTAGGAGCTTGAGCCTGGCTACGGATGTGTGGGGTGCAGGCTGGGTTTTCAGCTCTGCCCAAGGAGATGCCTGAACACAGCTGTTGGGAACAGCACTTACCTGCTGCTGGGACGGGAGGCCGGGTGGCGCCAGCTCCATCACCTTCCCCGACAGCTCTGCCTGGATGCCTTCCATCCCTTCATAGTGCTGACCTCTGTGCAGGGCCACCGTTATCAGCCGCCTGAAGCCTGCGCTGGCAGCCAGCTGCTTCCGACCCGCCTCCATCCCAAAGAGCCACTCGGTCTCTCTGCCCTGTGGTACTGGAGAAAGGGGTCTCAGTCAGAAGAGCAGAGACCACGGTGGCAGAAACAGATGGTGCTAGAAGTACAGTGCTACCAATATATCTTAGCCTTTAGCCAGGAGCGGCCAAAGCAACTGCCATCATCTCTAGTACAGATGAGTTCCAGAACACAGTACGTCTGTGCTGCTTGGATCAAACTGGAACCGGTAAACAGCGTGCTCCTGTTAGACTGAAGACGACGACAACCGCAACCTTCTCCAGATCTGACAAATTAGATGCAGCCCTACGGCAGCTTCGCCAATACACCCCTCAATTGAATAAATTTTGGATGCCCCTTACTCCAACGCATTCGTAACACAAAGGCTTGAATGCATTGCAGGACTGTGTATCTAGAGTCTGTGCTAATGAAACAAGACGACTTAGCACTCCTCTGGATCGTGTCCATTTGTAGATTCCAAAGCACTTGGAAAGTGGAGCAAGTATCTGCCCCATATTTATGAATGGGACAGCTGAGATGCAGAGTGGTTAATTGGTCAAACAATGAGTCAGAGATGGGAACAAACTCCAGGAATCCCAACTCTCAGCCCGGTGCGCTGGACTAGGTTGCCTCCTTGGATTAAAATCAAATAGGCCCATCTATTATTGTTATTGTCTAGCTGACAAATCTGCCTTAATAATGTGAAAAATTAATTCCACTATTGGTAACAGGTTGGAAGAAGGCAATTGAAGGAATACTACAAATGCACTAACCAGTCTGACTTGCTTTGTGCGTGGCTAAGAAGAGGAGAGGTTTCTCCATTCTGTTAAGGAGGCCTGGATTTCATACACTGAAATCTCAGTCAAATGGTTTTGTGTTTTTTTTAAATAGTGGAGCGCTCTCAAATTCAAGAAAGGAGCTACTTCCGAGCTCCTGCTGATCCTAAGGAAGCTGGAAGTCTGTACACACCATAAATATAATAGCCTTTCCTTGTGGGATGCATGTCTAACTGCAATGAGTGCATTTATGATATTAAAACAGAGCAAATTTGTCTATTTAACTTTTACCTGGTAGTAACAACAGGATTGAGCATCACAGAGAAAGTTAGTAACAAATGCATATGAATGTTCCATTATCAGCATCTGCTATTTACCAGAGGGCAGATTCTGCCACCAGAACTCTCAGCTGCTGGTATCTTTCTCCATAAGTAGCCTCAATAAAATGAGTGGGCTATTCATAGGGGTTGAGAATAGCTCATTGGGAAGGTGGCAGAATCAGATCATACTGGATAACAGTTGTATCTTGTATTGTGTATTTGCTCTCTGAGCTGATGTAGGGGGGCTATCCAACTATCTCAAGTACTGATGCGATAAAGCCCAGGTGCTTCAGATTACACCGATGGGCACATTTTGGAGAAGAAAAATGAGGCAGTTAAATGTGATCTGTCCCACCGCCCATCTTCATGATCAGTCCCCTATGTCAGATTAAGGCTTTACATCAGGCCACAACACTGCACTGCTTCTTTGGTCAGTGACTGGGCTCTGTCTACACACAATACCGTGGCAAGCGAATGTGTTTTGTTCTTTTGCTCCTGGAGACCAAGATTTTCAAAACTGAAGTGTCTAAATTTAGGGGCTCGGGAGCCTTGAAAAGCATCTTTGATAACTGACTTGATTTTCAGAAGTGCTCAGCAGAGCTGGCCAAAAAAAGGGAATCTTTTTGCAAAAAATTTTGGATTTCTGGGGTGGGAGTAGAGGGAATTCATCCCACTTTGGAATGAACTGTCAAAAATATGAAAACTTTTCACGGGAACAAATTTAAAGAAAAATTCCATTTCAGGAGAACTGAAACGAAATGTTTCTGGCTTCCTGACCGCCCTCACCTGGGAAGTCTCAGCCCAGCTGCTGCAGAATCACTGAGCCTCCCTACCGGCCCCCAGCTCTGGGAGCTGGAGAAATGCTGCTCATTCCCAGAACTTTGGGGGGCGTGGGGGGGAACCTGGCTGTGTTTTGATGAAAGTTTTGTCAAGTCTGTAATAGATTTGGTGAAGTATTTCATACTACCAACTTGGCATTTGCCAGCAGAATAAGTTCAGTTGGAAAATCTCTAACAATCTCTAGTGCTGAACACTCAGCAACTGCCATGGAAATGAATAGGAGTTGTTGGGCATCCGGCACTGGTGAAAATCAGGCCTATCTTATTATATCTAACCAGAGTCTTAAGAGCTTAACTTGAAATGGTGACCTCTGCTGAAGTCAATGGGAGTTTTTCCATGGACTTCAATGGGATCAGGATTTCACCCCTATTTTGAACATCTCAGCTAGAGAAATATCCTCTCAGAGGAGATGAACTCACTGATGAAGATGGCAAAGTGATTGTTCCGGGAGGCTTTCACTGAGGGACTGTCCACCACATGCAGAGTGTACCGAGGTTTCCCGGCATCTGCATCACACAGATCCAGGGAGACGTGGCTTGCGCTGGGGTTTTTATTCAGCTGGCTGCGCAGCAGAGCATACAGCTGCCTCTCCTTTACTGCCTCGATCAGCTGCTCAGCGCTCTCCACCCGCACAGGCCTGTCCTGCTCCTCAGTGCAGATCTCAAGGATCTGAAGAACCGAATCTGGGATCTTCTTGAACTTGGTCATGACATAGACAAAAACAGGCAGAACAAACTGCTGCTTGGCCACTCCGTCCGCACTGCCTGAGACCTGGTGAACACGCACCATCCAGCCTTCCTGGGAGAAGAAGCCCACCGCCTTCTTCACCACATGGGCTTGGGCCAAGGAGATACACAGGTAGCGGCCTCCAACCTGCAGCACCCGGCTAATCTCAGAAAACATCCTGTCCACCCTTTGGAGGGTGGCCTCCTCTTCATCAACTAGGATAGCATCTAGGGTGCCCTTGTCCAATACCACCTGGAACTGGGCATCCTGGAAATCCATCTGCAGTATGTCCATCCGCAGGTAGCTCATCTTCGGCCTCCTGTGGGCATTCCGCTCCCTCATCTGATTTATTACAACCTCGCTGATGTCTACGTTCACAATGTCCTGGTAGCCCACGTCATACATCTGCTCGCTCAGTTCCGAGTTGCCACAACCCACTACAAGAACCTGAGAAATTTAAAGAGACAATAGTTTCCCGGTGGATACACAGCACAGTCCTGTTTATCCCAACCAATCCCAAAACACACACCATGTAGATCAGCAAAACGGATTCTCTGGGACACAAATCCACCATGAATGCTCACTAACTAACACTTGGGGATCTTGTGATAAATGTACTACAGAGGGATTCACCACACACAAAGGAGGCATTCGACATGTACCTGTTAAACACACACACGCAGGAATCCCTTCCCCACCACTGCACTATAGCTGCACCAGAGTGGAAGACACCATGTGATGACTAGTGCACAACAACCAGTGAACTCGAGTGCATGTAACCTGAACTGCACATGGAATTCAGGGAGACAGGATGTGATTATCTAAGCTAGATTTTAGCCAGAATAAAGGGAGCCATACCCCATTTCTTCTAAGAAGTGCCAAGGGATCATTTATGACCACAAATGGTCATGATCTTGGTTTTATCTACTGGTCACCATCTCCCAACACCAGGCTGGGCCATTAGCTCAGCGCTAAGCAAAACAAACAACTTATGGGAAGATACTGGAGTGGATGAGCCGATGATCCATGGGATTGGCTGCCAAGCTGCTTCCCTACTTCTAGATCGGGGGCGGGCAAACTTTTTGGCCTGAGGGCTACATCTGATTTCAGAAATTGTATGGAGGGCTGGTTAGGGGAGGCTGTGACTCCCCAAACAGGCAGATGTGGTCCGACCCCTGCCCCCTATCTGACTCCCACCGCTTCTCATCTGACGGCCCCCCAGGACTCCTGCCCCATCCACCCCCCTGCTTCCTGTTCCCTGACAGCCCCTGGCCCCCCACCCCTAACTGACCCCCTGACCCCATCCAACCCCCTCCTCCTTCCTGACTGCCCCCAGGACCTCTGCCCCATCCAACCACCCCTTCTCCCTGAATGCACCCAGACTCCCACCCCTAACTGCCCCCCACTGCCCCATGCAACACCCCCTCTCCTTCCTGACTGCCCCCCGGGACACCTGACCTATCCAGCCACCCCTTCTCCCTGTCCCCTGACTGCCCCCAGAATCCCCATCGCTGACTGCCCCAGCCGCCCCATCCAACCCCTCCTCTCATTCCTGACTGCCCCCCACCCCTGGGACCTCTGCCCCATCCAACTACTCCTTCTCCCTGACCATCCCCAGAACCCTTATCCCCATTCAACCACCCTGTTCCCCGCCCTCTGACCCCTCCGACCCCTATCCCACACCCCTGGCCTCCCTTGCCCTCTATCCAACCCCCCTCCTACCTCCTTACTGCGCTGCCTGGAGCACCAGTGGCTGGCAGTGCGGCTGCACCATGGCAGGCAGCTGCACCGCCCGGCTGGCACCGCACAGCACAGAGCACCGGTCAGGCTGGGATCTGCAGCTGCCCTGCCCCCGGAGCTCACTGCCCCGGGGGAGCTGGTGGCGCAGTGAGTTGAGGCTGTGAGGGAGGGGGAACAGCACGGAAGGGGTCAGGGCTAGCCTCACGGGCCAGGAGCTCAGGGGCCGGGGAGAACGGTCCCGCGGGCCATAATCTGCCCACCACCATCGTAGATCCGCATCCACCCAAGCAAGTAGCATTTGGGAGTTTCCTGTTCTGGGATGGATCCTGCATATGTTTTAGGCTTTGAGCCACCCGACTGTGACACTGGGCTGTGGATCAAAGAAATCTTCTGTACTCAGCACCTAGGAGATCTGTCCAGCCCAACCCCTGCCTATACCTCTTCATACGTCCATGTGGGGCCTGCCCTAAGAGAATCAGAATCATAGAAATGTAGAGCTGGAAAGGACTTTGAGAAGTTATTAAGTCCAGCCCCCTGCACTGAGGCAGGACCAAGTAAACCTAGACACTCCCTGACAGGTGTTTGTGCAACCTGTTCTTAGAAACCTCCAATGACGGGGATTCCACAGCCTTCCTTGAAAGCCTATTCCAGATCTTAACTACCCTTAAAGTCAGAAAGCTTTCCTAATATCTAACCTAAACCTCTCTTGCTATAAATCAAGTCATTACTTGTTGTCATTCTTTCACTGGACATGAAGAACAAGTTACTGATCCCTGTCTCCTTTATAATAGCCTGATAATAGTCCTCAAATGTGGTAAAGATCCTCCTCCCATTCTTTTCTCAAGTTTGAACATGCCCATTTTTTTAAAAACTTTCTTCATAGGTCAAGTTTTCAAAACTTATCACTTTTGTTGCTCCCCTCTGAACTCTCTCCAGTTTGCCCACATCTTTCTTAAAATGTGGCACCCAGAATTGGACATAGTACTCCAGTTGATGCCTCACCAGTGCCAAGCAGAGTGTGACAATTACATCCTGTGTCTTAAATACACTGCTTCTGCTGACACGCCCCAGAGTAACATTAATCTTTTTTGCAACTGCATCAGATCCAATTTGCGACTCCACTACAACCCCAGATCACTTCCAGCAGCTGCACTACCCAGCTAGTTATTTCCCTTTTGTAGCTATGCATTTGATTTTTCCTTCCAAAGTCAAAGCTTTATTGACTTCCATCTTGTTAAACTCAGGTTGTTCTGAATTCTAATCCTGACCTGCCCCGTGCCCCTACCCCCGTTTGCCTGGCACCAGACTCCAACGTTACAAGCAGGCCCTCCCCTGCGTTACCCAAGCAGCTAATAAAAACATTGGCACAAGACCCAGGACCGACCCTGGTGGGAGCCCCCGAGATACAACCTCCCAGCGAGCCCACGACACCCACTCTCTCGGTGCGATCCAGCAGTGCCCTCGCCTGGCAGCGACTTCACCCACCCCCTCTTCCCTAGGCTACTTCTGACTCTACCTATGCCCCGTGCCTCACAGGAATCGGGGGAGCCGCGGACGCGCTCTACCCTTCGGCCCGGGTCTCGGGCCCCACCCAACGGAGGCGCCCCCAGCCGCCTCTCACTCACCTTGTCGCGGGGACGCACATACTTGTGCAGCGCCGCGCACAGCTCCAGGTAGCCGCCGTACCACTCGAAGGCGCGCGGCCCGCGCTGCTGGAAGAAGCGCTCCCAGTACTGGGCCGAGCCAAAGTCCCGCGCGCTGCGGGGCAGCAGCGCCATGGCGGCGGAAGCGGACGTCCCACCGGGCCTACCCCGCCTCCCGAGTCCCCCTGGCGGGCAGACGCCCTACGGGCCCGGACCGGGGGCTCTCCCCACCTGCGCCCGTCCTACCCCCACAGCAGAATCCTGGAACGTTGGCAAGCTACGTCCGCGTTCGGAGCCTGCCCATTGGGCCCCTCCTCCGCGCACCGACGTCGCAGCTCATTGGTTGCCTCTTTTTCCCGGCTTTCTTCCCATTGGCTCGTTACCTCCCCCACCCCGGTGTGTGTTGTTTGAACTTTGTCAGGGAGGCACTGCGAGGCGGGGGGATCTCCCAATGGCCAGGTCGCAGGGGGTGCTGTGGCGCTCTGTGCACTCAGACAGGACGCAGCCCGCCTGCGCTCCCCGGAACGGAAATCGGCCCGTCCAGCAGAGGGAGTGTGGATGAAGGGCTCCCCTTGGCCTCTCACCCACAGCTAGGCAGGGCTGGCTCCAGGCCCCAGCGCACCAAGCACGTGCTTGGGGTGGCACACCGCAGGGGGCACTCTGCCAGTTGCCAGGAGGGCGGCAGGCGGCTCTGGTGGAGCATCCGCAGGCACGCCTGCGGGAGGTCCACCGGAGCCATGGGACCGGCAAGCGGCAGAGCGCCCCCCCCCCCCCCCGCAGCGTGCTGCCGTGCTTGGGGCGGCGAAATGGCTAGAGCTGGACCTACAGGTAGGATGACCAGATGTCCTGATTTTATAGGGACAGTCCCAATTTTGGGGTCTTTTTCTTATATAGGCTCCTATTACCTCCCATCCCCCCCTCCCGATTTTTCACATTTGCTGTCTGGTCACCCTACCAACAGAAGTTGGTCCAGTAAAAGATATTCCCTCCCCCATCTTGTCTCTCTAATAGGCTGTGCAAGCCAATAGCATTTTGCACACTTACCCCAGTGATGGTTCACTAACTCAGACCCATATGTGCTGGGGCCAGACTTTCTCCAGTTATTGCTGCCTATGCTGCTTTATTTTTCACAATCAGTTTTGAACTCTCTTACCCACAAATCACGGTTGCTGTATGGACCCCTACTGTAGGGTGACCAGATGTCCCAATTTTATAGGGACAGTTCTGATTTTTGGGCCTTTTTATTATATACACTCCTATTACCACCACCACCCCTCCCAATTTTTCACATTTGCTGTCTGGTCACCCTACTCTACTACCTCAAATGAAACAAGCCAAGTCTTCTGTTAATAGATTATGCAACTGCCATTTCCCTTCCTTTTGTGTTCACTGCCATAAGTAAATCCAGACTGCTGAGCTCTTTGAGTTTGCTTTTTCACCTCCACTGTACAGTCCAGTATCAAACCTGTCACCTTTTCCCGTTGGAGCCATCACCCATGAAAGTGTGTGTCCAGTGTCACATTCTGATAACAGTGACTGCTGCCTTATTCAGGCCACTTCCTCCCTTAACTGGCCTCCCCTCCTCTCTGTATTTATGCTATTGCTCTTTCATGTGTTTCCTGCTGCCTTTTCTCCTTCCCCACCTCTTCCTCTAGTTTTAGTTAACTCCAGTCCTCCTTTCATTCCCACATTGGGCAGACATTCCTGAGAAAGAAGCTATACATTGGTACCACCCAAAGCTAAGTGCAGAGCACCAGAACAAAGAGAAGCTTGGGTTTTTAGGCTGCTCCCTGAGTCTGCAATTCTGTAGATAGGAACTGCTCCCACAGCCAGCTCTGTTAGGTCCCAATGGGGAGCAAGAACAGAAGGCTTTCCAACAGGCATCTACTACTTTACCTGCAAATATACAGCAGCATGGTTAGTCTGTGGATGAAGGTGGCATAGGCTTTAGAGTAAGAGTGGCCAAACCATGACTCACAAGCCACATGTGGCTCTTTTACAATTAAAGTGCAGCTCGCTGAGCCCCTCACACACACCCCATCTCCACCTACCAGATTGGGGGCGGGAGTTTGGGACTTCTGCCTGGCAGAGGGGTGGTGGGCTAGGAGCTTCTGCTCAGCAGGGAGGTGAGTCTCAGGGCTTCAAGCCAGGAGGGGTGCCCCTGCTGAGGCTTGGGGCTTCAACAAGAGCGGGGCTGAAGCCCCGAGCCTCAGCAGGTATGCTCCAGCTCTCAAACTGCTGATGATTGTTATATGCAGCTCGGAGGATCAGTGAATTTGGCCACCCTTGCTCTAGAGTCTGCTGTGTCTACACTTCAGCTTATGTGTACATAACATATGTTGCCCAGTGGTGTGTATAAATCATCCCCCTGAGTGACATATGTTACACTGACATAAGTGACAGAGTGTGGGAGAGCTTCTCCCCCTGACATAGCTATTGCTGCTCAGAGGGGCTGACAGGAAAGCTCTCTCCTGAGGGCAAGTGACTACATCAGAGAACCTACAGCAGTGCAGCTGCACCAGTGCCTCTATAAACTCTCGAATGTAGATGTGCCCACACCTATTGACAGAGAAGATTCTAATGATGGTGTGTAATGTAGATTTGTAGATTTTGACTGATTCATGCAGCTGGATTTTGTTTAGGTGGAGGGTTTGGCCAGGGGTGGTAACTATGCCCTGCTCCAAGGTGCCTGGAGAGGCTCCAGCTCAGGGAGAACCTGATGCTGTGACTATGTGGCTCGTCATGTGACAGATTCAGGGTCTGCAGAACCATAGCCTCCCTGTTCGTATTTTTGTCTTGCTAGAAGAGCCACAGGTATCTAAGCACAACTTCAGTCTACTGGTACAAAGTACAGGTATCCACTTGTTCTGAGGAAATACTTAAGGAACATAGGAATTGCCATGATGGATCAGATCTATGGTCCATCTATACAGTATCCTGTATCTGACAGTGGCCAGTACCAGATGCTTCAGAGGAAGGTGTGCATATCTGTCAGTTGTCTCTCTTCTGAGTAATTCCTGTGTCACACATACCTGAAAGGTGCTATACAGAATGATTTTTGGCTTTTGCAGGTTAAGCTTCCTTCATCAGGAGGAGCCAGGAATACAGAGCTACGTCTCTCTTCTTGCCTCAAAGAGAAGTGGTAGTGGAGTAGAAAAACTTCTTGAAGTTTTGGCAGTATAGGACCTATGGCTAGAGTGACCAGGAACACCCGGTTGAAAAGGAACCCTGGTGGCTCCGGTCAGCACTGCTGACCAGGCCATTAAGAGTCCAGTTGGTGGTGCTGCAGGTCTAAAGCAGGCCAGTTCCTACCTGTCCTGGCACCGCGCTATGCCCCGGAAGTGGTGAGCAGGTCCATCTCCTAGGTGGGAGGGCCACGGCGCTCTGCATGCTGCCCCTGCCCCAAACACTGGCTCCGCACTCCCATTGGCTGGGAACTGTGGCCAATGGGAGCTGCTGTGGCGGTGCCTGCAGGTGACAGCAGTGCGCAGAGCCATCTGCTGTGCCTCCGCCTAGGAGCTGGACTTGTTGGACGCTTCCAAGGTGAATTGTGGAGCCAGGACAGGCCAGAAGCCTGCCTTAGCCCCACTGCACTGCTGACTGGGAACCACCAGAGGTGAACCTGTGCCCCAACCCCTGGCCCCAGCCCTGAGCCCCCACCAAACCCAGATCCCCTTCTGCACCCCAAACCGCTCATCCTTTGCCCAACCCCAGAGCCTACACTCCCAGATGGAGCCCTCACCCCCTCTGTACCCAATCCCCCTGCCTCAGCCTGGAGACCCCTCCCACACCATGAAACCCTCTGCCCCACCCCCAAGCCTGGAGCCCCCTCCTGCTCTCCAAACCCCTCATCCCTGTCCCCAACCCCCTGCTTCAGCCCGGAGACCCCTCGTGCACCCTGAACCCCTCATTTCTGGCCCCACTCCAGAATACACAGCCCCAGTTAGAGCCCTCATCCCCTACCGCACGCCAACCCCCTGCCTCAGCCCATGAAAATGAGTAAGGGTGGGGGAGAGTGAGCCACTGAGAGAGGGGGGCATGTAATGAGTGGGGGGCAGGGCCTCGGGGAAAGAGCGGGGAAGGGAGAGTGGCCACGGGGAAGGGGTGGGGCTAAGGTGTTCAGTTTTGTGCGATTAGAAAGTTGGCAACCCTACTTATGGCACATAGTTGAGTGATTCTGACTCTGTCCAGTAGAGGCCAGTGGTGTGCTAACTAGCCTTGTTACAATGTTAGCACTGTACCATTCCATGTTAGTTTTCACAGGCTAAAGAATTATTTGCTTCCTTTACAGTTCTGTCTTCAATACAATGAATTACTAAAACCACGACCCCCCTATGCAAGTGGCAGGATGAAGTCAGTGGTATTGGGATCCATGATAATACCTGCTATGGAAATGATTTAAACCATCAACTCAGAGCCTTACCGCATACTCCTCCAATATGGCTGAATCAATTTCACATGTGCCTCCTTTGTGCTAGAGTCTTGATGTAGAATATTTATTTTTCAGGCTTTGACCCTTGAGAATGGAGGTTTTCTCCCCTGTTGTGGAATGACAGACAGCTTCCTGGCACCTGCTTTTAACTAAATGAAATTTAATACTGAACTAGGCTTTATGATTCTTTGGATGCCTTGGGGCTTCCAAGAAACAGACTGTTAAAGCAATTTCCAAACTGAGAGTATTTACCACTGCTGCATGGAGGGACGGAGAGAGGGAGAGAGAGCGAGCTGCTCCCCATAACCATGAATCATGTGGTCCTATACTTAGGCTCGTTAAGTAAACTGGCATAGCACTGTTTGGTGGTATTATTTTATTACTACTACTAGATGATAGGCAGTGTATGCGTGGGCCAGGGTGGAGTGAGAGACTGGGATTTAGGCCTCTTTTTCCTGGAAGTCAGTTGGAATTGTAACCTGCAGGGCCCCTGGAGTCTGTTCCCAGCTCTGTCACTGACTTATCTTGTGACCTTGGGCAAGTTACTTAACCTCTTGGTGACCTAATTTTCCTATCTGGAAAATGGGGCAAGGCATTTTCTACTACAGTAACTCCTCACTTAAAGTCGTCCCGGTTAATGTTGTTTCGTTGTTAGTTGCTGATCAATTAGGGGACATGCTCGTTTAAAGTTGTGCAGTGCTCCCTTCTAACGTTGTTTGGCAGCCACCTGCTTTGTCCACGGCTTGCAGGAAGAGCAGCCCATTGCAGCTAGCTGGTGGGGGCTTGGAACCAGGGTGGACCAGCAGCCCCTCTATCAACTCCCCACTCCCCTAAGTTCCATGTTCTGCAACCACCCAGCAGGCTATCAATGGGCAGTTCAGCTGTTCTTCCCCCTACTGCCATGTGCTGCTCCTGCCCTCTGCCTTGGAGCTGTTCCCAGAGACTCCTGCTTGCTGTGCAGGGGGGAAGGAAGGGGGATAATGTCAGGGTGTCCATCTCCCCCCTGCTCTTGCACCCTGCTTACCTCTTCTCCATATAGAGCAGGGAGGGGACACGACAGAGAGAGACAGAGAGCTTGGGGCAGCAGCTGCTGTCTCTACTTCCTGATCCACTTTAAAAAGACAATACACTTAAGAGTGGGTCAGCTTACTTAAAGGGGCAGTGTGCATCTCTCTCTCTTTCCCACACACCAGGTGTGTGTCTGTCTCTGTCTGCTTTGCTATCTCCCCTCCCTCGTGCTCATGCTGCCTTGTGTGAGAGGCTACATTAACAACGTGTTAACCCTTGAGGGTTCAGCCAAGTGCTAGTTCATCATTTAGCAGCAAGGCATTCCCTGGGAAATATCCCACCCTCTTCCACCCTCTTACTTCACCACCTCTACCAAGCTTCACAATCATCATAGCTGTGAACAGTATTAAATGTTGACGATTTCACCCACATTCAGCCTACTAACCCTCTCCCAGGACTTATTCTAACATTCCACTCCCTTGGGCAGCTTCAAACAGTCAACATGTTTTAAAATCAACCTGCCAGGGAAATGTTTCCCATCCCCCTTGTGGGTCTAAAAGATATTGACCTTTCACATCTCATTATTACCTGCAAAAATCATTTTTAGAGGATTTTTATTCCTCTCTCTGAACCCCGAACAGTTGAACTCAGAGTAACTAGGAACCTGGTTTCTCAGGCAAAGGGATAAAAGAATTTCAACAACATCTTTGAACCTCTCAAATAGTTCTTTCTGTGGCATACATGACAGGGACAATATGTATGATGTTATGGCATGGAATAAAGATTCATCTGGCACTTTCTTGGGATGACTTTCATAACTCTCATGACTTTGTATGCAATGTGCCCCTCCTAAACACTTGCTGACAAAGTCTTTATATCATACTACATCATAAGGAATTTGGGGTCTGTATGTGAATACATCTTAAAATATAGTCCCTCTCACCCATGCATTTTGACATATTGATTCTTCTAGATTGTATTACTGAAACACGTGTAAGGTACTAATTAGAGGCACACACTCAACTTTGTTTGTGAAAAAACACACCCCTGACCAACATAAGTTTCACTGACAAAAGTGCCGATGCGGACAGCACTATGTCAGTGGGAGACGCTTTTCTGCCAACATAGCTACTGCCACTTGTTGGGGGTGGTTTAATTATATAGGTGGGAGAGCTCTCTCCCATCGGCATAGAACAGCTACACAGGAGACCTTGAAGCAGTGAAGCTGCAGCAGGACAGCCATGCTGCTGTAAGGTCCGTAGTGTAGACATAGCCTTAGTTTCCTCTGATATTTGGGTGAGTCCGTCCCACAACAACAGAGGAGAGAAAAACATTTTAAATGGCAGGAAAATATGTCCATAATGCCACAGTGATTGACGGTGGAGTCAGGGCTCTTCTTAACTCATTTTTTACTAGATTTCAAGTTCATAGTTTCACGTGAAGCAACAATAGTCAGAACAAAGGGTTAATGCCTGGGAAGAGCCCAGGGCTGAGGTGTAACCAGTAATTAATCCTCTGGCGATGTCATGCACCCCAACTGTCATTGCTATTATAAGGAGGAGTGGGACAGAGGGAGGTCAGAAGAGAAGGACATACTGATTTTTTTTCAGGTTTCAGAGTAGCAGCCATGTTAGTCTGTATCCACAAAAAGAACAGGAGTACTTGTGGCACCTTAGAGACTAACAAATTTATTTCAGCATAAGCTTTCGTGGGCTACAGCTCACTTCTTCGGATGCATGCATGAAGTACTCCTGATTTTATTTCGTGGCTACTGCATTTTGCCAGCATGTGCATGGCATTTCTATAAAATTAATCAGACTTGGCGTGTCATCTCTCTACTTTACTATAAGTAACTGGTGTTCCCCCTCTGCTCCTGACAGCACACTCACAGACTATTATTCAAATTACCTTCTTCCTAGCATTTCCTTTTAACCAAGCAACAAGCAAAATGCAACCTACAATTCTTTCTGAACTTGGCTATTCCTATGGATTTCTGTCTGCAGGACCCCTCTGGAGGTGACTTTGTCCAAGAGATATCAATGGTCCAGTCCATCACTCAGATAGAATGGAGAGAGCCATAAAGAAATGAGTCAACTGAGAGCAAACGTGAAGGAAGCAACAGGGATTGGTGGGTCAAGCATGTAGGAGGAGGTAGCCAGCAGGAGCCATCAACCTGAGAACTCCAGAGGTCACCCACTGCTCTAAGACCGGGAGAGTCAGTGGAAGTGCTCAGCTTGTGTGCCCCAGGTCTCTGCAAACATGGCAGTTGCCACTGCTGGCCTCTCTGTTCTCACCCTAGTGAAAAGAGATGGGTAACAGGGATCAGGAGAGCTAATAGTGCCATCTACTGTCATTTCCCTGCCAATGTAGGAGGGGCTCAAATTTTGGAGCAGCCTAGACCCCTTCCAAACAGCGAGCTGGCAGATCTTCACAGCTGCCCCTCACGCACACTTGTATGCAGCTTAATCCTTGGAATGTAAAGGCAGCTGCAGTGATTACTACAGGCCTTGACTCACAATTTGGGAGCCTCTAGCATAGATAAAAGGCAATATCATTTTCCACATATCCCCAAATCCTCTACGTCGTGATCTGGGATGGCAGCGATGAGGAAAATCTTGCTGGTGGACTAACTGCTAAGGATGGAGCCATCAGTTAGTGAAAAACCTGGGCAAAGGGGAGGACCCCACAGCACTTCTCAGTGTGGCCAGGCTCAGGCTTAGATATATTTCAGACAGGAGCAAATTGCAAAGGACAGGGCAGTACAAATCACCAGGAACTTGGATCTCGCCCACGGGACCAGTAGCTTGAGTCAGGTGCCATGATGACAGAGGTGATCCTGAGGTAGCTGAGCTCTAGCTCCCACAGGGCTTTGTAGATGCAGGTTTAGTAGCACCTGGGAGTTGACTGGCTGCCAGGAGCAGCGCCAGGGTTTTTGGCGCCCTAGGGAGGGGTCCTTCCGCTCTCCCGGTCGTTGGCGGCAATTCTGTGGCGGGAGTTCCTTCTGAGCTCCTGGTCTTCGGGGCACTTTGACGGCGGGTCCTGGAGTGAGTGAAGGACCCACCGCAGAATTGCAGCCGAAGACCCGGAGCGCGGAAGGACCCCCCGCTGCAGAATTGCTGCCGAGGGTGGCAAAATGCCGCCCCTCCCAATCCTGGTGCCCTAGGCGACTGCCTAGGTCGCCTAAATGGAAGCGCCGGCCCTGCTGGCTGCTAGAGAATATGCTCTCACCAGTCCACCTTGCTCAGAAATCGAGGGGCCACTTCCTTCTCCACGTTTCACAGATGGGAAAACTGATGCAGAGTGCGGTTAAATAACCTGCCCAAGTTCACACAGGAAGCCTCTGGTAAAACCAAGAATAAAACCCAGATCTGAATTCCAGTCCCCTGCTCTAGCAAACAAAGGCAACTGAATTCACCTATTTCACCTCAGCTTGAAAAGCCTTTTACAATGAAACATCTTGAGTAACCAGTGGATTTTATTGTCCGTTTTCCTACTAAAGCCGAGTCCTTTTTGAAGGAAGATATCTGATTTAGGCACAGGGACAAAAGGCATTTTTTAAATAAGCCCCTAGGCGATCCAAGATGCAAACAGAATTTGACATGCATTGCAGAGAAATCTTCCCAGTGCTGAAGGTTAGGATAGAAATAACTTGACTTCAGCTATTCTTTCTATTTTGTAAAGAACATGTGGCTAAAGGTTTTAGATTGAGGTCTTGAAAAATTACTGTCCATGCCTGTGAACTTGAATAGACAAAATCCCAATCGGGTCTGGGTAAAGACATAATCAGTGAACCAAGAGATAGCAATTTCTGGGTAATTAAGTTGTAGGTGAATAACGAAACAACACTGGGTAATATTAATGGTAAAAGTTTTTATTTAGTCAGTGTTCAGTTTCACAGATTTTAAGGCATAGACCCTAGAATTTCATCCATTTATTCCTGTACTAAGCCCAGTTATGGTGACTAAAGTATATCAAGTTATGCTCTCTGAAGTCTAGAGAGTAGATTGAAAAACTGCAGAGCCATAAATTGTACTAAGTATCTGAGGGGTAGCCATGTTAGTCTGTATCCACGAAAACAAGGATGAGTCAGGTGGCACCTTAAAGACTAACAGATTTATTTGGGCATAAGTTTTCGTGGGGAAAAAACTCCACTTCTTCATCATTTTCATTCCATGCATCTGAAGCAGTTGGGTTTTTTACCCATGGAAGCTTATGCCCAAATAAATCTGTTAGTCTTTAAGGTGCCACGGGACTCCTTGTTGTTTTTACAAATTGTATTGGGACTCCTGGAGGAATGTTATTTACAAGACAGCCCAAGTAGATGTAATCTGAAGTGATTAGGAATTTGTGAAGGAAACCACCTCCAGTCCTGTTGGGAGAGAAATATGCTCTGCTTTAGATCTGTTAACACAAACAATTGCCTTGGCCAAGGATGGTTTCTGTTTTATTCATTTCTATCCCATTTTTCACTTCATCAAGAGGCCATTGCTCATTATAGTTGTTTGGAAGTTGTTTTTGCAGAGAACAGTATGGCTTTGCTGGATGCATTTGTTCCATAGCCAATGATGACTCCCCCTATGAGGCCCTCTCCTATGAATACTAAGAACCTGTGAGAGGGCTGTTAAAGCAACTAGTGCAAATCAATATGGTACCTGCTCAAGCCAAGGATTACTGGTTACAGTAACCTCCTGCTGTTACTTTTGCATCTTCCTTATGTCACCTAGCACTGACTATGCTCAATGCCATGTCCCCAGTGGTCTCAGTGACAGGAGGGGTCTTCTGATTTGTGGTGTTTCCAAGCATAAGAAGGGAAGGGTGGTGATAAACCCTGTGAATTTCCTCTTGCTGGGTCTCACTCCTGGAATAGGCAATGAGTCTGATTCTGTGAGTTGCTGAGTTGGAACAGGACTGACGGGGACAGGCCCCAGCTGTCTGTCACTCATGTTTGCCTGTGCCGGAGGTTCAGGCTGCCCGCGGCGCACTGACCCAGGGGAATCCCTGGGCTGCAGGCAGAGGCTCAGAATCCCTCTCCCTCCCAATGCAGGGGCTCCAGCCTATGCCATTTTTCTCGTTGCTGGTGGGGGCGCCGGCGGCTGGGCAGAGCTGCTCAGCTCTGCTTAGGGCACATGGCAGGAGCCCTGTGAGGGCAACGCAACACCAGGGCTTCTGGAGGAAAGTGGGGGCTGCCCCCTGGCTCAGCCTCCACGTCAGCCCCAGTGAGGGGCATGGAGAAGAAAAGAGCCTCAGCGGTGGTCTGGTGGAGCAGAGGAAGAAAGAGGACCCCGATGCTCATGCGTTGGGCAAGGTAAGCAAGTGCTTCCCCATAGCTTGGGCCCAGGTGCTGTGCTCCTGCCCCTTAGTCCTTGGCTGGTCCCTGCTCCTGGTCCCCTTGGTGGATGGCTGTGAAGAGAACAGCAGCCTGCAGAGCTGAGCGCCCCAGTGCCCCCAGGCACCCCCCTGACCCCTTCCCACGCTCCGAGCCCAGTCCCTCTGAAGCTGGAAACCCCTTGACCCAATCCCACAACCCTGACCCTAGCTCTGAACCCAGTCCCTCGAGCTGGAAACCCCTCGCCCCCTCCCCCCACAGCCCTGACCTCCCAGCTCCGAGCCCAATCCCTCTGAACTGAACCCCCTCACCCCATCCTCCCCACAGCCCTGACCCAACGCCCAGCTCGAGCCCAGTCTCTCTGAGCTGGAAACTCCCTGACCCATCTCCCCACAGCCCTGACCCCAAGCTGACAGATAGTGGTCCCTAAACACAGTTATTGGTCTTCGCATCCTCTGACTCTTCCAGTTTCTGTGGCCAGTGGTGACGAACTTCTCGAAGCTCAAGTTGATAAAAACATACATTTGACATCAATGTTGCAACAAAACTTGTTGGGCTACTAACCTTGTCACTAGAACATGACATTGCCACACATTGACCTGGAGAACATTGTTACTCTAAATTTGCTAAACTTAAAGCGCGGAAACATAAATTCTAAATTATAATATGTTACTCTGTGACCGTGTATTGTGTATAATGTATGTGATTTTGGGAGGGGGGGAGGGGCGCAAGATGGAAGTTTCGCCTAGGGCACAAAATATCCTTGCACTGGCCCTGCTCCCGCCCCTTGCAATCAGCTGTTTTGCAGCATGCAGGAGGCTTTGGGAGGGAGGGGGAGGAATGAGGATGTGGTGTGCTGGGGGGAGGAGGTCGAATGGGGTGGGAAGAGGAGGGGTAGGGGTGGAGTTGGAGTGTGAAGAGGCAGGGCAGGGTGGGCCTTTGGACGAACAGGTGGAGTGAGGGCGGGGCCTGGGGCAGAGCCGGGGGTCAAGCATCCCCTGGTACATTGGAAAGTTGGCACCTGTGAAGTCTATTGCAAAATACAGGAGCATTATGAGGAGCAAGGCAATCCATTCACCAGTTGGGTGCCATAGCCTGGGGAATTATCCCCCCAGACGTATCCACTTGCATTGTTCTAGGTCAGATCCCATTTAAGTACTTCCGACTCACATTTCTAACCTCACTAACTCCCTTTATCTTATTTCTCTATCTTTACTGGGGTTCCTAACAGCTCCTGGCTTAACATGATCTTCAGATCTAGTGCACGTTCAGCTCATCCATTGCCCAGGAATCAGGAAAGGGTGAATCAGGCACGAATTCCAGATCCCTAGCTGAAAGACTGTAGCAATGTCTCTACCATTACATAAAACTGACTAAAGGGGGCCTCTTCTGGGCTCCAAGGGCTTTTCTCATCCACTCCTTTGTGCCCAAAGAGACGATGGCGGTAGTCCAGGGTCTCAAGGGTGGTGATTTATAGTGGAGAGGAGTTGAATTCAAAGTTCCAGCAGGATGCCAGGAAGACAAATTGTTAAGAATCCACAATTCCCAGATTTCTGGATATGTATTGGAGGCCCACATGTGCTTTGCTAGAGCTAGCACGGGGCTATCCATAAATCTTTGGACTGGGAATTCTCCTTTTTGTGGAAGAAGTACAAAAGAACATAAGATCAGCCATACTGGGTCAGACCAAAAGTCCATCTAGCCCAGTGTCCTGACTTCCAACAGTGGCCAATGCCACGTGCTTCAGAGGGAATGAACAGAACAGGTAGTCATCAAGTTACCCATCCCCTGTCACCCATTCCCAGCTTCTGGCAAACAAAGGCTAGAGACAATTCAGGGCCTGTTTTTGCATCTCCGCCCATCCTGATTAATAGCCATTGATAGACCTATCCTCCATGAATTTATCTGGTTCTTTTTAAAACCCTGTTATAGTCTTGGCCTTCACAACATCCTCTGGCAAGAAGTTCCACAAGTTGACTGTGCATTGTATGAAGAAATACTTCCTTTTGTTTGTTTTAAACCTGCTGCCTATTAATTTCATTTAGTGACCCCTAGTTCGTGTGTTGTCAGAAGGAGTAAATAACACTTCCTTATTTACTTTCTCTACACCAGTCATGATTTTACAGACCTCAAGCATATCCCCCCTTAGTCATCTCTTTTCAAGCTGAAAAATTCCATTCTTATTAATTTCTCCTCGTATGGAAGCTGTACCATACTCCTAATCATTTTTGTTGCCCTTTTCTCTACCTTTTCCAATTCCAATATATCTTTTTTGAGATGACCAACATGGTGCAAGTGGCCACATTTTTCTGAAGTGGGCCTCAATTCTCAAACAAATCGCTGTTAAAAGAGAAGTTTCTTTTCCAAAACCAAAGATTTAGGTGATAAAAGTCAAAGCTGCAGGAACACCGAGCTGACTGTATTAGTCAGGATCTTTCATGGCTCCCATAATTGTAGTAGCTGAGCACCTCCTGATTTTTAAGATCTCTATCTTCCCAACACCCCTGTGAGGTAGGGAATTAAACTGATGAGGAAACTGAGGCATGGAGTGGCTAAGTGACTTGCCCAAGGCCACACAGGAACTCTGTGGCAGAGCATCAAACTGAGCCCAGGTCTCCTATGTGTCCATCTAGTCAATGCCCTAATCACTGTTCCATCCTTTTTGTTTCTATTGTGTGTTGCTCTGGGGAGGATGGGGTGTGGGGGGGACGCTGGATTTCCCTTCCCATATAAATATCCAGGGGAAGAGAACAGCACAACTGCAGTCTTGGAAGGGAAGTATATTAAAAACAAAGAGCTTGCAGAGAATGGGATGTGGACCTCACAAGTGTACAGAGACAAACGGGAGAAAGATGACTGAGGAAAAAGGACTGTCTTCCCTTGACGCACCTCCATCAATGTTCCCAAGAGTTGCCAACTCACAATTTTATTGGGAGTCATGATATTTGGTGTTTTTCTTAAAGCTCCAGCTCCTGGAGTCATGAGTTTCCATGGAAATGTCAGCTTTCATTTAAAAGAAAAGGAAGTTTCTAGTTCTCGTGGCTGTTGAGAAAAGCTGTAAAACATGAAATATGAGTAACCATAGGCGCCAACTTCCCCCCTACCCTGGGGGTGCTCGACTCCATCCCCTCTGCCCCAGGCCCCGCCCACACTCCACCCCTTCCCCCAAGTCCCTACCCTGCCTCTTCCCACCCCCATTCCCATTCCAGCCCTTCCCCCTACGCCCCACTCCTGCCCCACCTCTTCCCGTCCCAATCCCCACTTCACCCCTTCCCCAAGCCCCCACCCCACCTCTTCCCCACCTCTTTCTGACTCATCTCTCGAGCACACCCCATCCCCGCTCCTTCCCCTCCCTCCCTCAGAGTTGACATGCACACTGAAAAACATCTGTTCATGGTGGGTGGGAAGCACTGGGAGGGAGGGAGAGAAGTGATCAGTGGGGCCGCCGGTGAGAGAGAGAGGCACTGGTGGGTGAGAGGGAGAGGCAGGAGCATGGCTACCGGTGGGTGCTAAGTACCTGTTAATTTTTCTCCCTGGGTGCTACGGAGTTGGTGCCTATGAGAGTAAACCAAAGGCTTGGAAACCAGATGGCAAATATAATGAACCCCCCAAATATCATTATTTTTGAAGGTCTGGTTTATGGTTTTTGAAAGCTTGAGGTTGGCAATACTGCTTGAGATGCTGTATGGACTATGGGAGACACTTTATGATATTATGAATACCAATATTGTAAAACTGCAAGAAATCTGACCAGATATGCAATATGAGGTATCTGTGAAAATGTTATTTGCCAAGTATGATAATCTTGTTTATGTATTTGTATTACCTTTGTATTGTGAATTATAGATATGTATAGAATATCTGTATTTCCAAACTTGGTCTGTGTTTCTGGGTGACACCTCCAGACAGACTGGCATCCTGCTTGACGGCCCATCAAGGGACATCAACTGTAAAATGAATCTATTGAAAGGGCCACTACACCTGATGAGTCAGCAAGGCAGGCAGGGGCATGCCTATGGACAGAACTCTAAGGTTTTTCCATGCTGTGTGCTGGACAGCTTGTGTTTGGAACAAAGGGAGTACAAATCACATGGCAAAAAGGATATAAAAGGCAGCTGCAGCATCATCTCCATTTTATCTTCATTCCTGATTCTTACCTCTGGAGGAACTTTGCTACAAACTGAGCTCTGAACAAAGAACTGGATGACTCATCCAAGCTGTGAATGTGTTCCAGAGGGACTTTCAAGACAGCAAACTCCCCAACACTGCTAAGAACCTGATATATGGACTTTCAAGTCTCTGTATGACTGGGAGTGCTTTACCATCTGACAACTCTTTTCTTGTTCTTTCTTTTTTCTTTATAATAAATCTTTAGTTTTAGACACTAAAGGATTGGCTGGCAGCATGGTATTTTGGGTAAGATCCAATAAGATCCAAACCAATATTGGCCTGGTAATGTGACTGGCCCTTTGGGATCAGAAGAAAATTTTGTATATGTGAGCAGAGTTTTTAAATAACTTCTCACTGTACTGGACTTACATGCTGACTGGGAGGCAGAGAACTGGAATGCAATGAGAGGTGATTCCTCTTTTTTTTTTTTTTTTTTTGCTTCTTGATAACCAGTGTTGGGTTTCAGAGGGGTTGGGGAGTTGAACTTCAGTGTTATTTACCAGTCTTGGGAGAATCGGCTCTCCTTTTTGCATCCTGCCCTGGCCTTGGACGGCTACCCCACACACCCAAGATCACACTGTTGGTGGCAAATGAACACCTCTCTTGTGTTGCCCCCCCCAGTCCCCCTCTTTTGTTAGATCTGCAGCATTGGCTGCATCTCATTGCCCTTTCCTGGATGGAATCTCAGCTGTCCAAATGGTACTGGGGTTGGAGGTGTACAGGGTGGAATTCACCCCTGCGCAAAGGGCCAGAGCGAGGTCCAATCAAACTGATGCTAAATTTGGGATGGGAAGGAAATTAACCACAAGTTTATTCCTTTCAGCTTTGTTGAGCAGGCATATGCAACGTATTTGGTCATTACTGGAAGATTTCCTATTATTAGAACAAAATGAATTCTTCTGAGAACTCAGGAATGGAAAATTCAGAGCTTTCTCATCTTTAAAAACCTCAGGCATTTGGAGAAATTGCCTACCAAAACAGCACAGGTCTCTGGAAGTTTTCACACTCGCAGCTTGTTTTCAAAGCTTTCTCTGGTTGAAAGATGGAAGCAAAGGAAAAGAGAAAAAAGGCTGCTCTAGTGGAATCATCTGGCTCCATTCAATTTGTGGCTTCTGGTGTTGGTTACTTCGTTCAGGGTGAATAAAATGGGGCTTAGAAGCCGTGCTAATGGAAGTACTCTGTGAACGAGAGATGTCTATATATACGGAAACAGTGTGTTCATCGTTAAGGTGTCAATACAGTGTGTTCAAGAGTATCCTAGAAATCAAAGAACTGTAGGGTTAGAAGGGACCGCAAGGGTCATCTAGTCCAGGGGTTCTCAATGTTTTTCTTTTTGAGGCACCCCCAACATGCTATAAAAACTCCATGGCTCACCTGTGTCACAGTAACTGATTTTCTGCATATAAAAGACAGGGTTGGTGTTAGAGGGTAGCAAGCAGGGCAATTGCCTAGGGTCACATGCCACAGGGGGGTACCTCATGAAGTTACATTGCTCAGGCTTCGGCTTCAGCCCTGGGCGGCTGGGCTCGGGGCTCAGGGCCCGGACTTCAGCCCCATGCCATGGGGCTTCAGCTTTCTGCCCTGAGCCTCAGCCAAGTCCAATGCTGGCCTGCTTGGCAGACCCCCTGAAACCTGCTTGTGGCCCCCTAGTGGGCCTGGACTCCTGGCTGAGAACCACTGATCTAGTCCATCCCCCCGCCAAGATGCAGGATTTGTTGTCTCTAAGACTCTAAACTAACCCTGACACGTTTGTCTAACATTTGTAAATCCCTCCAAGCATTGGGAATTTACAAGGCTCAGTTTCTCAAAGGTCAATTGGGAGCTAGGCACTTAAATACCTTTGAGGATCTGATTCAAAGATACAAGGTTCAGGTAATACTATGGGTCCACCAAACTCAGGTTATTCAGAAACAATCTCCCCACTAAACACTTGCAGGAATTGCAGTGCTTAAGTTGTATATTTATGTACATCGAGTAAAAGAAAATGCTTCCCACTGATGAAAGGGTGGGAGTACAGTCTAGTGGTTAGAGCAGAGGTCTGTGAGTCAGGACTCTTGGGATCTGTTCCTGACTCTTATACTCATTGGATATGTGACCTTGGGCAAATCACTTAATCTGTGTGTGCCTCGGTTTGCCATTATTGATACAGTGCTCTGGGAAACTAGGGTGAAAGAAACTGATTGCAGGGAATTAAAATGTCAGTGCAGTTACACAAAAATAAACCATTAAAAGCGCTACACAATGGGTTTTCCTGAGGCTATATTTCAATGATGATAAATGATAAATTGTTTTGTAATATATAAAAGCACAGGGAAGTTAGTGTAACCTTTTGTAAACTTTCTGTTGACGTGTGCCCAATTAATATTAATCTGTTGAAGGTAAGGGTGCAATAAAATAAAACCCAACTTAGTTCAAGCCTTTTGGTCAGTTACAGTAAATGTATTTAGCAGAAGACCACTAGGCAACACTTCTATACAACCAAACTTAATTACAAAGAAAAATGACTAGTTAAGCAAACAGCATGCAATTGCTGTTTAAATACATGCTACTATTATACTCACATTCAAAAATGAAATGGTGTATCAGTAGGTGATCAGTCCACTGACAAGAGAGTGAAGTAGAGCTTTATAATCATGGAACCCTTTGGATGTTTATTGGAGCTCTTTCACAATTTAGCAAAACTACTCCTTTTATGCTCCATTATAACACAAATTAACATTAAACTGCCTTTCCCATAATTATATTTCCACCACCTTCTCGTTGGCTCTTTACATTACACATTATTTAAATTAACATCTGCACCAATGTCCTTCCCATCCTATCAATACAAGCTAGCATTTTAATAAAACATTCACAATTCTCAAAAACACCCATTACAAACTTTGCTCAAACCAGTTATAACCAAATCATAGTGGTAACATAACCCTGGATCACAGCCTTGCTCACTTCTACTTTCCCATAACAGGTTTCAGAGTAGCAGCCGTGTTAGTCTGTATCCGCAAAAAGAACAGGAGTACTTGTGGGACCATAGAGACTAACAAATTGATTTCAGCATAAGCTTTCATGAGCTACAGCTCACTTCATCGGATGCATAGAATGGAACACACAGACAGGAGATATTACTACATACAGAGAACATGAATAGGTGGAAGTATGCATACCAACAGGAAGAGTCTAATAAATTGAGATGAGCTATCATCAGCAGGAGAAAAAAAACTTTTGAAATGATCATTAAGATGACCCATAGAAGGTGTGAGGAGAACTTAACACAGGGAAATAGATTCAATTAGTGTAATGACCGAACCATTCCCAGTCTCTGTTTAGGCCTGAGTTAATTGTATCTAATTTGCATATTAATTTGAGTTAAGCAGTCTCTCTTTGGAGTCTGTTTTTGAAGTTTTTTTGTTGCAAAATTGCCACCTTCAAGTCTGTCACTGAGTGGTTAGAGAGGTTGAACTGTTCTCCCACTGGTTTTTGAATGTTATGATTCCTGATGTCAGATTTGTGTCCATTTATTCTTTTGCGGTAGAGACTGTCCGGTTTGGCCAATGTACATGGCAGAGGGGCATTGCTGGCACATGATGGCATATATCACGTTGGTAGATGTGCAGGTGAACGAGCCCCTGATGGCGTGGCTGATGTGATTAGGTCCTATGATGGTGTCACTTGAATAGATATGTGGACAGAGCTGGCATCGGGCTTTGTTGCAAGGATAGGTTCCTGGGTTAGTGTTTATGTTGTATGGTGTGCGGTTGCTGGTGAGTATTTGCTTCAGGTTGGGAGGCTGTCTATAAGCGAGGACTGGCCTGTCTCCCAAGATCTGTGAGAGTGAGGGATCATCTTTCAGGATAGGTTGTAGATCTTTGATGATGCTGGAGAGGTTTTAGTTGGGGGCTGTAGGTGATGGCTAGTGGCGTTCTGTTATTTTCTTTGTTGGGCCTGTCCTGTAGTAGGTCTTCTGGGTACTCTTCTGGCTCTGTCAATCTGTTTTTTCACTTCAGCAGGTGTGGGTATTGTAGTTTTAAGAATGCTTGATAGAGATCTTGTAGGTGTTTATCTCTGTCTGAGGGATTGGAGCAAATACGGTTGTATCTTAGAGCTTGGCTGTAGACAATGGATCGTGTGGTGTGTCCTGGATGGAAGCTGGAGGCATGTAGGTAAGTATAGCGGTCAGTGGGTTTCCGGTATAGGGTGGTGTTTATGTGACCATCGCTTATTAGCACAGTAGTGTCTAGGAAATGGACCGCTTGTGTGGATTGGTCTAGGCTGAGGTTGATGGTGGGATGGAAATTGTTAAAATCATGGTGGAATAGAGTTCTGAAGAACTCAAATGTGAAATTTTAGGACTGATGTCATCAATGTAGCGCAAGTAGAGTAGGGGCGTTAGGTAACGAGAGCTGAGGAAGCGTTGTTCTAAGTCAGCCATAAAGATGTTGGCATACTGTGGGGCCATGTGGGTACCCATAGCAGTGCCACTAACTTGAAGGTATATGTTGTCCCCAAATGTGAAATAGTTGTGGGTGAGGACAAAGTCACAAAGTTCAGCCACCATGTTAGCCGTGATATTATCGGGGATACTATTCTGTCTCCAACTTCTCTTTGGCTTTTCTCATGTTAGCAACTTCAATTTTCCATCCTCCTCTACACTTGGGCTAACTTAGCCCCCAAACTTAACTTCTACTTATTTCTTAACCTGAACCATCCTATAGGCTACACTAATGCCTCTGCCAAAAAATATCTGTTCAGAAGAGATGCGGCCAGATCCGAAACAGCATATCCATTGATGAATTTACACCAGCTGAGGATCTGGCCCATGTTATTCACACATTCTGACAGTAGCCAAATGTTCAACTGCAGTTTACTGAAAACAGAGGGAAAGGGTGCTTTGTAATTACATTGGCATAAACAGACACTCAGCATACACTGATCAGAGAGAAGCTCATATACTTGACAAAATAACAGATGGAGAATTATTTTATGGCATTAATGCCTTTGCCTGAAAAAAAAAATCTTTCAGTAGATTAGGTTTGTTTCCTGCTTCAATAACAACCCAACTAATCAGAATCTCAAAAGGGTATTTTCAAAAAGCAGATTTATGACAATGACTACAGTTAGAGGCAGATCGATTGTGGGAGGTTGTTGTAAGTATGCCCAAGGCATCCTGCTTTCCAGTACGACTACAACTGGCTCTGAAAACTGCAGTACTTTAAACATATCCCTTTAAGTCAGGAAGCCCCAAATTGGACTTTCCTTTTGGCAGGTATCATTTTGCAAAGTTCATGGATTTGTCATATGTGTGTGCGTTTTTTCTCCAAAGAGGAAATGCTTCAATCTCCGTTTTCTAAAGACAAATAAAGTGATTGCTGAAAGTATCAGCACAACGCTGCGGGATAACTTTTTGGAGAACAACCCTATGTGGGTAAGTGAGGAAGAAGATACAGGCTTCTTAAATGTGATCTACAGAGTTAAAATACAAACAAAAACTACTAGAACTCTCCTCTTACAATAGCCACCCATGCAGATGGACTGTTGTGCCAACATGGATCCCCATTGAAATCCATGGAGTTCCATTTAAACACAGCACATCACCTTCACAGATCACAATGCTGGATCGAGGGCTAGGGAAAAGGCCTGATAGTAGGAGACTAAAGGTATGTCTAAACTACGAAATTAGGTCAAATTTATAGAAGTCAATTTTTTAGAAATCGATTTTATACAGTTGATTGTGTGTGTCCCTACTTAAGAACATTAACTTGGTGGAGTGCGTCCACAGTACCGAGGCTAGCATCGACTTCCGGAGCATTGCACTGTGGGTAGCTATCCCACAGTTCCCACAGTCTTCGCTTCCCATTGGAATTCTGGATTGAGATTCTAATGCCTGATGGGGCAAAAACATTGTCACTAGTGGTTCTGAAATGTTGTCAGCCGCCCACCCCCCGTGAAAGCAACGGCAATAAATCGTTTCTCACCTTTTTTCCTGGGTTACCCATGCAGACAACATACCATGGCAAGCATGGAGCCCGCTTAGCTCACCATCACTGTATGTCTGCTGGGTGCTACCAGATGTGGGACTGCAGCAGCTCATTGCCTTTTGGCAGCGGACGGTGCATTATGATTGGTAGCCATCACTGTCATCTCCTGGGTCCTATTTTAGCCGACCTCGGTGAGGTCAGCTGGGGGTGCCTGGACATAAATGGGAGATGACGATGGCCAGCAGTCGTACTGCACCATCTTCTGACAAGGAGCCAGGAGATGACAATGGCTAGCAGTCGTACTGCACTGTCTGCTGCCAGCCTAAGATGTATAAGAGAGATGGAGTTGATCAAAACAACAAAGAAACCAGATTTGTTTTGTATTCATTTGCTTCCCTCTTCCTTCCTCCCTCCCTCAATAGTGGGGGGAGGGATAGCGCAGTGGTTTGAGCATTGGCCTGCTAAACCTAGCGTTGTGAGCTCAATCCCTGAGGGGGCCATTCTGTGTGACAACCCTGTAAGCCAGCCCTATAAGCCATGTCGTCAGTCGCTCCTCCCTACAGCAGACAGTTGTTTCGTGCCTTTTTTTCAGTGCAGACGCCATAGCATGGCAAGCATGGAGCCCGCTCCGATCACCGCTGCAATTATGAGCACTGTAAACACCACACGCATTATTCTGCAGTATATCCAGAACCAGAACCTGCAAAAGCAAAAGCAGGCAATGACGGTGCGGTGACGAGAGTGATGAAGACATGGACACAGACTTCTCTCAAAGTACGGGCCCCGGCAATGTGCACATCAATGTGTTAATGGGGCAGGTTCATGCCATGGAACATCGATTCTGGGCCCAGGAAACAAGCACTGACTGGTGGGACCGCATAGTGTTGCATGTCTGGGACGATTCCTCGTGGCTGCAAAACTTTTGCATGCGTAAGGGCACTTTCATGGAAGTTTGTGACTTGCTTTCCCCTGCCCTGAAGTGCAAGAATACCAAGATGAGAGCAGCCCTCACAGTTCACAAGCAAGTGATGATAGCCATGTGGAAGCTTGTAACGCCAGACAGCTACCAATCAGTTGGGCATCAATTTGGAGTGGGCAAATCTACTGTGGGGGCTGCTGTGAGCCAAGCAGTCAACGCAATCAAAGAGCTGCTGATATCAAGGGTAGTGACTCTGGGAAATGTGCAGGTCATAGTGGATGGCTTTGCTGCAATGGGATTTCCTAACTATGGTGGGACGATAGATGGAACCCATATTCCTATCTTGGCACTGGAACACCAAGCCAGCGAGTACATAAACTGAAAGGGGTACTTTTCAGTGGTGCTGCAAGCACCGGTGGATCACAAGGGATGTTTCACCAACATCAGTGTGGGATGGCTGGGAAAGGTACATGACGCTCACGTCTTCGGGAACTCTGGTCTGTTTCAAAAGCTGCAGGAAGGGACTTTCTTCCCAGACCAGAAAATAACCATTGGGGATGTTAAAATGCCTATAGTTATCCTTGGGGACCCGGCCTATCCCTCAATGCCATGGCTCATGAAGCCATACACAGGCAACCTGGACAGTAGTCAGGAGCTGTTCAACTATAGGCTGAGCAAGTGCAGAATGGTGGTAGAATGTGCATTTGGACGTGCGCTGGTGCAGTTTACTGACTCGGATAGACCTCAGTGAAACCAATATTCCCATTGTTATTACCTCTTCCAAAATGGAACCAGATTGCTGGCACATAAAATGTTTATATACCAATGCTAGAAGTCTAAATATTAAGATGGGTGAACTAGAATACCTCATATTAAATGAGGATATTGATATAATAGGCATCACAGAAACTTGGTGGAATGAGGATAATCAATGGGACACAGTGATACCAGGGTACAAAATATACTGGAAGGACAGAACAGGTCGTGCTGGTGGGGGAGTGGCACGGTATGTGAAAGAAAGCATAGAATCAAATGAAGTAAAAATCTTAAATGAACCAAACTGTACTATAGAATCTCTATGAATAGTAATTCCATGCTCGAACAATAAGAATCTAGCAGTAGGGATATATTACCGATCACCTGCCCAGGATGGTGATAGTGACTGTGAAATGCTCAGGGAGATTAGAGAGGCTATTAAAATAAAAAACTCAATAATCGGGGATTTCAACTATCCCTATACTGACTGGATGCATGTCACCTCAGGACGGGATGCAGAGATAAAAATTTCTTGACACCTTAAATGACTGCTTCTTGGAGCAGTTGGTCCTGGAACCCAGCAGAGGAGAGGCAATTCTTGATTTAGTCCTGAGTGGAGCACAGGATCAGGTCCAAGAGGTGAATATAGGAGGACCCCTAGGTAATAGTGACTATAATATAATTAAATTTAACATCCCTGTGGTGGGGAAAACACCACAGCGGCCCAACATTGTACCATTTAATTTCAGAAAGGGGGGACTACACAAAATTGAGGAAGTTAGTTAAACAGAAATTAAAAGGTACAGCCCCAAAAGTGAAATCCCTGCAAGCTCCATGGAAACTTTTTAAAGACATCATAATAGAGGCTCAACTTAAATGTATAGCCCAAATTAACAAACATAGCAAGAGAACCAAAAAAGAATCACCGTTGCTGAACAACAAAGTAAAGAAGCAATGAGAGGCAAAAAGGCATCTTTTAAAAAGTGGAAGTTAAATTCTTCTGAGGAAAATAGAAAGGAGCATAAACACTGGCAAATGAAGTGTAAAAATATAACTAAAAAGGCCAAAATAGAATGTGAATAACAGCTAGCCAAAGACTCAAAAAATAATAGCAAACATTTTTTTAAGTACATCAGAAGCATGAAGCCTGCTAAACAACCAGTGGGTTGATCGCGTCTGGATGATCGAGATGTTAAAGGAGCACTCAGGGATGATAAGGCCATTGTGGAGAAATTAAATAAATTCTTTGCATTGGTTTTCACAGTTGAATATGTGAGGGAGATTCCCAAACCTTAGCCATTATTTTTAGGTGACAAATCTGAGGAACTGTCCCAGACTGAGGTGTCATTAGAGGAGGTTTTGGAACAAATTGATAAACTAAAGAGTAACAAGTCACCAGGACCAGATGGTATTCACCCCAGAGTTCTGAAGAACTCAAATGTGAAATTTTAGGACTACTAACTGCAGTCTGTAACCTATTATTTAAATCAGCTTCTGTACCAAATGACTAGAGGATAGCTAATGTGACGCCAATTTTTAAAAAGGGCTCCAGAGGTGATGCTGGCAATTACAGACCAGTAAGCCTGACTTCAGTACCAGGCAAACTGGTTGAAAGTAAAGAACAAAATTGTCAGACACATAGATGAACATAATTTGTTGAGGAATAGTCAACATGTTTTTTGTAAAGGGAAATCATGCCTCACCCATCTACTAGAATTCTTTGAGGGAGTCAACAAGCAGGTGGAAAAGGAGGATCTAGTGGATATAGTGTATTTAGATTTTCAGAAAGTCTTTGACAAGGTCCCTCACCAAAGGTTATTAAGCAAAGTAAGCAGTCATGAGATAAGAGGGAAGGTCTTCTCATGGATTGGTAACTGGTTAAAAGATAGGAAACAAGGGTAGGTATAAATGGTCATTTTTTAGAATGTGGAGAGGTAAATAGCGGTGTCCCCCAGGGATCTGTTCTGGGACCAGTACTATTCAACATGTTCATAAATGATCTGAAAAAAGGGGTAAACAGTGAGGGGGCAAAATTTGCAGATGATACAAAACTACTCAAGATAGTTAAGTCCCAGGCAGACTGCAAAGAGCTACAAAAGCATCTCTCAAAACTGAGTGACTGGGCAACAAAATGGCAGATGAAATTCAGTGTTGATAAATGCAAAGTAATGCACATTGGAAAACATAATCCCAATTATACACATAAAATGGTGGGGTCTAAATTAACTGATACCATTCAAGAAAGAGATCTTGGAGTCATTGTGGATAGTTCTCTGAAAACATCCAATGTACAGTGGTTGTCAAAAAAGCAAAAAGAATGTTGGGAATCATTAAGAAAGGGATAGATAAAAATATTTGTTGGTTTCTAGGGCGTGCTCAACCCCCACTCTGCCCTGGGCCTGCCCTCTCTCCATCCCTTCCCTCAAGCCGCCTGCCTCTTCCCAACTCTGCTCCCCCTCCCCCAGTACCTCCTGCACACCACAGAACAGCTGATCATGTTGGGTGGGAGGCGCTAATTGGCGGGTCTGCCAATGGGCGGGAGGCACTGGGAGGGAGAGGTGCTGATCTGTGATGCTGCCGGTGGGTGCTTAGAACCCACCATTTTTTTCCCGTGAGTGCTCCAGCTCCAGAGCACCCATGAAGTCGGTGCCTATTGATCAAGACTGGAGCCTTTCTGGAAGATGTACTTGAGTCAGATACAAGTTAGTAGGCTCAATATAGGTGTAACTGGATGAAATTCTCTGGCATGTTATACAAGTCACATTGGAACAGGGGTGGGAAAACTACGGCCCACAGGCTGGATCTGGCCTGCGAGCCATTTTAAGCCAGCCCGCGAGCTGCACCACACAGCTCAGCCCTGCTCCGGCCAGGGCACTGGGTCAGGGGCTGGAGCACATGGCTCAGCCCTGCTCCAACCGGGGTGCTGAGTCAGGGGCCAAACCACACGGCTTAGCCCTGCTCCGGCCGAGGTGTTCGATCAGGGGCCGGACCACGTGGTTCGGCCCTGCTCTGGCCGGGGCGCTGAGTTGGGGGCTGCACCAGCATCTCAGTTCTGCTCCGGTGCTCCAGCTGGGGTTCAGGGTCAGGGGCTGCACCACGCAGCTCCTGGAATCCATGGCATGGCCCTGCTCTGGCTCCTATGCGCTCCAATGGGAGCTGCAGGAGCAGTGCCTGTGGACGGGACAGCATGCAGAGCTGCCTGGCCACACCTCTACGTAGGAGCCAGAGAAGGGACATGCCGCTGCTTCCGCGAGCCGCTTGAGGTAAGTGCCACTCGGAGCCTGCACCCCCTGAACCTCTCCCCATGCCCCAACTCTCAACTTCCATTGGCTTAATAACTCCACCTCCAGGAAAGGCGGTAGCTGTGTCAGTAGGAGAAGCTTTTTCACTGACATAGTGCTGTCTACCCAAGGGGTTAAGGTCAGTATAACTCTGTTGCTCAGGGCTGTGGATTTTTCACACCCCTTAGTGATTTAGTTATATCAAAGTAGTTTTGTAGTGTAGACCAATCCTAAATTTGCACTTCACAGCCTGAAGAAAAAGAAAAAAGCAGTTGCTGACATTAAGTGGGTGTTGATATGCCCCGTTATGCTACTTTCTTAAGCCCAGATCCTCAAAGATATTTAGATTCTCGACTCCCATTGAAATCAAGGGGAATTAGGTGCCTAAATACCTTTGAAGATCTGGATTTTCAGGCTTTTATCAGTGAGACCCCAATCCACATTAATAGACTCAAAAGATTTTAAGCCAGAAGCGATCATTAGATCATTCTAGTGCAGGGGTGGGCAAACTTTTTGGCCCAAGGGGCATATTGGGGAATAGAAATTGTATGGCAGGCCATGAATGCTCACAAAATTGAGGCTGGGTTGTGGAAGGGGTTGCAGGCTCTGCGGTGGGGCTGGTGATGAGGAGTTTGGGGTGCAGGAGGGTGCTCTGGGCTGGGACTGAGGGATTCGGAGGGTGGAAAGGATTGGGGCAGGGGTGCAAGTTCTGGCTGGGGGTGCAGGCTCTGGGGTGGGGCTGTGGATGAGAGGTTTGGGGTGTAGGAAGGTGCTCTGGGCTGGAACTGAGGGGTTTGGAGAGCGGGAGAGAGGATTTATTTTCCTGTTAATAACACTGTCAGGTGTCATAAACAGGGTGTCTGGCTGTAAGGAAAATAAAAACATTGAAACATTGGCCCCACAGTATGCCAACATTTTTACGGCTGACTTAGAACAGCGCTTCCTCAACTCTCGTCCTCTATCGCCCCCCGCTCTACTTACGCTACATTGATGACATCTTCATCATATGGGCCCATGGGAAGGAGGCCCTTGAAGAATTCCACCTGGATTTCAACAACTTCCACCCCACTATCAACCTCAGGCTGGACCAGTCCACACAAGAGATCTACTTCCTGGACACTACAATGCAAATAAATGATGGTCACAAAACCACCACCCTATACCGGAAACCT
>NC_133775.1:65090066-65095106 GCF_003597395.2 Chelonoidis abingdonii | reverse complement strand
ATTTAATTTTAAATGAGCTTCTTAACTTTAAAAACTTTATTTACTTTACATACAACAATAGTTTAGCTCTATATATAAACTTATCGAAAGACACCTTCTTCTAAAAGCGTTTAAAAATGTATGACTGGCACATAAAAACCTTAAATTAGCGTGAATAAATGAAGACTCAGCACACACTTCTGAACAGGTTGCCGACCCTGCCTAATACACTCACTGCGCAGGCATGAACTTATGCAGCGCCACCAGACTACAGCACAAAGGGAGAATAACTCTGCAGCCACAATGAGAGAGAGAGACTCCACCAATATATCTCCTCCGCCTGCACGATTCCCTCCCCAGGGCCCCAACTTGCCCATCCCGAAACCCTCCCACGGGCCCCCCAAACCCTGTCCATCATAGCCCCCAGAACCGATCTCAAGGGCCCCACCTGTCCCCCATAACCCCCCAGAGAAGCCCTCCCAAGGGCCCAAACTCTGTCCCGCATAGCCCTCCCACAGACCCTCCCCAAGGGCCCCAAACCCGTCCCCCTTAGCTCCCCACAGAATCCTCCCAGGGCCCCCCAAACCCTGTCCCCCTTAGCCCCCCACAGAAACCCATAAGAGAGAACAATACCCTGTCCCCATAGCCCCCCAACAGAACTCCTCCCAAGGGCCCCCAAACCCGTGTCCCCAGAGCCCCCACAGAACTCCTCCCAAGGGCCCCAAACCCTGTCCCCATAGCCCCCTCACAGAATCTCCCCAGAGATAGATACCGCATAGCCCTCCCACAGAACTCCTCCGCAAGGGCCCCCAACCCTGTCCCCATAGCCACCGCACAGAACTCCTCCCAAGGGCACCCAAACCCTGTCGCCTAGCCCGCCCAAGACTCTCCCGTCTCAGGTAGCAGCCCCTCGCTCGGGGGACGCGCTCCCCCCGCCCCGCTCAGCGCTCCGGGCCGGCTGGGAATGGCCGTGGTGCGAGAGAAGGAGAGAGAGTCGCTGCTCTTCGAGGCCTCGGCGCTTCCAGCAGAAGCGGGGGCGAGCGCGCGAGTTATTCGATTCCAGCGCGCTGAGTCCTACGGTTCCGTCCGCTGGCATTAGGCGCGGGGAGAGTGCGAGAGAGAGGCACAGCCCGCGGCTGGCTGGAGACGGGGTGGGGCGGAGCCACTGGTAGGGAGGGGGTGGATGGGGAAGGATGGGTTACTTAAATTAATAACTGTAAAAGTTTACAAGCTTGAGACCTTCTCAGCTTTTACCTTGTGGACGCTATCAGTGGGGCCACAGAGAGGCCCCTGCACCTAAGAAGTCTTTCTGAAGATAATATAGCAAGTTGAGTTGCCTTACACGGAGAAGGCAGTCCCTCTGTTTGAACCCTAAATAGGCCAGTACAGCAAGTCGCTAGCAATCCTGAAGGGTAGCAAGTGTCTCATATCCTGCAGCAAAGACAGAGGAGGTCTGAGACTTGTGTCTATAGACAGGCTTTTGACTATAAGTTGTCATTTTTCAGTTGGTTATAGAGAGTGAACACATGTTGTACTATGTGGATTTGTCAGTAACTCGCAGTTAATAAAAGCTACATTTTTCTATATCAGTAGTTCTGACATTCCTGTTTTTAGTATCTGAGAGGGTAGCCATGGTTTAGTCTGTATCACAAAAAACCGAGGAGATCCGGTGGCACTAAGAGCTAACATTTTATTTGGGGCATAAGATATATTGTAGAGATATAGAGATGCACGGAGTGAAAATTACAGATAACAGGCATAATATATACAGACTCATGAAGAGAAGTTGTTGGTGTGCACGTAGGCTTAAATCTAGGTAGCTCGGGAGGGTGGAAGATCACGACTGCCGATGAAGCGCTCCTGCTCAAGGCCCAATGAACCATTGTTCCTCCATGTTAAAGCACTTTGTGTAACTAGTGTAACGCTAATGTAAATATAAGCTGCAAAAATGTAGTGTTAGCAGTTAGTTTTTGGTTGTTATATTCTCTGCTGTAATACATTGGAAGCTAGGCTAAAGCACGCTCCAAGGCGTTTTAAGATACTGATACATGTCTCAGCAGCAGAGAGGGGGTAAGGAAGGGAAAGACAAAAGATTGCGTGAGAAAAGATACTGCAGCTGGATGGGAAACGAAAGGGGGGAGAGAGATCAGCTAATCATCAAGAAAAAAGTTTTGTAGTAACACTGGGATTATAAAAGGAAGAACTGCTTGTTTTAGGTGTGCAAGTTTGAGATAGTGCATTCTCGCCTGCGCACCTTATGTGAAGCTCCAATCAACTTGGTGGTTTGCTTCTCCACCCTGGTGTGTTCATTGGCCGGCTACGCACTCCGGGCCCGAATGCTGTTGCTTGCCTTGGCACTTTGTGCCGGCACAAAGGGAGTCTTACTTTACAAGTGGAGAACCATGTTGAAGGCAATACAGTCAGGGTGGATGGTGGTCCACGCCCATAATTGATGAGGAGGTTGTCAATATGCAGAGAGGGAAAGTGGCTTTTGTAGTGAGCCAGCCACTCTCGTCCATATTTAAGCCCAAATTTAATGATGTTAAGGTTTGGCAAATGAATTGTAAGCTCGCAGTTAGCATTCTGATGTTTGATTTGTGTCCATTTATCTTTTATGTAGAGACTGTCTGGGTTTGACGCAATGTTGCATCGCAGAGGGGCATTATTGGCACATGAATGGCAATATATCAATGTTGTAGATGTGCAGGTGACTGAGCCCTGAGGTGTGGCTTGGTCCTATGATGGTGTCGTCAGAGTAGATAATAGGGGAAGGGCAACAGGGTTGTTACAGAGATTTGGTTCCTGGGTTAGTGTTTCAGTGGTGTGATGATTGTAGTTGCTGATGAATATTTGCTTCCGGTGTGGGGGCTGTCTGTAAGCATAGGATTGGCTGCCTCTCAAAGGCTATGAGAGCGGGGGATTCATTTTTTAGGATAGGTGTAGATCGTTGATGATACGCTGAGAGGTTTTAGCTGGGAGCTTTAAACGTGATGGCCAGTAGTGTTTCTATTTATTTTCCTTGTTGGGCCTGTCTGTAGTCGGTGACTCCTGGGTACCCGTCTCGCTCTGTCAGTTTGTTTCTCACTTCGCGGCAGTTGGGTATTGTAGTTTTAAGATTCTTGATAGAGATCTTGTAGGTGTTTGTCGGTTGAAGGATTAGACAAATGCGGTTATATCTTAGGGTTGGCCTGTCACAAGAATCGTGTGATGTCTCCTGGATGGAAGCTGGAGGCATGTAGAATAATTCATAGCGGTAAGTATTTTTAAGAATTCTTGATAGAGATCTTGTAGGTGTTTGTCGGTTGAAGGATTAGAACCAAATGCGGTTATATCTTAGGGTTGGCCTGTCACAAGAATCGTGTGATGTCTCCATGGATGGAAGCTGGAGGCATGTAGATAATTATAGCGGTAAGCCTCCTCATCAATTATTGGGAGTGGACCACATCCACCCTGACTGTATTGGCCTTCAACATGGTTCTCCACTTGTAAAGTAACTCCCTTTGTTGCCGGCACAAAGTGCCAGAGGCAAGCAACAGCAGTTCGTGGCCCGGAGTGCGTAGCGCCAATGAACACACCAGGGTGGAGAAGCAAAACACAAGTTTATTTGAGCTCACATAAGGTGCGAGGGAGAATGCAATCTCAAATCTTGCACACCTAAAACAAGCAGTTTCTTCCTTTTATATCCCAGTTGTTTACTACAAAACTTTTTCTTGATGATTAGCTGATCTCTCTCCCCCCTTCTTTCCCATCCAGCTGCAGTATCTTTTCTCACTCAATCTTTTTGTCTTTCCCCTTCCTTCCCCCTCTCTGCTGCTGAGACATGTATACAGTATCTTAAAACGGCCTTGAGCGTGCTTTAGCCTAGCTTCAATGTATTACAGCAGAGAACTATTACAACCAAAAACTAACTGCTAACACTACATTTTTGCAGCTATTAGTACATTAGGTTACACTAGGTTACACAAAGTGTTTAACATGGAGGAACAATGGTTCATTGAGGCCTGAGCAGGAGGGCTTCATCGGCAGTCGTGATCTTCCACCCTCCCGAGCTACCTAGATTTAAGCCTAGTGACACCAACAACTTCTCTTCATGAGTCTGTATATATTTATGCCTGTATCTGTAATTTTCACTCCGTGCACCTGAAGTGGGTTTCTTATCACAAAAGCTTATGCCCAAATAAATGTTAGTCTTTAAGGTGCCACCGGACTCCTCGGGTTTTTTGTGGATACAGACTAACATGGCTACCCCTCAGATACTTAAAAACATTGAATTGTCAGAACTACTGATATAGAAAAATGTAGCTTTTATTAACTGCGATGTTACTTGACAAATTCCACATATACAACATGTGTTCACACAAACCAACTGAAAAATGACCAACTTTTAGTCAAAGCCTGGTCTATAGGACACAAGTCTCAGACCTCCTCTGTCTTTGCTGCAGGATATGAGACACTTGTACCCTTCAGGATTGTAGCGACTTGCTTACTGGCCTATTTAGGGTTCAAACAGAGGGACTGCCTTCTCCGGTGTAAGGCAACTCAACTGCTATATTATCTTGCAAGAAAGACTTCTTGGTGGCAGGGGCCTCTCTGTGGCCCGCACTGATAGGTCCACAAGGTAAAAGCTGAGAAGGTCTCAAGCTTGTAAACTTTTACACGTGTATTTAATTTAAGTAACCCATCCTCTCCCCATCCACCCCCTCCCTCCCCAGGGCTCCGCCCCCACCCCGTCTCCAGCCAGCCCGGGCTGTGCCCCGGACTCGCACTCTCCCCGCGCCTAATGCCAGCGGGGACGGAAGCCGGTAGGACTCAGCGCGCTGGGAATCGATAACTCGGCGCTCGCCCCCGCTTCTGCTGGAAGCGCCGAGTGCTCGATAGAGCAGCTGACTCGCTGCTGGGCCCCTCCGCGCAGCCACGGCCATTTCCCAGCCGGCCCGGAGCGGTGAGCGGGGCGGGGGGAGCGCGTCCCCCGAGCGGAGGGGCTGCTACATGGAGCGGGAGGAGTTCTGTGGGGGGGGCTATGGGGGACAGGGTTTGGGGGCCCTTGGGGAGGAGTTCTGT
>NC_133775.1:65085768-65087804 GCF_003597395.2 Chelonoidis abingdonii | reverse complement strand
ATTTAATTTTAAATGAGCTTCTTAACTTTAAAAACTTTATTTACTTTACATACAACAATAGTTTAGCTCTATATATAAACTTATCGAAAGACACCTTCTTCTAAAAGCGTTTAAAAATGTATGACTGGCACATAAAAACCTTAAATTAGCGTGAATAAATGAAGACTCAGCACACACTTCTGAACAGGTTGCCGACCCTGCCTAATACACTCACTGCGCAGGCATGAACTTATGCAGCGCCACCAGACTACAGCACAAAGGGAGAATAACTCTGCAGCCACAATGAGAGAGAGAGACTCCACCAATATATCTCCTCCGCCTGCACGATTCCCTCCCCAGGGCCCCAACTTGCCCATCCCGAAACCCTCCCACGGGCCCCCCAAACCCTGTCCATCATAGCCCCCAGAACCGATCTCAAGGGCCCCACCTGTCCCCCATAACCCCCCAGAGAAGCCCTCCCAAGGGCCCAAACTCTGTCCCGCATAGCCCTCCCACAGACCCTCCCCAAGGGCCCCAAACCCGTCCCCCTTAGCTCCCCACAGAATCCTCCCAGGGCCCCCCAAACCCTGTCCCCCTTAGCCCCCCACAGAAACCCATAAGAGAGAACAATACCCTGTCCCCATAGCCCCCCAACAGAACTCCTCCCAAGGGCCCCCAAACCCGTGTCCCCAGAGCCCCCGGGGTTCTGTGATGGGCACAGGGTTTGGGGGCCCTGGGGAGGGGGAATCTGTGCAGGGGGAGGAGATTATGTGGTGGAGGGGTTTTAGGGCCCCCCAGTTAGGTTTGGCTGCAGAGTTATTCTCCCTTTCTGCTGTAGTCTGGTGGCGCTGCATAAGTTCATGCTGCGCAGGAGGTGGTATTAGGGCAGGGGTCGGCAACCTTTCAGAAGTGGTGTGCTGAGTCTTCATTTATTCACGCTAATTTAAGGTTTTATGTGCCAGTCATACATTTTAACGCTTTTAGAAGGTGTCTTTCGATAAGTTTATAATATAGAACTAAACTATTGTTGTATGTAAAGTAAATAAAGTTTTTAAAATGTTTAAGAAGCTTCATTTAAAATTAAATTAAAATGTGGAGCCCCCCGGACTGGTGGCCAGGGCCCAGGCAGCTTGAGTGCCACTGAAAATCAGCTCGCTTGCCGCAGGTTGCCTACCCCTGTATTAATATCTGCTATGTGAAGCGGCTCCTTCCTCTGCTCCCAGGCTCTGTGTTTTACATGGGGGTGGTAGGGTTAACCTGTGGGGGGGGCAAGTTTCCTCAAGAGAAGCATGGGGGGAAAAGCAGTTTCCTTGCACTGAGGGGGTCTCTACAAACATACAACTTTCTCCAGTCTGTGTCCATTGCACTTGCTTCTCCTCTGATAATGACCACATGATTCCCTTGATAATCCCTGGCCTGGGCCATGGTATTCCTTGCTTCCCTGATAGCCAGCCCATGCCTGTTGTGGTCCCTGCTTCTGTCCCAGCCAGCTGGGTGACACCCTTCCCTCCCTCACAGCCTATAACCGTTGTACTCACTGGTTCCTGACAGCTGGCTGGGTAACTTCATCTAGAATCCGTAGTTTGTTTCTGTTGTGCTCCTGGGTCTGGAATGTTATTGTTTACCTGCATTAGCAATCCCATCCTTCTGGTTGTGAATCACTAAATTACTCTTGCCCTATGACAAGTTGTGTTAAAGAGAGCAGACAATGCTCATTTTGCTGGGCTGTTTGCTAAATTTCCTGCATTTGTTGTATTGTCACAGCCCTATTGGTATCTGTGCAGTTTTCCACATGCCCTCTCCAGGGTGGAGGGTCCCTGGGATTTTAACTCTTAATCTCCACTGACTCCACGGGTAGGGGAATGTGGTGGTGGTGGTCAAACCAGCAAAGTCACACTCTATCCTCTTGGGATGGAAAGCAGCTTAGGGTGGAACTGGGTGGCTCAAACCCCGATGCCAGCTCTGCCCACATATCTACACCGGCGACACCATCACAGGACCTAACCAGATCAGCCACACCGTCACCGGTTCATTCACCTGCACGTCCACCAATGTAA
>NC_133775.1:65041087-65085743 GCF_003597395.2 Chelonoidis abingdonii | reverse complement strand
GCGCTACCCCCACGGGCACCTAAACCACAGTTCAAGGTGGGCCGGTAACTCTAGGGACCCAAACCCCAATTGCTAGCGGGCACTTATCCCCTGAAGCCCAACCCGCTATTTCCCTGGGCAGCTAACCCCCATTTCCCCTACCCTGTGGCCCTAAACCCCATGTACAGAGCCCATACAAGGGCCCGCAAGTCCCATAATCGATGGCCCTAAAACCTCCTGGGGCCCAACCCAATTTTCAGGCCCGCTAAGAGCAGGGGCCCAAAAACCCCATTTCAGGCACCCTGGAGTTAGGGGCCAAAACCTCTTTTCAGGACCCTAACACCAGGTGCCACCCCCATTTCCAGGGGCCCCTAACCTGGGGGCCAAAAATACCCATTTCAGGGCCACTACACCAGGTGCCCCAAACTCCCATTTCCAGGGGCCTAACCTGGGGCCAAAATACACGCAATTTCCAGGGCCCCTAACACCAGGGCCCTCAAAACCAGTTCCAGGGGCCGGTAACCCTAGGGGACTGAAACCGCAGTCCTATTTTCAGGGCGCCTAAAGCCAGGGAGCTCCAAGACCCATTTCCAGCGCCCCTAACCCCGGGGCCGTGCGAAAACGAGCCATTCTCCACTGGGACCCACAAACACCAGGGACGCCGCGAAACACAGCATTTTCGCAGGGGCCCTAACCCATGGGGAGATACAAAACCCCAATTTCACCAGGAGTCCATACGCTCTGGGGCCCCAATTTCCCGCGATATCGCGTGCCCCTAACCACTAGGATCATCAAACCTCGATTTTCCCGAGGGCGCACTAAACACCAACGGGCCCCAAAAGCCCTATTTCCAGGGCCCTTTACCCCGAGGTGGCCCCAAAACCCCATTTTCCGGCATCACCTAACCCAGGGCCAAACCCCATTTCTAGGGGCCCCTAACACAGAGGTCACTCTTAAAAACCCATTTGCCAGAGCTTCCATAAATTCCACGGGATCAGAGGTCCCCATATCTAGGGCACCCCGTCAATCCCGACGTGGCCCAAAACCATTTTCCAGGGTCACTAACCCTAGGTGTCCCAGAACTCCGCGTATTCCAATGGGAGGCCCCTAAAACCGTTGGCCAGGGCGCGCAAAAAACTCACTTTCCTGTGGTCTCTCACGCGAGCATGGCTATAGCGAGAGAGAGCAGGGTCGGGCACCTAGCAGGGAGCCCAAAACGCCTTTTGCAGGGGCCCAAACAACCAGGGACCGCAACTCCTCATTTCCAAGGGGTCCCTTAACCTCCTCCAAGGGGTGTGGCACCACCGCCCCTCCCCCCAAATAGAGAAGTACGCCTCCCTTTCCAGGGCACGTACAGGGCTTAAGATCCCGCATTATAAGCCTCCAATATATCAGGGGGCCCAAAACCATTGAGCCAGGCGGCTGCATAAGAGCAGGTGTCCCCAAACACAGAGCCCCTATTTTTCATATGGCCCCTTTGGGTTTATTTAGAGGCACAAAACCCTATTTCCAATGCTGAGGCCCTGACCTCGGCCAGGATGTGACCCCCAAAACCCTATTCTTCCAGTGGCCCCTAACATTCAGGGGCCCAAACCCATTCAAGGGACCCCTTGACGTGTCTCTATATCTGGGTCCTAAAAACACGCATATCCAGGGAACTCCCCGTATGCGCGCAGGGCCTACCCAAATACCCATTTCCAGGGCCACAGAACCCTGGGCCGGCACAGGTTACACGCAAATATCAGGTCCGCCGCTTTAACACCAAGGGGCCAAACCCTGAGTCCAGGGCCGGTAACCCTAGGGACCAAACCCCCTTTTCTAGGGGACCTAACCCCTGGGGTCCTCAAACCCCCTTTTAAAGGGGCCACTAACCCAGGAGGCCCAAACACCCATTTCCATGGCACTAACCCTGGGCCAAAACCCAATTTCCAAGGGGCCCCAAAACCCTAGGGGCCAAACCAATTTCCAGGGCCCTAGAACCCCAATGGGCCCCAACATACTGTCTACAGGTGCACGCGTTCTATATCCCCTATGGCCCGAAATGTCCACATGTACTTCCAGGGTCCCCAAGCCCTGGGCCCTATAATCCACATTCCCGGGACCCTCACCCAGGGGCACAACCTCATATCCAGGACCCACTCGGATACACCTCAGGGACCACAATAACGCCACATTCTCAGGGGCACGTATCCGGACTGGGGCCCTGCAAAACGCCTCACTCTCAGGGCACCTAACTCTGTGGGACTAGATACCCCCACTTTCAGGGCTGCTACCTTTTCTGCAGAGGGGCCCCTATAACCCTATATTCCAGGAATCCCTAACCCCTGGAGCCACCAGACGTTCCAGTGCACTGATAGTATACCACTAGTCAGAGGGGCATAGCTAGCATATGAGGTGATATATTACGAAGTGGGTATTCACCCACGAAAGCTCATGATCCAAAACGTCTGTTAGTCTATAAGGTGCCACAGGATTCTCTGCTGCTTTTACAGATTCAGACTAACACGGCTACCCCTCTGATACTGGGTGGCTCAAGGAACTACTGCTGGTTGGTTCCAAAACCTTTGACCTCTCAGTTATTGGGCCAAAGCCCTTTTCTTTCCTGTTTTAGTTACTCTTGTGTTTTTTTTATAAAATTGGTTTCTGTTGGGTTTTGTACCAAAGGACTTTCTGAAGCCATCCAGCTATTTGCCAGGTGCCGTACAAAGATGTAGAAAAACACAGTCCCTGCCCCATAGAGTTTAAAGGCGAAGGCCCTGATCATACAGACACTCACATGTGGCACTCCATCACAGGCTCAAAGATAAGCATGTACCTTTAAGTGTTTCCAGGATCAAGGCCTAAGAAATTAGACTAATGATCTGTTCCGTTAAGAAGAGTTTTGGGGTCCATGAAACCATAACATTTCTGTGGTCGTTTATTGATTTTTTTCATTCTCTTGCCTATGGCATTTGTAGGTGGATTCTGTTTAACTTGTTTTCCTGGGCACTGGAGAAAGGGGGGAGAGTGACTAACTCTTTACATGATCTAATAGAAAATTGTATGCAGCATAATTAGATCTCAGATGTTTGTTCCCCTCTCCCTTCTAGGCAGTGTATTTCTCTGCCACCTCCTTGTACAGGAAGATCAAGACCATTTTTGTGAGTAGAAAACATGCCTCCAAAATTCAAGCGTCACCTAAATGATGATGATGTCACCGGCTCAGTGAAAAGTGAAAGGGTGAGTGCCTGACCGCCAGTTGCTTTGTTTGCATTTATTGGTGTTTTGTACTGAGCCCTCCTTGTTTTACCTTAATTAAGAGGGATGAGTATTTGCTAACTCTGCAGTCCCTGGAGGCCTGAGAGCCATCTTTGAGTGAGCTTAACCACACAGCTTCATTGCTGATGACTTCAGTGCCATTGAAACAGTGGAGGGCATATTTAAAGTGGACCGCAAATGGATGAAATCCACCAATACCGAGTAGCCCCACCAACAGCCTAAGAGGAGCAGTCAGTGTGTTAGCTGAAAAGGCACCTTTTCAAAAAGCGAGGTGGGAGGACCCATTGAATTCTTCTGTCTAGCTCCTCTCAATCCTAATTCTGTAGAATACATCGCTCAGTGACTTCACAAGTTCATTGGGACATGGAGGCAGCTTGGGACAGACTGCTGTGTGTGTGCACTAAGTATTTTCCATTTTGTAAATGGTGTGTGTGTCAGTGTTTGCGTTGAGGAGACACAGCAAAGATTTAAATGCCAGTCTACAGAAAAGGGATTTATTTGATTTTCTTCCCTACCCTCAAAGGCTGCTTCATGGTCCATTAGGGTTCTCTTGTAACTGTGGTGTAACACAGTGATATATTTTAGGGTTCCGCAGCTTCATGGACCTGGCTGGCGGGATATAAAGGGAATTAATGAAGTGACATTTTTAGATACGCTGAATACCTTCTCTTAGCCTGGCAGGTGGAGGACATTCAGTACACTTGGTGAAGTAACTTGATTTATTTTTATTTTCAGGTCACCTGGTGTGGACTGCTTATTTTGGAGGAAGTATAGATACAAATAATATGAAACAAACATTGTAGGGTGGTTCTTACTTTTAATCAGATTAGCTGCATTATTACTTACTTAGTGTTAGAGGTGTGAGTGGTGCTTTACAGATGGGGAGTGGGGGAAAAAAGCACTTAATAACAGAATGTCCCAGTCATGGGATTATTTGATTGTGCAGAGCGCTGCTGCAATACAGCAGTTACAGTGCTTGCACCCCTCTCCGTGAAGTGTAGCAGTAGACTAATTCAAGGCAGGGTGTTCAGCAGTGCTTTTTATTACACTTCTCTGTGCAGTGGAATTGCTAGACTATAGGATTCTCAACTTGCATATTTTCTTGTGTAATTTATTTGTAATTTGCATGCAGATTTCTTTTATTTTGGGCACTTACATTCTGAATGAGCACTACGGTAACTGAAATAACTAGGCTGGGAATTAATGACATATGCCATGGGAAGGGAAAATTGCAGCTTTCTTATCTGTAGCATCCTAATCGCATAGTTCCTTAAGATAAGAGACTCTGGTATAGCTTTGTTCTTAAATGAGTCTTGTAATTTGTGCAATTAAATCTGTTCAGTTAATCTAGGCTGTAAAAAGTGACACAGGGTTTTTTTTGCAGACTCAGTAATAAAAATCATGTACAGTTGTGTCGTCTTTACTGGACCTAAACAGAATAGAAACAAAATAAGGTGTTCTGCAAGTTCTTCTTTTTGTAGTTGTTTCTTTTGTTTTTTTGGTTGCTGGTCTTTTATTTTTAAAAACAACAACAAAAAACAACAAAAACTTGCTAGCTAGTTAAGTCTGCCCCTGTGAAAACTGATATTTGTAGGAGTGTTACTATCGCCTTTCACAGCAAACTTACTCAGGCTTGGCAAGCCAGAGGACAAATTAAGCTCTGAATGGAGAGGTGGGTAGAGAGGCAGTGGGGGCCAGGGGCAATGGAGAGTTGGGGAAGGCAGTGGGGGCTGTGGGCGATGCGGGGCAGGATGGTGAGCCCACGACCGGAGGCCTGTAGGAAAGGGGGGAACTCACACTAGCTGTCTGCTTCTCTGATGTTTGTGGCTCCAGAGTGGGGCAGGGCCCAGCCCCTACTGGTGGCTCCAGGGAGGGGTGAATGCTTTGCCCCTCCTCCCCAACACTCCCCCCATCACTGCCCAGGAGGCTGTGGCCACAAGAAAAAGCCGTGGTGGCCGCATGCGACCATGGTGGCTGCATTTTAGAAACACTGCTTAGGCAAACCTTGTACTGGCTGTGTTGCAATTACTCATGCCCAAATATGATGTTTTAAATGTTCCTGTAAAGTTATACTTTGTGTATTATATATCACAGTAAAATTTACTTTCTGTATCGAAGGCCCGTCTATGCTGGGCTTGGAAATATATGTGCTGAACTGGTTTAAATCATTATTACATAAGTGGATTTGAACATGATTTGTCTAGCCGGAGTGCAGGGGGGTCAAACAGAGTTTAAACCAAGCCTGGAAGCCAGGCTCTAGCCTCAAATACTGCTTATCTTAGCTCATAATAGCTCCTAGTGAGATGATTGACAACTTGGCTGCAAGAGGAAGTGCTTTTGCACCACAAAAGTCCATACGTAGGCTGGAACACAATTTCTAGACTCTGTTTAAATTGGTTCAGTAAATGCAGTTTAAACTGTAGTATAGATAGGCCTCAACACTTGCAGTATGGGAATTTAAAACCAAACACAAGGGGAACAGCGTCTCTAAGCATTGTGAGGATGGGGTGAGACCTGAGAGTCCAGTGCGGGACAGAGAACCCCAAAGAAGTTTTTCCTTCTCGACTATTTTTTTAATCCTAAAAAAGGATATAGACCTGAAGAGTTGGAGCATCTGTTACAGAGATAAAGCATGCCAACAGCCCCTAAAAGGAGATATTTATTTATTTAAAAGAAGAACCAAGCCAATGTCTTATTTAAAGTAACCTTACAAGATTGTCATGAAAATTCTCAGCGCAAGTGCCCAATCTACTTGACTCTCCTTACTATGACGATGATAAAATCTAATGATATTTTACCTGTCAAATAAACTTTTGGAACAGTAGGATTTTTCAAGACTGACTTAGGTCAGTCTGAGCATCATCCATCGATTTGTAGTGGAGGCCAAAATGCATTATTATAGAGTGTTGCGGTAACTGTGCAACATGTAACATGAGAGTGTGAAAATAACCTCAGTACCAGAAATGTACTTCCCTCTCCAAGACCCTGTTGCTGATCAAGAGGAAAATCCAGAGGTCAAATTCAACTCCACCCTATGCATCTTTGTGGCAGTCACAGTATGAGATACTATAGGAACTAGTCACTCAATGCAAAACATTCTAGTCATAAAACCCAGTAATAACCTTAACCCCAATGTGAAAATTGTAAAGGTTCATCCTCTCTGTTAACAACCAAACCCTCTCTGCTGGTGGGGTGGGGGAGAGGATTCATTAACTTTAATCCTCATTCCCATTCTTTATATCATCAGGTGACAGTTTATTTAAAAACCACAGCATTTTCTGAGATGGAAATGCATATGGTCTTCCATGTGGGTAGAACAAAACAAAGTTCTGTGTATACTCGATCATAAGCCGGTTCGTTTATAAGCTGCCTCCCCTGCCCCCCAGATCATAAGCTGATCCTATAACTCGGGTCAGCAAAGTTTGGCTCCTGGGTCATCAGGATAAGCCGCTGGTGGTTCGAGATGGTTTGTTTACCTCCAGTGTCTGCAGGTATGGAGGTAAACCTAGGCAAACAAAGTGTCCTGGTGCACCAGCTGCTTACCCTGACAGGCCGGGACAGCAACTGGTGGGGAAATTTTTTCAGGGGGAGAAGCTGGGAGTCAGGGGAGTAACCCCTGTGACCACCCCCCACATGATCCCACCCCTAGCCCGGGACCCCCACACTCTGCCCATCCCATCCCTTCCCACCTTATCTGGGGAGGATGCCTCTGGCCTGGCTGGAGCCGCTCTGGCAGACTGGGTGGCATGGCCGCAGCCTGCCAGCCCTGGAGCTGCTTTGGAGGCTGGAGGGAGGGCAGAGTGGCACCTTCCCTTCTGGCTCTGCTGCCTCTCCTTGCTTCCTCTGTTGTGGGGAGGGGCAGTGTCTCACCTCTCCCTTTCTATACCTCTTCATAAGCTGACCCCCTTCTTTGGTGCGTCCCTTTTTTTACTTAAAAACTCAGCTTATGAACGAGTATATACGGTAATTACATGAGGTGTAAGGTTTCAAAAGACTTTAGTAGTTAGTGTGGTTTGAATGTAATGTTTTACAGATGGGCCCTTTGGGAACTGATTGGGATTTAATCTGTATATGACACTGCTTTAAGGACTGGAGTACCTATGAGTTTTATTTAGTCTTATTTTAAAGTGAATTTGGACCGTGTGTTACATAGAGAAACAGGAATTGATAGAAATCCATTGTAACTGACTTCATTTTCACCATTAAAACTGGCCACAAGAGAGCTAACCCAGTGGCTTAGTAGCAGTTCTCTGTAATTTACTGAACTGGCAAATGTCTCATTTACTGGTAGGGTGCAGAGACTTCCAGTTCCAGCCCTGAGAGGTGGGGTTGCGGCTGAAAAGAATACCCCTTCTGGTCATTTAACAAGGAGCATTGATGTGTTCCAAAGTCATGTACAGCCAGTTTTGAGAGGGATGGTGGATGAGAGAGAGAAACTCTGGTTTCTAATTGATTGATGCTAACCTTTTTTCTGTGTTTGCAGAGAAACCTTTTAGAAGAAGATTCCGACGAGGAGGAGGACTTTTTCTTGTGAGTAGCTATATGGGTATTGTGTGGGTGTTGTAGTAAGTGGGGGATATGATATATCATGGGCCAAGTCGCTGTTCAAACCAGAACTGGGGAAATTGAAAATATAAGGCAGCTCCTTCTTACTCGCGGGTAGAACTGATTGGTATGAAACATTGCCATCTGTTTCTGATTGATTCAGCAGCTGTGAGATCGGGGGAGCACTAGCAATGAATGTAAATTAAGATTAAGCAAATAAAATTGGGGCAGCCCAGCAGTTAGGAGTGGAAGAGACCCTCTGGTTGGGATCTGGTTCAGTTCCTTGCTGATGGAGGATCATTTCCTGTTGCATGTGCTTTGACCTAATTTGAAATGTCACCTCTTTGTGAACCCTGTGAAAGACCCAGCCATTTGGGTCAGACAGGCTTTCCTGTGTGCACTATATTCATGATCACTCTGTCTGTTCTGTGTTGGCAGGAGAGGACCAGCAGGACCAAGGTTTGGACCCAGGAATGACAAGATCAGGCAGTAAGTTCCTTAGAGTTTGGATCCGTAGTCCAGATACCATTTTATGTATGTGTTTTTAAATTGTGCTGCTTTGTTACTAATAGGATGACCAGAGGTCCTGATATTATTGGGACTGCCCCAATATTAGGGGTTTGTCTTATATATGCAACTATTCCCCTCTCCCCCCACCCCCACAAAAAAAAAAAAGTGTCCTGATTTTTCCTCTTGCTATCTGGTCACCCCTAGTTACCAACAGGTTTCTCCTTAGTCTTACCATGGAAATGCAACTCCTACTTAATCTTCTCTCACAAGTATTTCCTAGTCCATCTGCCTTCAAGCAGAGGAAATTCAACTCCCAAGTTATCAAAGAGTTAATCGTGTTCTAGCATGGGGACACAAATTGGTTTGTAGCACTATAGCCTGATGTAACAATAGTTTTCAATAGCACATTTGCTGGGTAACCATTTAACATTCGTAACAAAACTTCCTTACAGGATAGTAAAGATAGTGTTTTCAATTTGAGCCACTATTGTGCCTCCGCTGCTGTTGCCTTTCCCATCCATTCTTGTCACATTCTTTTGCCTTTTTATCTCTCTCCTGTCTGCCCCCTTGGTGTTCCAAGTAGATCCTTGCGCTCAGAAGTACAGTGCTACCCAGATTTCTCATGCACCTGGCAGTCCTGTGGACTTCAGTTTATCATACAGGGAGCAGATGCATGTGACTTTTTGGAGACCTGGAAAGATTTAATAGGATCAAAATAGCTGAACAAACAGGAAACAATTAAAATTTGGATTCTAACCATCAATTATACAGAACAAAAGGGAAGAAACTAACAAAACTAGATCCCTTCTCTTAGAGTAATTTCCTGGCAATGGTTTCAGTTCTTCTTTTTACTGAGAGTCCCAGCTTGTTCGACTATATGATAGTAGCGTTTGTTGTACAGTGACTGAGGGGAAAGGTGGGCCGCAGCTGGAGAATGTGTGTCATAAATGGACCATCAGTTTGCTGAAATATATTTGTGTTTCATGTACATTCCCCTCTGAAATTTCTATTCTAGCTCTCAAGAGTGAAAATCTAGATGGCAATCAGCTTTGTGTAAACCAGATTAGATCATCTAGTTTGTGGCTTCAGAATCTCTGTTCTTCTTTAGTTTTATGTGAGGAAAAACCAGTGCCTCTCTGAGATTCGTCTACATCAGAGGTTCCCAAATTTGTTCCGCCGCTTGTGCAGGGAAAGCCACTGGTGGGCCGAGCCAGGATGTTTACCTGCCGTGTCCACAGGTTCTGCCGATCGCGGCTCCAAGTGGCCGCGGTTCGCTGCTTCAGGCCAATCGGAGCTGCTGGAAGTGACGCAGGCCGAGGGACTTGCTGGCCGCTGCTTCCAGCAGCTTCATTGGCCTGGAACAGTGAACTGTGGCCACTGGGACCCGTGATTGGCCAAACCTGCGGACACGGCAGGTAAACAGCCCGGCCTGGCCCGCTAGGGGCTTTCCCTGCACAAGCGATGGAACAAATTTGGGAATCACTAATCTACATTGATCCCATGTGGTTAAAAGCAGTTCTGGCCAGACCCGAGTCATACACCTGCACAGCATAGAAATTTTGACGGGACATGGTTCAGATTAGGAGCTATAAATTGATACTGTGAAGTTGGCTCCATTGTGCATTTGAAATGATTCTCCTTATGAGCTATTTTACTTGCAGGCTATTGGGAAAGGTGACATGATGTTCCATAGTACTAATTACCTTGGGCTAGTCAATTAGAACTAAATAAGTAGGTAGATTCACCCAATTGTCTGCCCACATGATGGTAACTGAAGACTGGCAAGTTTGTATGGTCAAGATAGAAGCAGATTATAGTCGCTGCAACAAGCTAATGTCACTAAATGTAATAACTGAGATCTTACCTTCTCTGCCAGTGCTGTCTCTGATTATTAAATTAAAAGAACATCATAGAATATTAGGTTTGGAAGGGACCTCAGGAGGTCATCTAGTCCAGCCCCCTGCTCAAAGGAGGACCAATCCCCAGATTTTTACCCCAGTTCCCCAAATGTCCCCCTCAAGGATTGAGCTCGCAACTGGGGGTTTAGCAGGCCAATGCTCAAACCACCGAGCTATCCCTCCCCTCATCTGTTGTGCTCTGTCATGAAAGTCCTAGTGTGTGGAAAGTGGCAAGTGTTAGTAAAGAGAGCGCTTCTGTAACAAAGGGAAGTAGCACCAGATCATCAGTAGTCTCTAGAGGCAAGGGAACCAGGAATTGTTCTCTTACTGATATCTTTAACAGCTGGTCAGGAATGGGTGTTGAGCCAGACAGCAGCCAAGGGGTATCAAGTCTGTTCTCCCTGGCAGGAGTCTCCTTTGAGGCATTCTGTGGGAGATGGAGGGTAAAGGCAGAAGTTGTGATGGGAAGAAAAATGAAAATGGGAAAAATCTGTAGTGTTTGTGCATCAAACAATACATATGTTACTCCATGGCAAGGCTAATGTCCAACACGCATCAGCTTTGAGATTTGGCCATTGCCAGAGATGTGATCCCAGTGGGGTGATCTAGTTTGGCAAACATGTCTCTTCTGAACCTGTCTCTCTCAGTGGTGCTTCCCACAGACTAGGTAGTTGTTGTGTCTGTCTATATTCTTATTCTACGCTGCTTGCTGTGTATCTGTAGTCCACCTTTCATTCTTCAGTGGACCACCATTTCTATTTGTACTGTTTTATTTAGTAAGTGCTGGTGCTATCTGGAACATAAAGGGAGAATTCAGGGGTGACTTGATTATACTCTGTATGTACAGTACCTACATGGAGGACAGATATTGTATATTGCAATCCAGTGGCTGGAAGCTGAAGTGACTCAAGTTCAGACTGGAAATAAAGTGTACATGTTTAACGGAGTGTAATTAACCATTGGGACAATTTACCAAGGGTCATGGCGGATTCTCCATCACTGGCAATTTTAAAATCAAATTTGGAAGTTTTTCTGAAAGATCTGCTCTGGGAATTATTTTGGGGCAGTTCTCTGGCCTGTGTTATACAGGAGGTCAGATGAGATGATCGTAATGGTCCCTGCTGCCCTTGGAATCTATGATCTTGGAACAGTCACTGCTCCACCAGAACAGTTTAGATGCATATTGTACCTGCTGGCTAGAGGAAGGTGCAAGTTCACAATGGTGCAGATTTCCCCTTTGTTGTTTTTTTGGGAGGGGAGGGAGGTGGGTGTTCAATTGTTGCTGAAAGGCTGCAAGGGAGAGAGGTTTTTAAGGATGAACAGAGGGTGGTTGTTGGGCACACAAGAGAGCCTGTTGGAGATAAAAGGGGCAGAATGAAAGAAGATTATAGAAAGATGCAAAGGCAGTGGGTAAGGAGCAGTAATGGGGGAGTCGGAGCAGAGATGGAAGAAAGTTATGGAGGGTTTTGAACATGAGAGGTAGGGGGAATTGGTGAGGGTTCCCAAAGAGAGGAAGGAGACTCTAGCAGTGGCCTGTAAGGTAGAGCACAATGGCATGGGGGTCCTGTTAGTTGAGGTGAGGGACGTCAGAGGCATAAATATGTTGGCAGGTGTAGGGGAAAGGAAAGATTTAGGGGATCTGCTCACCCATGCTTTACAGTACGAAGTGGCTGGTGGAGTTGCTTCTTCCCAGCCAAGTTTCCAGCTTGCTGAGGGGGAGTTCGTACCCTTTACACTGGGAAACATCCCAGTTGGGCCTCTTACACTCTCTCGGATATCTGCCTGCATTTGTGGGGTGGGCTGAAGGAATTTCCTCCTGTCAGGCTGTGGTTTGCTGCTCCTTATGTAACTGTTCGCTCCTTTGTATTCAGCACATTCCTAGTAGTTCTGGAAAGAACCTCCATGGAAATCATTGGCTTCTCGCTGTTGTTCAGTGAGTTGGTGAATCTGACTGGTGCTAGTAGGTGGGTATCCACTTCACATTTGCTTCTAACTGGTGATTTTGGCAGAAAGGTGAAGGTGGAATGGGCTGCATAGCCTAAGCTATGCTCTGGCCCCTAGTGTTCAGGGTTAAAGGTAACTGGCACGGGATTGGTTTTAAATTGGGTTTGTGCCCTTTTGCTGATATTTATGATGTACTTGTGAAGGAGGCTTGGAAGGTATTTTGAACCTCAGAAATATCAGGAATGTCTAGTTTCCCTAGTTTTGCATGGAGGACTTTTGCGAGGTCTTGGAGTGACTACTGTGAGCTCTTAATGCCTGAGCTGAAGGAGCAAGGTTGAGTCATTGGCATTAAAAAAAAAAAAAAAAAAAAAAGTAAAACTTCTAAGCGGTCTGACTAAAAAGTCCTTCCCCTCTCCATTGCTTAGCTCTCACTCTAGAAAGAAAGTCTTAGAGTCTAGACTAGAGTTTATGCTCCTGCTTTAACTTGAGTTATTTGTTAACTAATTTAACTCTAGTTAACAACACGATTATGAAGACTAGGCTACACACTGCACAACCATTTGTTCCAAGAAATAAATGTGGTTTATTGGGGCCTTGATCCTCATGATGTTGTCATTGTGCTAACTCTCCAATCATAAGAGTGTCTTCTAGCTAGAGAAGGGATGAATGTCTAATGTAACCAAGGCTTGAGTCGTGCCAAAACATTGCAGAACACTGTTACAGCATTTATTTGAGTGTTTTTAATACTTCCGTTACTATTACTTAGTGCTGGAATGCACTTTTGGTACTTCTTTTTTTAGGAGTTGGTCACTGATTGTAGTGAGTGAGCAGAATTGAACAAACCCCAAATTGCCTTCCTACATCAACAGAAGCTAAAAAGAGCATAACCCTAATGCTGTGTTCCCTTTTGCCAGTCACCTTTTCAGGTGCACTGTTGAATGGGTGGAGAAGCATGTACCACTGCTAATGTACCATACCTGTTCTGCAGAAGTGGCAGTGGAATCCAGGGCTCTGAGATTGGCACTTCTCACCAGTATCAAATATTAAAACGAGGGGAAATGTCAATCAGTTGTCTCAGGTAGGTGTTGGATCCTATGCACCAGATGTTTGCAGGTACCTACTACCGCTTAATGGTAGACAAACTGGAAGCATGTGTTTAAGCCTTCCAACCATTTGAGGGGCAGGAGGGTTATTAATATTACTTAGAATTTTGTTTACTGGAATAATCCAAGGCTAATCCCATGAGATACTCGAGCTGGGTGGGATTTTAAAAAGCACCTAAGGGAGTTAGGAGCAGAAGTCCCATTTAAGGCAGAGATGTGATCCTAAATCCATTAGGTACTTTAGAAAACTTCCCCCAATGTGCTACATTTATCTCCCTTGACTATAAATGTTCTCACACTTGTGGCTATTTCACCTTTCACAGTACCTCACTGCAGTTCACTCTCACAAGTTGACATTAAGCAGATTTCTTAGTTATGCGAATGAGCTGGGCCCAGTGGATTCTGCAGCTCTGGAGATTGCTGCCAAATTGTGCTCCATAATCAAGGCTTTCATTGAGACAATGACTGATTCTAGCCTTTTGAAGCTGACCTTAAACATTTAAATCGAACAGAAACCAGTGTAGCGTTTCTTTCTGAATATGCAAAGTCTGAAACAGTTGCTCCTAGAGTGCATCTGCCATAGGAATGTTAGCGCCCATATTACAGCCACAGCAGAACTCTACCAGTGTTTGACTACTTCAGTAAAGAGGACTCAGTCATTTTTCAATGGATCATGAAAAAATTGTTCAAGGCAGGTTTTTAAGATGTGGGGTAAAATCACCTGAGTCCTTCTGTTTGCAATGTTGTAGCCATGTTGCTCCCAGGGTATTAGAGGGACATAGTGGGGGAGAAAGAACAGGAGTACTTGTGGCACCTTAGAGACTAACAAATTTATTTGAGCATAAGCTTTTGTGCGCTACATTCAGTGGAAAATACAGTAGGAAGATATATACACACACACCGAGAACATGAAACAATGGGCGTTACCATACGGATTCTAACGAGAGCGATTGGTTTAGGTGAGCTATTACCAGCAGGAGAGAGAGAAACTTTTTGTAGTGGTAATCAAAATGGTCCGTTTGCAGCAGTTGACAAGAAGGTGTGAGGAACAGTGTGTGTGTGGGGGGAATAAACATGGGGAAATAGTTTTACTTTGTGTAATGACCCATCCACTCCCAGTCTTTATTCAAGCCTAATTTAATGGTGTCCATTTTTCAAATTAATTCCAATTCAGCAGTCTCTCATTGGAGTCTGTTTTTGAAGTTTTTTTTGTTGTAATATTGCGACTTTTAGGTCTGTAATCGAGTGACCAGGGAGATTAACATTCAAAAAACAGTCGGAGAACACTTCAGTCTCCCTTTAAAGCGCTGCCCGAGCCCCACTGCCGGGGTTACCATGCTATATGCAAACCTGTGTTATATCGGGTTGCGTTATATTGGGGTAGAGGTGTATTACCTCTTCCACCTTGACTCTTCAATTCCTTTCTGTTATTGCTACCAACTGTGCAAAAGCACCATTGCTGTAATATGGGTGCTAACCTTGAGGGGGCTGTTTGGGGATTGGTCCTGCTTCGAGCAGGGGGTTGGACTGGATGATCTCTTGAGGTCCCTTCCAACCCTAATGATCTGTGATTCTATGATTCTGGTGTCTGCAGGCCTAAAGAGAGGTGCAAATTGCCTCACTGATTGCGGTTGTGTTGACTCTGAAACCTGAGAATGGCCATTCAGTGATCAACATGAAGTGTTTCACTACTGATCATTTTTTTCAGAAGTGTGCAGCAAATGTTTCTCCTGCAACCCCAAATGGCTATACATCCTCTTGCCCCCTAGTGCTCTAAGGTTCCAACTGCCCCTTTCTTAGCTCTAGAAACCTTCCAGTCATATTCCTTCCATACCCAGCGACTTCTGCAATGTAGTTTTGCGTTGTCAGTAGGAAAATGTGAGCCATAGTGGAAATGTTGGGGGCTGTGCGAAATAACATAATCTCAAAATGCATAAAAGGCATCAGCTTTGCTGATTGTATAACTCAGTTTCATATTCATTCCCTGCGTTCCAGGTGGCTGCATCAGAGGTCTAATGTGCCACAGAGTACATGGAACCTAATGATAACATCCAAGTGTACAACACATCACTGAGAATGGGAGGGGACGTGGAGCCAATACTGCCTGCTAGAAAACTGACTATTCCCCAAAACAGGCATGGAGAAGACGCCCAGGTCACGTTGGTAGCATGGTGTCTTCGTCGCTCGTCTCTGCCACTTGAAGAATGTGGCACCTTTCTTTAGCCTGGCAGTATGAATTGCACCTAATATTAGTCAGTTCATAGCCCAGTGGATCTAAAAGGGAAAGATAGATTCCTTTCCTTCAAAACTTGGTAGACCATTAAAGCAGACACTAAATCGAATTAAGCTGAGAGTGATCTCGTTGCTGGTGTTCTGGTTTGTGTGATGTTCTATCCTTCTTAAAACCAGCATCTTTGTAGTCATTAGTCTAAAGTGGGGCCATGAGAGACATGTGTATGCTTTTGTTTTACTCACTTTCCTGGCAAGAATGAATTCAGTTTTTTCCACTTGGAAACCTGGCAGGATACAGACCCAGGAGCAAAATTATTGAAAAGCCAGTAGTTCTCTCCCTGTAAATACATTTCTTGCTTGGCAGGGGAGTGGACTCTGATAAAATGAAAAATGTTTTGTTTTCAATATTGCTTGAATTTCCAACTTCAAGCAGATAGAACTAGTTGAAAATGGTAAATTTACTCCAAAACTGCACTGTGAGTAGACCTTTGATCTTTAACTCTCGTACTAGAGAGGCCTCTTTGGCTTTCGTTGAGAAAGGTCTGTCTTGTGGTTAAGGGACTGGAGTGGGGTTCAAGATCTGGGTTTAATTCCGGGTTCAGTCTCGGACTCTGTGTGACCTTGGGTTAATCACTTAAGATAGATATACCTAGATTAATTTGCAGGGTACAATTGGGCTAGCTTTAATCTAGCTAGCAGGTAATAATAGTAATGAAGATGTGGTGGCATGGGCTTTAGCACAGGTGAGGAACCAGAGAAGGTAACCGTGGTCCCTGGCAGGTGTGTCATCTGGTTCCCAGCTGGTGCCACCATGTTGTCTTCACCAGTTCCCTGTGCTAGCTAGATTAAAGCTAGCATGGGTATGCCTCCCTGGGCTACAATCACCCCTTGGCTTGTGGCATAGATAGCCTCTTAATCTGTGTTTCAATTTCCTGTCTGTAAAATGGGGATAAATAATCCTTCTTTTCTACTGCACTTTGTCTTGTCTATATAGATTGTTCCTTGGGGTAGGGGTTCTCTGACCACACGTGTACCGTGCTTAGCACAATGGAGGCTTGATGACGATTGGAGCCTTGAGACGTAACTATAAGACAAATTAATGATCTGGAGCACCCAATGCATAGCTTTTATCTGTAATCAGAGGACACTGGAATGCTGAGAGATGAAGTGTCCAACTTTTAGTCCTCTGGAGCTGCATAGCCATGTAATACAGACCTTTTTCAGAGGTTGACGTGTATGACTGATGCTTTGAGTCTTGTACGTAACATGGATTTCCTTGAACACCTTCCCTTATGTTGGATCCTCTCCTTTCTGACTCTAATGTAACATTGTTGCATCCATTATACATTCCTGCTGGTGGTTTGAACCAAGAGAATTTGGTTACAGACCTGTCTTTGGGAGGACTTTTCATTACTTTAAAGCCAATTAATAATTTTTAAGAACATCCACATACTGCAAAGCAAAGTAAATGTGTCTCAAATGTTAGCCCTGAGTCTGCTTGCCCTTCGCATGTGAAACCGTGAGAGTTTGATAAACAGAGGTCTAGTGGGATCAGCCCCTTCATTTTAAATTTTCCAGTGATTGTTTTTCTTCTCTCATCACCCATCTTATGCTTGGAAGCAGCAATTGCCTCTGAGTCACCCAGGTTTGTCCAGGGCTTATAGTGACACTAGAAGTCCTACTGCCTACACTTTGTGACATGATTCCTTTTTGTTTAGGTGCTGATCGTGACTCACTATTTTAATTATATGGGTATTTGGGTGTGTGTATCCAGTGTAAAACGAGTGCATCTGCCGGCCCTGGGTAGTCTCAGCATGTCATGATAAAGGAAGAAAATTCATTCACTGGAAGTGATTCTGATATGTTTAATAGATCCGGTATTTGAAGATGGTCTGTTTGGAATAGCTGGCACTTCTTCTACCATGTTTCGTTTAGGAATGTGAAATTTAAAAAAAAAAAAGTCTGTTAAGATTGCCTTGGTCATGAGTCATATATTGTTTTCTTTATTTAAGAGGCAGCTGATAAAACAATGGGTGAGTATCCAGGTCTGTTTCATCAAAATAGGGAATGGTTGACAAACAATAGATATAGCAGCTCTTCCTGCCCTTCTGTAGCAGAAGATTTCAAGCAGCTGTGGGGAGTCAGGCTTCTACCTATAGCAGAACAATTCATGCTGGATTTATGATATGCTGCAGGAAAGGGCTAGTTTATTTTTTGTGCGATGGTAGAATAATGCTTTGTGGCCTATTCTCGTCCGTATAAAAATACAGCCTCTCCAGCTCAGTATTAAGCCAATAGTTTGCTTCAGAGGGTTCTGCTGATAATGGAACTACAAAAGTGTGGCTGCAGTGGTTTGCAAAGCCTGGCATGAAATGCCAAGACAGACGCATAGCCCTCTCTATTTAATTAGCGACATGGCTGTTTCTGTGTTTCCGGTTTTTTATTAATAGAGATTTGAAAAGTCAAGTGCTGCTATTCTGTTTTTTTACTGGATGCTCCAAAGTAGAGAAGAGGGAAATGAGCATGTGCAGGGGGAGATTTTCAAAGGCAGTTAGCTGCCCAGTTCCTATTGAAAGCCTCCAGAAGTGTGGCACCCAAGGGACATTTGTGCCTTTGAAGATCAGCCCTACAGTTGTTGTGGTGCTGGGTTGGCTTTCGCTATTCATCTCGAAATGTTTGGAACTTCCAGTTTAATAGTTGCAGTTGCATCTCCAGGCCTTTCGCATCTGGAGCAGTTTTGATGGCACCGTCTCTATCTGTATGCTGTATATTTTAAATCCCTTTCAGATTGTTAAGACTGATTGAGCTGCAGACCCCCAAAGCTCATTCTTCATTTATTGTGAACCCTGATTTTTTTTCAAATCTGCAGTTTATTGTAATAGGAGTTCTTATACATGCCCCATGCATAACTATCCACATAATATCTTCTGCTATTGATGAGAGGAACGTATGGTCTCAGGAGACAGAAAAATTAGGTGAGTGTGAACCAATGGCAGAGTGGGCTAACAGAAAAACCACTGGACTGGGATTTGGGAGACCTGGATTCTATTTTTGGCTCTGCCACTGGTCTTCTGGGTGACCATGGGCATGTCACTTCACCGCTCTGTGCCTCAGTTTCCCCATCTGCACAGTGGGGATGATGATACCCCTTTTGTCAAATATTTTGAGCTCCACTGATGGAAAGCACTGTAGGTGATATCATTATTATTAGGCCTATTCCTGGCTCTGTGACTTGAAGCAAGTCACTTTTCTAAGTTTCTCCATCTGTGAAATGGGGAGGGATAATACTTTTCTATCCCACGGCCGTTTTTCAGGGATGAAATCATTGGTGGTAGGTGTTGTTTTGAGATCCTCAGACTGCAGTTGCTAAGGAAGCTTGAATTATTAGCTATTGGAAATGTTCTTTGATGTATCTTTTGCCATAGGGAAAGCATTGGACCTTTTCCATTAGTACATGACACATATATCTGAGAATATGTGGGAATGCCTAGAGTGTTTCTCCTTCTCATGTTTACATCAGCTTTTCAAACTATGCAGATTCAGTATACACAAGGCATTTTATGTATATTCAATTCACGCATTTTATGAGTCGAAGAAACTGAACAAAATAATCTTACCAGAGTAAGAGCCTAGAACCTACTTGCATTGAAGAAAATGGTGGTTATGTCCAATGCTTAGCTTTTACTGCCTCAGAGACAACTATTCTTGCCATTGTCCCATGAGGCCAGTACGTTTCATATGACTTCTTCACACAGCGCACATTCAACCTGTGGAACTCCTTGCCTGAGGAGGTTATGAAGGCTAGGTCTATAACAGGGTTTAAAAGAGAACTAGATAAATTCATGGAGGTTAAGTCCATAAATGGCTATTAGCCAGGATGGGTAAGGAATGGTGTCCCTAGCCTCTGTTTGTCAGAGGGTGGAGATGGATGGCAGGGGAGAGATCACTTGATCATTACCTGTTAGGTTCACTCCCTCTGGGGCACCTGGCTTTGTCCGCTGTCGGTAGATAGGATACTGGTCTGGAAGGACCTTTGGTCTGACCTAGTATGGCCATTCTTATGTTCTTAATGTATTGCAGGGGCCCTAAGTTGTTTCTGATTCCCATCTCCTGTAAAGACAAGTGTGTGTTATTTCCAAAATTTATTCAAGTACTTTTGTTATATGTGGCTTTTGAGTGTTATTTTATGGCATTGTCCGTTACACTACTGCAAATTCAGAAGTTTAGGGATTTGAACCTGGTTACTGTGCAGCAAAATAACAACCTGTATCATTGACTAACCTCTGTTATGGAATTTAGAAGCAGGGATATGATCGTTCATCTTAGTTTACTTTACCTGTTCCTTTGAAATTTGTTTGAACACATTTTCAAATACAGTTGCAGACTTCCTTGGGGAAACACTCTCCTGATGCTTTCATCTTCAGGCTATTTAACAACTCTGTGTTGAGGTTTAGCACTCCAGAAAGGACATAGTGACTGGGGTGTATAAAACAAAAGAAACCTACTCCTCTGCAACAAAAGAGCCTCCATTCCAAGCTCTCTGTATCTTTGACAAGATCTTTAAAAGGCCACACTTAACTAACAGATGTCCTCAGTCCCTGCCAAATCATAGCACCCTAACAATAGCAAAAATAGAAGAGATTTAATTAATTCTCCCAACATTGTTTGACAAAGTGACTCTGGTGTTGAGAACGCTTTCAGATCTTCCATTGCTCTCCTTTTGATAGGAAGACAAAGGCAGATGGACACTCAACTCACACTGACTTTCAGCGAGCCGGGTACATAGTTCTGTAAACCCCTTTTTAAAAATCCCAGTCTAAGGGCTTGGCTACACTGGAGAGTTGCAGCGCTGTAATCCCATCACCAGCGCTGCAACTCACTCTGTGTCCACACTTGCAAAGCACAGCCAGCGCTGCAACTCCCTGGCTGCAGCGCTGGCTGTACACCTGGTCTGCTTGGGGTGTAGTGATTCCAGCGCTGGTGATGCAGCGCTGCTCATCAAGTGTGGCCACCAAAAGCGCTGTTATTGGCCTCCAGGGTATTAGGAGGTATCCCAGAATTCCTGTCCACAACAAACCGGAAGAATGGCTGGCTACGAGCTCCCCGAGCTCCCCAGAGCTACTTATCTAAAAAACAAACACAGCTGCTCTTTGCTCCAGCAAGTGAGCGAGCGGAGGCAGGGGAATTGCTTTGGAATGTTCACAGCTGTTTGCTTGAGGGGAGGGGGCAGTCCGTGCTGAGCAGCTGCTTATGTGGTCTGAAGGCTATTTAGGAGTGCATAACTTGCATTTAGTGAATAAGAGAGGAGTGGGGGAAGGGTCAAAACTTTAAATGATTGAAGGTAGATGCTGTGTATCTTCCAGTCCTTAGAACTTGCAAGGCAGGGAGCTGAGAACAGTGTCAGCTCCAAAAATCCACTCTCTCTGTCTCCCCCACACTCCCTGTCACACTCCACCCCACCCCCCTGTTTTGAAAAGCACGTTGCAGCCACTTGAACGCTGGGATAGCTGCCCACAATGCACCACGAGAGCTCACGCTCCAAAACGTGTTAGTCTATAAGGTGCCACAGGATTCTCTGCTGCTTTTACAGATCCAGACTAACATGGCTACCCCTCTGATACTTCACGCCCAACAGCGCTGTAAATGCTGCAAATGTGGCCACACTGCAGCGTTGGTAGCTGTCAGTGTGGCCACACTGCAGCGCTTTCCCTATACAGCTGTATGAAGTCACCTGTAACTCCCAGAGTTGTACAAATGTAAGTGTAGCCATACCCTAAGAGACTGAGGGTTTGGCTACACTTGCAGTTGTACAGCGCTGGGAGTTAAAGCTGTCTTTGTACAGCTGTGTAGGGAAAGCGCTGCAGTGTGGCCACACTGACAGCTACCAGCGCTGCAGTGTGGCCACATTTGCAGTGGTGTTGGGAGTGGTGCATTATGGGCAGCTATCTCAGCGTTCAAGTGGCTGCAACGTGCTTTTCAAAAGAGAGAGGTGGAGTGGAATGTGACAGCAGAGAGAGTGGATTTTTGGAGCTCTTGCAAATTCTAAGGACTTGAAGATACACATCACCAACCTTCAATCATTTTTAAAGTTTCGACCCCTTCCCCCACCCCTCTATCATTCACTAAATGCAAATAGCCTTCAGACCAGATAAGCAGCTGCTCCAAAACGGACCCTCCCCCCACCAGCTGCTTCTCTCCTCAAGCAAACACTAGTTGCGCGGACACATTCGAAAGGAATCCCCCTGCCTGCCTCTGCTCGAGCAAACAGTAGCTGGTTTTTTTTTTTTTAGATAAGCAGCTCGGGGAGCCCGAGTTCACAACAAAACAAAGAGTGTTATCGTTACTTAAAAAGCATTATGGGAATGTTCTGGAGGTCAGTTACAGCGTAGTAAGATTAATCACTGTTTATACTAGCACCCCGCGCTGCAAGAGCAGAGCTATAGTCGTTATTCCCCAGGCCGAGGTGGAGTACAGCCAGCACTGTAGCTGGGGAGATACTCCCTGTCCACACTGGCAAGGCACATACAGCACTGTAAGTTACAGTGCTGTAAAGCCACCACCAGCGCTGTAACTCTCCAGTGTAGCCAAGCCCTGAGCCACTTCCGTACCCCTCTGCAGTGTGGAGTGAGTCCTGAAGGAGACCTGGAGGCTAATGCAGGGAAACCAGAGCTAGGTTCTAGCTCAAACTTTGGACGTTGAGAGATCTGAAACTGGATTAGAAAAGTCAAACAGCACAACATGGCAGGAACTGCAAGAGCAACAAAATGCTGTTAAAGCTCTTTCCTTTTCCTCTGAGAATAAAGTGCTAATATCCTTAGCCAGGAAAAATCAGCCTTGAGTTCATGGACCAAGACTTTTCCTCATCTATAAACATATTGCTCCAACTTTCCAGGCAGTTGGCCTGAGCGTGGAGTGAGGATGAGAAAGTGTGGCAGAATAAATGGCGCTATGGAGAGAACCCACCTATCTCCTGTAACAGCATCACACGCAGGGTCAATCCTGCCCACTACAGACTTTCTCAAATGACGCAATGACCTTTCCGCAATTGGGTCGGTCTGTCTGTCTGTCATTGGTGAACTGTTGCTCATTCTTTCAGTGCAAACAGCTTTCACTGAAGCACCGGTATTGGAATATAGAGTCCATAACACCTGCTTCTGGTAGGCCTGTGTGATTTCTAATGGCTTTACTTTCCTGTAGTGTCCAGAACCAGGTGGATGAAGTCATTGATGTCATGCAGGAGAACATCACCAAGGTGATTGAAAGAGGAGAGAGACTGGATGACTTACAGGATAAATCAGGTGGGAATATTTAATAATCTAGAACTCTCTTCCTGCCTCCCCTCCCTCATGTTGAGTCCTGGGGAACAGCATGCTCCTCTAGGCAGCTTTAAAACACCACTATGAATAACCTTAGTGAAGGGATTGAAAGTCCTCTTCTTTCTCCTGGTGGTTGTGGCTATTTTGCTGTACACCTCATCTCTCTCTGCTGGGCAGTGGTGTTACATTGATTCCATTTCATGACAGCAGATTCTGGAAATCAGAGTGAGGAGACGACTTGCTAAAGCACATTTTCTCGTGGGCCCATGGCATGATTGCTTCCTACAATATCCTAATCTGGACAAACCTGTATTTGAAGTGTCTCCATGGATACACCACTTCCATTGGGAGGCTGTTTCCAGCCTGAGACTGCTGATCTTACTGTCTGTCTGTCTGGGAAGCCAAGTGTCCCCTTTTCCATTTTCATCCCTGTACTTCCTTGAGCCTCCTTAAACATTTTCTTTCCCTTAGTGCTTATAACTTGCTGTGTATCATTTTCCTCCCCCGACTTCATCTCTTTACAGCCCAGGAATAGTTCTCTAAATTATTCCTCGTCCATCGCTCCTTCCATCCCCTTATGTGAGGTAGTTGCTCTTCATGTTCCCTCCACTTGTTACTCCTGAGGGAATTCTGTGCCAAAAAATAAAAAATTCTGTGCACAATGTTTTAAAAAGTCTGCTAATTTTATTTTGTCAAATAAATGTGGAGGCTCCAGCATGGCATTGTGGAGCACAGCCTACTGGCTGCACAGAGGTGGAAGATCACTCTGCAGCTCCCCCCGGGACATGGACTCAGCAGTGAGGCTGCACCTGAGCCTGAAACAGCTCAAGGACTGGGCCTGCCCCAGAAATAGTCCAGGGCCTGGCCCCTCTGTGCCAGGTGTGGGCAGGCAGGCTCCGAAAGGCAGGATCCAAGTGTGGATGGGCTTAGTGTGTGTGTGGGGGGGTGGGGATCCAGGTGTAGGGTGAGAGTTGTGTGTGGGGCAGTCTGGGTGCAGGCAGCTCAATGGGGGATCTGGGTGTGGGGGGGATCTGTATCTGGAGGTTTGTTGTGGGGTTCTGGGTACAATGGTAATGGAATTCTGCAAGGGGGTGAAGGTGGTTGGGGTTCAGCAGGGGGGTCCGAGTGTGGGGAGTTCTGGGGGGGGCGTCCAGATGCTGAGGGAGTGGGGCTCAGTGGGGTGGGGATCCAGGTGCAGCTGGTTGGGGCTCGGTGGATTGGGGGTGTGGGTGACTCATCAGGGTGGTCCAGGTTCAGGGGGAGTGGGGCTCAGCAGGTGAGGTTCTAGGGGGGCTGAGGCTTGGCAGGAAAGTCTGGATATAAGGGGGTCTGGATGCAGGGGGTTGGGTGGATGGGGGAGCAGTTTCCCCTACAGTGATCCCTCCCGCTGTAGCTGAAGAGTGATGGGTGCAGGAAGCAGGGGAGGCGAAGGCTGGGGCTGCTGTGCAGGGAAAGAGGAAGTCCTGTCCTCCTCCACCCAGCCAGGACTAGCAGCTGAGCCTGGCGCAGGGTAGGAGCCACCAGCTAGGCCTTCCCCAGTCCCACCCCCGCCCCACAGTGATTTACCTGTCTGCCGGCTGTTTTGGGCATCGAAAACATACTCCTGGGGAAAGTCTCATGACCACTCTTGTGTCTTCCCTTTGCTTACCTGTCAGAAAGTCATTTTTCTGTTGGAGAACAAAGAAATCTGCGGGGGACATGAATTCTGCACCACTGCGCATGTGCAGAATTCTTCCAGGAGTAAAGACTTGGCAGCCTGCTGGTATTCAGCCTGTGTGCCATGCTCCATATGCGATCTCACCAGAGCCCTATATAAAACACTGTTATCAACTTGGGTCATGACTTGGGACCAGATTTACTAAGATACTTAGGTGCCTAAAGATGCGGCAAGGTGCCAAAATACTTTTGTAAATCTGCCCTTGATACCTCTACATTGACTTTCATTGCCCTTAAATTGGAACTATAAGTTCTTGTTTACCGGCTCTCTGCCCCTACCCTTTCTCTGGTACGGCAGGAGTCTTGAAAGAGATCCTCCCTCCCCCGAATAGCTGCATTTCAAATTATTATTCCCCCGATATATTGCCATTGCATTTTGCCAGCTTAAACTTTATTTTATTTGCTGTTCAGATGTTTAACCTCTATAGGTCCCTTTGTATAGTTTTTCTTACCTCACTGATGTTTGCAACACCTCTCCAGTTAGTATCATTCCCAGCTAGAGGTAAGTCTCCATCATGTCATGGCTGTTCTCTTCACATACCTTCTAGATTTCTATACCCCTCATCTGTTGCTGGCCTGAGCTGGTCACTTGCAGCAGCACTTGGCTTTTTTTTTTTTCCCCCAGTCCTACTGGATATTTCAACTTTAACTATAATTCTCCCTCTTCCAGCCTATTGTGTTTTTAACCTGAAGGGTCCACTTATACAAGACTTGACTCTATATATAATAATGTATGTGGGACCCTTACAAGTTACTGTGGAACCTCCCTTGTTCTTGTTCTGCTGTTCTGCAAAGCTGAAAATTCTCATTACTGTAAATGCTTGTCAACTTCACCTTGTGTTTCAGGAGAAAGGCTTAATTGCAGAACCCTACAATCAAGTCTTGTAATGCTGATTTCCATGATTTTTGTAGTTTCTAGTATACTTATGGTGTTGCCACAATTAAACTACTCTTAGGCAAACTGACAAATTTTTTTCTTGTCTGTTCACTTACAATTTGTAAAATACGTTCACCATTTATAGTCATTAGTTTGTCTTGGCAAAGTTCTACTGTGTTGCTAGTGAAATTCAGCATGTTGATGAAACACAGCATGCTGAATTTCAATTTAATTCTGCAGAAGCATTCGGTGATTGTGTATATTCCCTGGTTGACTAGTTTACGGTTTAAGAATAAGTGAATTTGCAGAGCCGGAGGCCTTTTTTCTGGTGTGCTTGTGCTTTTAGATGTGCCTGTGCTGCTATGCCTATAATTCTTTTCTATCTCCATGTGATGCAGAAAGTTTATCAGACAATGCAACGGCGTTCAGCAACCGATCCAAACAGCTTCGAAGACAGATGTGGTGGCGAGGATGCAAGGTGAGTAAATGGAGAGGGGAAGGAGTGGATTTCTTAATGCATATTCTTAAAACTTGGTCCTACTAAGAGTAACATGGGCAGGTTGCCAGAATCTGAAATTTGTATCTAGCTTGTATGAAAACGGGGCATATTGCAGCCACTCTTATCCTGAATTCAGAGCTGAGGCCAGCAGAGACCATGAGTACCAGCATGCATTGCTCTGTCTACTTCAAGCTGCCTTTGCATGGTGAAGATGGAGTATCATGTGTTTGAGGAACATAATCTTTGCAGGCCTCAGTTCTGTATTGAAGGCCATGCTTCTGCTATCCCTGGATTAATGTATTGTACTTACGCCTGTTGAGGCAACAGTAGCTGTGAGAGAGTTACAGAAGCGGGTACGTCTTTAGGAGAGAGACAACTGGAGGATAGAAATCCAGGCCGTTAGTAACAGCAACTCTTTATTCACAGAGGTATTATGTGGTCTACAAGAGTATTTTACAAAGGGCTTTAAAATCATCAGAGGAAAGGTGCTATGGAAGGGCAAAGTGGTGGTGCTAAGTAACAGTAGGGGGGAGGGATAGCTCAGCGGTTTGAGGATTGGCCTTGCTAAACCCAGGGTGGTTAGTTCATTTCTTGAGGGGGCCACTTTGGGATCTGGGGCAAAATCAATACTTGGTCATGCTAGTGAAGGCAGGGGGCTGGACGTGATGACCTTTCAGAGTCCCTTCCAGCTCTGTGAGATAGGTATATCTCAAATTATATATTTTTTTTTTATATTTTAACAGCAATGCAGGGAGCAAACCCTTAGGCATTGTTACCAGAAAATAACTCTCTGAGTTCAATGCCCTTCATTCTGTAGTTGCTTTTCTAGATTTTCTTTGTACATCTTTAATCAAGATATCAAAATGCTGAGATTATTTTAAATTGAGGCAAGCTGAAATTTTGTACAAGACATTAACTGAATAATTAAGAATTTGGGGTGTCAAGCGATTAAAAAAATTAATCACAATCGCACAATTAAAAAAATACTCGTGATTAGTCGTGCGACTAATCACGCTGTTAATAATAGAATACCATTTATTTAAATATTTTTGGATGTTTTCTACATTTTCAAATATATTGATTTAAATTATAACACAGAATACAAAGTGTACAGTGCTCACTTTATTTTTTATTACAAATATTTGCTCTGTAAAAAAACAAAGGAAATAGTATTTTTCAATTCACCTCATACAAGTACTGTAATGCAATCTCTTTATCATGAAAGTTGAACTTACAAATGTAGAATTATGTACCAAAAAACCCACCTGCATTCAAAAATAAAACAATGTCAAACTTAAGAACCGACAAGTCTGCTCAGTCCTACTTCAGCCAATCGCTCAAACAAGTTTGTTTACAATTTGCAGAAGATAATCCTGTGATTAATCGTGATTGATCTTTTTGAGCTAACTGTGATAATTGACAGCCCTATTAAAAATTAGCACATCAGTATAGATCCTCCGTTTTTAATGCATCTGTAACATTCAACTTGCACTGTACTCGAACACTACAGGCAGGGTGAATCTGCAAAAAATTCACTCCTGGACGTTTGCTCATGTTCTCCCAGTGAATTCATTTTCCCTTTGTTCATGCCCCCTTTTAACTGATTTTCCAGGAATATTTTAGAATGCAGGTTTGCTAGCTGGAGTGTTCACTGAGACAGGAATTTTAAGAGATTTTAGCAAAATACCTGTGGAAAGCAAGCTTCTAACTCACAGTATTCACGCTGGAAATCTGCTTCTAAGATCTATGCTGATTCAGTCAAGGAATAAACAAATACACCGTATGAGTAAGGCTATGTTTTGGGCACAGGCATTTTTAGTAAAAATCATGGACAGGTTACGGAAAGTAAACAAAAATTCACGGCCCTGTGACCAGTCCACACCTTGTACTATAAACCCCTGACTAAATCTTGGGGTGGGAGGGGCAGCCTGGGGGATGCCGTGGGTGCTCTGTGGGGAGGAGGGGGGCAGCCTGGTGGGTGTGCAGCCCAGGACCCCTGCGGGTACTGGGGTTGGGGTGTTGGTGGGGCTAGCAGTTCCTGCCTAGGCAGAGGCGTGGCCAGACGTCTCTACATACGGCCTCTGCCCCAAGTGCCAGCTCCGCAGTTCCCATTGGCTGGGAACCCCCCGACATCTAGCCCCCCTCCCCTGAACTGTCTGCACTCAGATTACCCCACCCAGAACCCCCTTCACTGCACACTTGGACCCCCCTACACTAAGTCCCTCCACACTTGGCTGAACCTGCCTACCCATGCCTGATGTGCCTGGTGTAGCCCTGGTGTAGCTGCTAGCTCTGGTGAGTTGCTTTACCCACTACTCCTGAGAGCGTTCTGCACCAAAAAAACCCAACACAATTCTGCACACAATATTTTAAAATTCTGCATCCTTCTCCCTCTCTTTCCTCCCACCCCCAGCATGGACCCCTTGGGCAGGCCTGGCCCATGTGCTGTGTCAAGGTTGGGTGCAGCCTCACCGCTGAGTCCATGTCCTCAGTGGAGGGGGCTGCAGGGTGATCTCCCATCTCTGTGCAGCTGGTGACCTGTGTCCCATGCTGGAGCCTCCATATTATTTATTGACAAATGAAATATGCCAAATTTTGCAGAATTTTAAAATATTGTGTGCAGAATTTTTATCCTTGCCTTGGGCAAGTTCTCTCACTCTGTTCCTTCCAATTGGGATTTACAACAGGTCTGGAGAGCACCATAAGCCTGAAGCTGGCACACATGCCTTTCTTTTCAAATGCAGGAGTTCGTTTACTGCAGGGTCTGGGGCTCCTTTGCCTCCTGGGGACCCTGAAAACTTTGGATGTTCCTGGACTGTGCTGTTCTAAGGGAACAAACATTTGATAATAGAGGGTTCTTCAGTGTAGCAGACGAAGGTCTAAAAGGGGCAATGGCAGGAGGTTAAAACTAGGCAGATTCAGACTGGAAATAAGGTGCATATTTTTAATAGTGAGAGTAATTAACCATTGGACCAACTTACCAAGGAGAGTGGTGGATTCTCCATCCCTGGCAAATTTTAAAATCTAGATTGGATGCTGGTTCAAACAGGAATTATTTCAGGGAAGCCTTATGGCCTCTGGTTATGCCGGTTGATCTGTTATACCAGACGATCACAATGGCTCCTTCTGGCCTTAGAATCTATAAACTGAACTAGTGGCTTAGTGTGCGTCTGCAGTGTGGAAGGGATTCCAATACAGTGCAGAGTGCTTGGACACCATTTAAAATGTGTAATTAATAATACAGCCTTGGACTGTGAGTGTTTATCTGTCTGGGCTGGCTGCACTTTCAGCTGAAAACAGTCATGTCTATTCTAGCAGCACATGGTGGTGGTGTATTGAGTATTTTCTAGTCCAGTTTCCATCTGTGTGTAGCACTAATGTCAGTTGTGCCCACACACACGACTGTAATTCAGTTGACCATCAATGCCACTCTACAACTCCTACCTAGTCACCGTCTCTGCTCTTTGAGATGGATAGTGGTGCAGTGCTCTGTACTTTCCCTCTGCAGAAAGCTTTGCTCCGAAGATCATACAGGATGACAGAGCAGAAGGAGAGCATTTAACCCAGGCCAGAACTTTCAACCCTTTGCAAATCAGGACACTGTTACTTGGGAGAGTCTTACTTTAGGTACCTGGGCTTGAAAAATTTGGGCCCTGGCATTTGAGGTATCAGGGAACATTTTTCTAGTGCTGATAGATGTTGTATATGATCACATCTGTACACGCTCTTGTGCTGATATATTGGGGTGTTTTTTTTCCAAATCAGGTATGCAGCTTACCCCAAACTCCCCTCTGTCTGTCTGCTTTCTAAACCAAGAGACACCAGAAAGCTGGTGTAGGAATTGGTGTCAGCTAAAGTGATTTGTTTGAAATACACTCCCTCCCATCTGGTCTATGGAGTGGCATCAACAGTATTCTGGGATAGGGGAACAGATACCTTGTCCTGGATCTAAATGTGGAGGTGACTCATTTAGTTTAGAACAAGCCAAACATGCGGTCTCATGTCAGGAAGGTAATTCCTCCCTCTTTTTGTGCTCTTCTTGCAGATGAAGGCTCTTGTAGCTTTGGTTGCTGTTGTCCTCTTGCTAGTGATCATTAGTAAGTATTGATCACCCTTCCCTGCATGGTTGGTGGGTTTTTTTTTTACATTGAAACATTTTGTTTGCTGTAAATAATGTTAAAATTGACATTTAGAACTTCCTTGCCATCCCCACGTGACTGATCAGTAGCACTTGTGCAGAAATTGCCAGTGACCTCAAGTCTTGCTCCTTAGGGATGTTCAGTCACATGCAGCCAGTATTTTAACCAAGGGCTCCCCTTGCCTGTGCTGAACCCCTGCCATGCTGGGATTACAGGCATGTGTGTGGAAATTTGCTTCTCGTTTTAAACAAAGACCTTCTAATAACCATTACCAAGGCAGGAGATGGAGTTGCACTTTCTCAACAAAAGAGCTACCCTATTCCTGGAAACTTAGCGCGTAGCACTGCGATCAGCTTGCAAAGTCTGAAGGGAGATGGACTGAAGACCCAAAGGGTCTGAGGTACCTTCTCTCAGAAAATGTTTGAATATACCTGTAATTTGTGGCAATTTGTCTATTCCGAGACACAGCTCCCTTCAAAAGGGGCTTGTATAATAATTTCTGGTAGGCAGTGTAGGCCAGTGGCTTGAGTATATGCTTGGGACGCAGAGCTGGATTCTATTCCAAGCCTTGCCACCGGCCTTGCTGTGTGACCTCGGGCAAGTCACTTCCCTCTCCATGCCTTTGTTTCCCCTCCCCTCTTAGCCTGTCGGGTCTATTTACACTCGGATCACAAGCTCCTGGACATTCTGCAGTTGGCGACACTCACTTGGGTTGCGCTACCCATTAGTGAAGCATTCCTGGATCCTGCAAATGTGTGGCAAACTCCTGCCATCATTCTGCCAACTTGTAAGGGGGTGGTTAAAAAATAAAATGTTTCCCGAAGGACTGGGAATATTTTGTTTTCCAACCCCCACCTAATTCCTTGGTGGAGGATGCTTGTAAACAAGCATATCTCCTAGGTGGTTCATGGGATTAGAATTCACCTGCTGAACAGGAATACACATATTACTAATTATAAGAACATAAGACTGGCCATACTGGATCAGACCAATGGTCCATCTAGCTCTGTATTCTGTCTTCTGACAGTGACCTGTGCCAGGTGCTTCTCTCTGAACAGGGCAATTTATTGAGTGATCCATTTCCTGTCATCCAGTCTCAGCTTCTGGCAGGTAGAGGTTTAGGGACACCCAGAACATGAGGTTGCGTCCCTGACCATCTTGGCTAATAATCACTGATGGACCTATTCTCCAGGAACTTAACTAAATCTTTTTGAATCCAGTTATACTTTTGGCCTTCACAACATCCCCTGGCAGTGAATTCCAGAGGTTGACTGTGCGTTGTGTGAAGAAGTACTTCCTTTTGTTTGTTTTAAACCTGCTGCCTATTAATTTCATTGGGTTATGTGAAGGGGTTAAATAACATTTCCTTATTCATTTTCTCCACACCATTCATGATTTTGTAGACTTCTGTGATATCCCGAGTTGTCTGTTTTCTAAGATGAACAGTCCCGTCTTTTTAATCTCTCCTGTATGGAAGTTATTCCACACCCCAAATCATTTTTGTTGTTGTTCTCTGTACTTTTTCAGTTCTAATGTATCTGCCATGGATTTCTATAGTGGCATTATGATATTCTCTCTCTCATTATCTCTTTCCCAATTGTTTCTAACATTGTGTTAGCTTTTTTGAGTGTACTGTAGAAGTCTACTGATTTTTATTTCTGAACAGTAGAAGGGAGTCAACTCAAATTACTTATCTTCAGAAACGGAAGAGGTTTCAACCACTGTTGTCACCAGTACTCCCTTGTGCATTTCCACTGAATCGTCTCCACTGTCAACCATCTTGGATTATCTGCTGGATTTTAAAAATAGGGTTTATCATTTATCTCAAAGGTTCATCTCACTGCAATATCAGCTTTTCATTCCCCACCAGAGGGGTTTCTATTTTTGCGCACCCTATGTCTTTCAGATTTATTAAAGGTCTAGGGAATCTTTATCCCCAGGTTACTGTGATTTGGGATTGCAATCTGGTGCTCTACCACCTTATGAGACCTCCATTTGAACTTATGGCAACCTGATCCTTATTTCACTTATCTATGAAGATGGCCTTTATAGTAGCTATTGCATTGGCCTGTAGGGTTGGAGAAACTGGAACCTTGATGGCAGACCCCGCATTTACAATATTTTTCAAAGACAAGGTCTCCCTACAAGCACACCCAAAGTTCTTACCTAAGGTACTGTTGGATTTCCATCTTAACAAGTCTATTCATCAATTGGTACCTTTTCCTGACCCAGATAAATCTGAGTGGGGGACTTCCCTTCATAAACTAGTTGTACAATGAGCACTGGCCTCTTATCTGGATTGAACGAAGCAACGTTGGAAATCACCTATACTTGTCTTCATTGCAGAAAGATCGAAGGGGTCCGTGATTTCTTTACAGGGACTTTCAAGGTGATCTCTGGGTGTACTACCCCTTGCTATGATACGGCTTGTGTTTTGCCACCCCAAAGGATAATACTACCATAGCATTACTCAGAAACATTCCTGTTTCTGAGATATGCAGAGCTGCTAAGTGGACCCCAATGCATGCCTCTTCTGAACACAATGCCTTGGTTCATGCCATCAGATCTGATGCAGTGCTTGGGTCTGCTGTACCGTCTTCAGTCTTGGACTGGATTCTGAAGCCCCGTGCTCCTAGTGAGGATACTGCTTAGGAGTCATCTAATGGAGCACCCATTGGGATGCCACTTGAAGAAGATAAAAAGGTTAATCACCTTGTGCATTAACTGTGGTTTTTGGAGACATTTCCCTATCAGTGCTCCATTCCCGCCCTCCTTCCTCCCCATTTTTTGTTGGACATTTGGATACAGAAGGAAATGAGGGTAGTTCATCCGTGCAGCCCTATACACCCTCAGAGCGCAGCACAAGGTTGTATAGAGCGCATGTGTGGACTGAACGGAAATTGTTAACAGAAAATCTATGATCAAGGGCTTGCGAGGCGCATGCGCACCAGAAGTGGAGCACCCATAAGTGGACATATCTTGAAGAACCATAGTTACTGCACAAGGCGAGTAGCCTTTTCTTTTTCTCTTCTGCAGCTCTGATCAGTAGATGGATATTAGATTTGCATATGTATGGGTTTAAAGGCTTGTTTTGTTTTTTCCTTCTCTTACAGTACCTATCATCCTGAAATACCACACTTGACTTGATGGCTGGAGAGCTCTGTGGAAGCGGCTCTGGGATGATAAAGCTGCTGTGTAATTTAAATGGAAACATATGTATATAACTGAGGTGACTTTTTTCCAAGATGGTGAAAGAGGCAAGTAGCCAGTTCTAACTAGGGCATTCTGAGAACTGCCAAATGACCCTTTTCCACATACATTGATTTATAACAAGGTTGAATGTCCAAACCCTATTTTTTGTTATATTCCAAGAATCCCAGTTTGGAACTAGCTGCTTGCTAATACATTTTATTTGTGTATATATAGTTAAGTAGCAATGAGGTTATTTATAATTTAAACACAGTTTCCTACTGCCAGCTGCCGAAGGTAGGAGCTGGGTTGTTTCACGCAAGTGAAGGAGGAGGAAAGTAGCATTATGTTAAAGGGAGTCTAACCATTCTGTGAATAATTGCAAGGATGTCACTTTCTCATGTTTTTTTAAAAAAAATTAGGTTCTACAAACCAAGAAACTTTCTGTACTGTCATGGAGATGTGCAAGCTAAGTGTTTTCAGTATTGCTGCTTACAGCTGTGACTAAAGACATTCCACTAAACCTATTTTTGACTGTAAGTGTGGAACTCCTGGTGAATCTTTTGTAGCTTTCTGAGGGGGGGGAATGCATCTTGTGATTTGCAGAATGCCAGAGCGTGACAGGAGGCAGCAGAAGAATTGAAAAACATCCTGGTTTGCCTGTCTGTAGTGGGGGGTCTAAGTACTGAAAGTGCTCATAGGTTATCGGGAATCCACAGGAGATCAGCTTTCCACTGTCTTATTACACCAAAGCTAGACTGATGATTTTTAAATATGATCAGTTTGCCCTGATGACTGAAGAACTGCATTAGAAGTGTGCCTGCATTTGTGTTACTTTTAACTTGACTGAAGGAACACAGCGTCCTCTTGGGAACATAGGCTGGGGAACTAGAGATGCTGGGGGCAGTATTGCAACACCCCCAGGTTTTACGAAGGGCTCCGCTCCCAGCCCCGCACCCAGAGCCCCACAACAACCCCCAGCCTTCGTCCCCTTGCCACTGTCCACATCTCCCCCTCTCGAAGCCATGGCCCAGCTCTAGGGAGCAGCGGGGGGGCGGGAACACACATCACTCCCACTCTAAAAGTTCCAGCACCACTGCTTGGAAACATGCGAAGCCTCTTTTAACTGCTCAGTAGGTGACTATCTGTGATTCTCAGAGCTAATGTGCATATTTAGCTTCCCACTTTGGCATCTGTACAGGGTTGCAAAAGTCACAGCCACTCCTCCTCTCCCTAAAAATCTTAAATGTGTGTGTGATGGCAGTGTAGTGTATATGTAGAAAGCTGAATGTAAGAGGGGCTCAGAGGAAACATGCTGGTTCTCCAGCGCCACTGAGAAAGGGCAGCTGTAATATACACAGGGATGTAAATTTGAAAAGGGTAGATTAAAGTCAGCTTCAAAGTGAAGCAATAAGGGCTGTGTGTAGCAGGTGCTGGGACCTGCAGAGCTCAGCCCGCATACAAGAGCTATGTGTTTCCCTCAGTTTTGTCCTTCCACTTCCCTACTGCTGTCAAAGCGATAGATGTGTGTTCTCCCTGCTTCCTGCATTCTAGCTACCCATTGGTAATCACATCAGTTGGACTATCCTATAAACACTCAGAGAACCACTCCAGCAAGAAAAGGATTCTGGCTTTAGCTGAAAGAGCCAGCTATTGCTCCAATGGAGTTTTCATAGCAGAGGACTGAAGCTGTGGAAGACCCTATTGCTTGAATTATGACCATTTTTTTATAATACCTCTTGAGCCTGCAGTTACCCAGGGGCAAACACTGGGCTGCTTTGCTATATCAATTCTCTAACTCCTAAGGTATGTGAGTGTGACAAAAGTTCCTCCTCTACCTTGGTGGGTCCTGCACTTCTTGGCAGATTTGCTCACCTCAGTGATCTTCCCCACAGTCTGGGTCAACTCCTCCTGTGTCTGATCAGGAGTTGGGAGGTTTGGGAGGAAACCAGGCCCACCCTCTACTCCGGGTTCCAGCCCAGGGCCCTGTGGATTGCAACTGTCTATAGTGCCTCCTGTAACAGCTGCAGGACAGCTACAACTCGCTGGGCTGCTTCCCCATGGCCTCCTCCAAACACCTTCTTTATCCTCACCACAGGACCTTCCTCCTCGTGTCTGATAATGCTTGTCCTCCTCAATCCTCCAGCAGTACACTTTCTCACTCTCAGCTTCTTGCTCACACTCCTTCTCCTCTGGCTCCTCCCTGCCTGACTGGGGTGAGCTCCTTTTTAAACCCAGGTGCCCTGATTAGCCTGCCCTGATTGGCTGCAGGTGTTCTAATTAAAGTAGCTATCTCCACTGCCTTCTAGAAAGGTCTTAATTGGCTCCAGGTGCCTTGATTAACCTGGAGCAACTGCCATTTGGTTACCATGGTCCTAGGGATTTGTTTAGCCTGGGGCTAACATACCTGTTTCTCAGTACTTTACTGTAGCCATCTGGCCTTGCCCCATTACAGAGGCTGCCAGACTGCAGTGAGTTTGTGACCAACAGGCTTTCACAGATCCCTGGCGGCTGCCAGGAACTGGTCCTCCAGTATACGTACCATGGAATGCAGAACACTACATGGTCCTTGGCAAAAGCCTGACCCAGCAACCAATGGGCAGGCTGCATTCTGTGTGAGGAAGGTAGGAATGTCAGAAGTCACCAAGCCTGATTTCTGCCCCTACTGTCGTGACAGAAAACCTGCAGTCCTGCTACAAGCTGCTGGGCCGCATCTTGTCCTCCACACGAGTGGTAATAATGCCCAGGATGTTCAAGATCCCTGCTCCTGCTGAGCAACTCGGACTGATAGCAGATGAGTGAGACAAGGTCCTGACTGATGATCTGAAGCTCACGGCAGTTTACTGTAGTCAATGGCACCTTCAGCTGAGCTTTTGCAAGACAGTTTCTAGTATATTTGATTTGCATAATGCAAGCATGAGCCAGGAGTTAAAAGATTTTCTTAAACGGCCCATGCCTGCAGGACAACCCAAACCTGGTTTACCTCCACCTGATCTTGGATCCACTGTTGATGTCCCATAACCACTTGAAGAAGACAGCAGCCAAAGTTAGCACTCAGAACACTGTCTGACTCAACCTGGGATGCGAGCACCTGGACACTTAGAACATCAGCCCTTGCCTTCTGCTCTTCAACACCAGAGTACTGTGCTCCTATCTGGTGTCACTCGTCATACGAGGCTGGTTTCAGTCAGTGTCTTTAAATGGGGTTTCTCTCATGATCCGCGGTGTAGATGTGGTCAACTTCATATCATTGACAAGTGTCCACTTGCTGGCAAGCTACCGACTCTCCACCTGGCTGATGACGATGCTATCAAATGGCTGGGCACCCTGCGCCTACACTGAGAGAATGAGCCATAGGTCAAAAGAAACAACCTATGTGCAATGTGGGCAGGTCATCTTAATATTCAGGGCTATACGTGCTAATTGAGATTGGAGAGCCTGTGAAACAAGTTACGGAAGGGAGGGTTTGAGCAAGTATAGGCAGCCTCTAAGCTTCCCACTCATTAAGGGATGGTTTGTGCCACAGGTGAGTTGGAGGTGTGGTTGGGGCATTTAAAATAGAAATTCTTGCAGACTCCCTCTGAGCTGATCAGTGTGACTGTCAGCTGAGGCACCATTAAGAGTGCTGTCCTCTAAACTGCAGTGCCAGCTGGTCCTGGTCCCTCTGGGAAGGTAGAAAAATGATCGGAGGAAGTCTCATAGCCAATCCTATCCCGACTGGCACATAAGGAGATTTCACTAGCAGATGCCACACCAGTCCTCATTAAGCCTGGGAGAGACTGTTCTATGCCAGTACTGTAGTTTTAGTTGGAGGCACTTTCATAAGCTCCTATTCTCAGGCATTTCACAGCTTCTCCTTCTACCACTCTGAAGACTTGCCCTTCAGGCTGACTTCTCTATCTTGATGTTTCAAAGAGCAGGGCTTGCCAGACAGATGTATCTCTACACACCTAAACAAACAGGAGTGAAAAGGATGCATCATGGAGAAATAAGAGCCAGGAGGTCAAGAATACAGGGGAAGGATTAAAAGTTTCACTTTGCCAGTCTCCCACTATACCATACGTCCGGTGCTAGATTACTATCAGGTGTATTCAATGGTAGTCATAAAATGTGCTGCCTAAAAATAAGAACAGCCTATTAATAGCAAAGATGCTGTCCACTCGCACACAACTCCAGCCTCTACGAGAGAGCAGCTCACTCCCCAAAAGTGATGAAAAACAACATGACATGGTCATGTTACATCTGATCACAAAACCCATTTGCCCAAGTCACACAGACAGAAATGGCTTTTTTAAACTGCCAATCCTGCAAATTTAGCCTGGGATCTGAAAGTCAAGCTGAGGTTTTTCCCCTTTTCATGCATAAACAGTTACAGAGATCCTGGGAGCAGAAAACATGCTTTGAAATGGAAGGAATAAAAAGCTCATGCTTCACAGCTTCAGCCATTCCTTCTAGTAGGGGTTAAGCTGAAAGCTTCCTGAACAAAGAGTATTTTACATCTGCCTTTTGCCAGATTCTCTGAGCTGCTTCTGAAGCATCTGAGATAAAACTGGATTAGATGCACCTTGGGTCTGAGCAATTCCTAAGCTGCATCTGTGCAACTGCAGTGTGTATTCAGTGGGTTTGCATAGGTGTAATCAGGATACAGATATGGGGTGTGTGGGGCAATCTGAATGCAGGTGGCTCAGTGGGGGTCTGGGTGTGGAGGGGCTCTGGATGCACAGGGGCTCGTTGGGGGGGGTCCGAGTGCAGGTTGTTGGGGCTTAGCCGGGGGGTCTGGGTGTGGGAGGCTTGGCAAGCAGTCCAGATGCTGGGGGAGTGAGGTTTGGTGAGGTGGGGTTTTGGGTGCAGCTGGTTGGGGCAGGGGCCTGCTACCACACCCATGGCTGCAGGCATTAGCCAATGGCCCTGCGGTGTACCCAGCAGCCGCAGACCATTACATACAAATCAAAATCACTTTAGAAACACATAAAGGCTGGAAGCAACCACCACAAGCCAAGGAATTAAGTCACAGCTCCCTCCCCAGCGCCCACTGAGGCCCTAGCCAAGTGATCTGCTTTGCTCTAGGCAGGTTGTGATCCCAGCCGTCGTGTTGGCTGGGGGTTGAGTTGTTTCAGCTAAACCTGTTTTGTGTAAGTGCTTGAACTGTTCCCACCAAGTGCAATACAAGCATTCCCACGAAATCACGCCAACCAGTTGTCATGAATAGAAGAGCAGCCGCAGGCAACTGCAGCCCTGCCAGTGCCTGGCTCATGTAGACATAAGCTTGAGCGAGCAGTCAAAGGCAGGCTCTGTGGGTAATGGGTTTGTTCGAAATATGGGCACTGTACACATTTATGCCATTCAGAGGACTCATTGCTGCATCTTGGCTTGTGCTGGGGGAGGAGGGGGATGTGCATTAGCCCTTCAGGCAGCACAGTGCAGAAATACGGTGCCCAGGGCGAAACATAACAGGACTCGACGGTAGCCAGCAAGGTGGTGTGGGCCAGCAGACAGGGCTCAGGAGAGCTAGGTGCTAGTCCCAGCTCTGCTGCCCTCACAAACAAGCCCCAGAACCCACGTGTGATGGTGATGCCCATTCTCTGCCAGGAGCAGCAGGCAGCATCAAGGGGTCCCTTCTGAAAACTAGCCTCTGCGGCCCAAGTCCTCCAAGTGTTTAGGCCCCTAATGTCCAATGATTTCAACAGAGTTAGCAACCTACATATCTTTGAGGAGTGGAGCTTAGGCGACTATAAAAGTTGAGGAAATCAAAGTTAATTGACACTTGAAAACTGAGGGCTTGGTTGATTGATGTCTCTGGCCCATTCAGTCAGACAGGAATAATATCGCCTGCTGGGGTATTTAGCTAAGGCAGCTGTAAAGTGCTGTAAGAACAATTAGGGCAAAACCCAGTTAGTTAATGTTTGGCAGTGGCAGGCCAGAGCCTTATAAACGCTACATCATGTAGCAATCCTACAGGCTCCAACTACTCTGCAGGAGGCTTTGCATTCAAACAGCAGCAATATGAATTTAGGGAAGGGTGGTGCCATAAGAGAAATGCCCAGTGGATTTTTCTATGCAATGCCATCGCACAGTAAAGTGCAAAGGGCGTGTCTTAGGTCTCACCCCCACTCTGAACTTTAGGGTACAAATGTGGGGACCTGCATGGACACTAAGCTTAATTACCAGCTTAGATCTGGTCTCGCTGCCACCACTCTCAAACTAGCTCCCTTTTTTGGATAGTCTTGAGAGACTTCCTCACCAAGTCCCTGGTGAACACCGATCCAACCCCTTGGATCTTAACACAAGGAGAATTTAACCATCAACATACCACTCGACAAGGGAACTGAAAGCGGGTGGAAAGAAGGGTTATCCCGCGTGGAGGAACTGGGACAGTATCAGCAATCCACTCCAATCCTTAGGGATCAGCCAATTCATCAAGCCAGAGTGCCTCAAGTGACATGTCATTTCATTCCTGTCAAATCTTTAACTGCCGACAGCTGAGTTGCCTGTCCATACAAGGGCTGTTCGGAATGTGGACTTGTGCCAATCTGTTGACAATTACCATCCCATCGGTGCTGGGAAGACTTGGCCAACCAGGTGAACGAGCACCAAGAGGGTGGGAATGGCAGCGGCAGCCCAGGCCAAGCAAGCGTCACACACCCCAACACTGTCCTCGAGCCGTCCACCAGGGCCTGTCTGTGTTCTGAGACCGTGACGACAGAGGTGGTGGAACAGATCTTCTATCCCCATGAATGCTAACATTACTCAGCTCGTTGAGTTGGGAAGGCACTAAGGATCCAGTTCCAGAATCAGGCTCGGTGCGCTTGAGCTCTGGGAGCAAGGAGTCGTCTGCTGAGACAGGTCATGCCCTAGCGCTGCAAACCCCCCATCCAACAACTCTAACCCTAGACGTCAGGACACCTCCGAGGCGGGTTCTGAATAGAGCAGACTAGAAGACAGACAGAGTCCTTATCAAGAGGCGACGCCAGAGGCGCTGAAATGAGAGCACACAGAGGCGGCCACCAGATAGGAGCGACTTCACGAGACAGCAAACGCAACGGAGCACGATATCACTCAAGCGGAAACATAGCCGAGAGCCAGTCAAGAGGAGGAACAGAGATGTCCCTCAGCATAAGGGAATAGATCCAGGCTGACGCAGAACACGCAGATGACATGCCTCTCAGGTCTCAAGATAGGGTTGATGAGAAGGCGGAGGCCGGAGGCAGCGCACTGCCTAGTCAGTCAGGCCTGACATAAGGACGTTCCCCATTTGTTGTAGAACAAGGGCGTTATCACAGGAGACTCTTCGGTGGGATCACAAGGAAGACGGCGTCCTCAACAGACAGTTGTAGTTCCAACTAAGTACTGAGGTAAAGTCTTAGCTTAAGCCCAGATCATCCAGTGCCATTCTGGGTGAAACAGAATCAAAGACCGATTGGGGAATGTCCTCCAATGGGAGGGAATGGCAAGGAAGGTTGCTAAATTATGTCTCATCTTGTGGAAGTGTGACCATGAGTGGGAAATCCCAAGAGCCTAGAGTAAAGCCCCTCCGTCAACACCCCATAATTGAATCCAGTTCAGGGAGTAGCTAGCGCATATTCGGGTCTGGGCTCCAAAGATTCTACCCAGAGGAAAACAGGACGATACTGACTTTCATTGAATTGTGTCTACCCGCGACTGGCCACAAGCGCAGGTAGCTCTAAGCAACACCTAGGCGGAAAACATGTCCGTGCACGGCATCATAGCAGACATTTTTGGCCCGCCGTATTCGGACCCTCGGATGCAGTGCGCTTTCGTGATTTCGATGGAAACATTAATTTCCTGAGGAGGGGAACTAATCGAAAAATACCTGGGCCGTAAGGCGCTTCTATGGCGGTGCAATCAGGTGGTGGTGTCCCTCTGCCCCCAACCCTCACCCTTTAACACACATACCAAACCTGGCCTGAGAGGTTAAGAACTTTGGGCGATGGATGGTGTAAGGGCTTCGTAATGGAGCATACCCAGGATTGTGACCTGAGTGTTGGGAAGGCAGTTGCTGTTTTGCCTATAGGGGGCTGCACACACGCCAGGTCAGGTGGTTCACCATTGTGAACTGTGTATGCGCAATGGTGAAGGGGGCCAAGATTACAGCTGTCTATGAGGGGGTGGCAGCAATGAGCATGGGTGAGCACTCTTGCGTAATAACAGCTTAGAACTCTTGCTAAGACTACTCAAAGGACCCTCTCACACCTTTGTTAAGCCCTTGCTTATAAGATACCTAAAGTACCATGTCCAGGAAGAGCTAGAACAGCACGTCCTGGTAGATAAACATTCCAGCAGAACCGGTACCTCAAGTAGGAGACCACAGTTATGGCTGAAAGGCGCTGCAGACTCATAAAATGGATATGCTGGCGTGGACCAGCGACATTCACGTCCCAGAACCGCGCCCTAGGAGCGTTACTTCCATTAGCATGGCCGTTCACTCCAACATAAAGCCTAAGGTAACCATTTAATTCTCTTAAGCCTTTTTATTCCAGAGAATTAAAAGGTTTCCCAGTAGCAGGCCAGGGAAACTACGATGACAGAGTGGCCTGAACGTGTCAGCTAATTGATGGACAACAAGTAATGTGGTATGGAAGTCAATTGATTCTCCTCCGCGACCATTGGACACTGCAGGCTGACAGGCAGATCAAGGAGCTGTGGCACTAGCTTCGCGCCAGTTGCCGTCTAGCTCAACCACCCCAGGATGGACGAACACCGCATATACAGGGCATGTGACACAGGGAAGCCACCTAATTGAGAAGCCCTATCATCCACCAGCTCGGCTCATCGCATGCCCAAAACTGGAGAAAAAATCGGGAGATACCAGCCAATAGTGCTAACAGATGGGTATCCCATCTCGGGCCCTCTAACACGTGCAGGGGCACCTCTAGTGTTCTGGATTCCAAACCCAGATGGGAATACGCTTAGCGTGGACCTACCGTACAGCCCTAAATGCGTGTACGGGGCGGCAGACACTACCAATTGTCCAGGCAGCGAAGGAGGCATCGGGAGAAATTGAGGATGTGCGCAGTTCACCTAGATTACGACTTAACCAGGGGTACGGCGGGTGGAGGGCTAAGATAGCACCTTACTTGATATCGGTTAGATTTGAACACTCTCTGCTCAAGGTAAAGGAGACTCGTCGAGCCAATTCCGTGTCACTCCGACATCTCGGAGCCGGGTGCTGGACTGACATGTGAATTTGCTGCCTTCTGGACTTGGTCTGTCCAAACATTGCGGAGCCTGTGTCCATTTTCTCTTTCCTAGAAGTATTTTGGTGAGAGTGTCGTCTGCCGTTCATCACTCATGGGGATTTTGTAGAATCTGCAGGGGCCTATCTCGCGATGAACGTGGCCATTTTTTCTGATGCGATGGCCTATAACCACCTGGAGAGCCACGAAAAAAGTCTTCGAACGCAGCACGCACCGGCGGACTACGTTAAGGCTAAAAAGTGCAAATAGGCCAAACAGAGGACTGTATTTGATCACCAGGTGTCAAGGAACTAGAACAGAAGGCCGCCTGACAGGCCAAACTGAGTGATGTATAACCCAATAAGGGCCGTATGCCCAAGTCAAAGAATACATGTCCAAGGTGCGTGCTTGCAGCGGGTCGTGACGCGAGGAGCTAGCGGCGATAGGACCAGCGCTACAGTGTCCAGATGCGTGTCTCACACACCTACCAAGAACAAACCTTGAACACACTGAGATAAGACTGATACGAGCGCGGAAGAGTCATGATCTGTATTCGACGTGTCGGAAGGCTTGAACACGAGCCTTAAGAGTGACATCTCCTGTCTGCACCTGTCGCTGGTAGAGGAGGACCTAGAAACGTATGACAAACAATTCACTAGTACAGTTCGGAGAGGCTACACAAGACTGTTAAGAAGGAGGGCGAGTCAGTTTTGAAGAATGTGCAGGAAGTGGCACCGATCAAGCCAGAGCAGTCCCGCTCTGATGCGATGTGTTCACGAGTCATACGAAGAGAAAGCTTGGCTGGAGAGGAAGTACCACTGGTCAACATGATACAGAAGCTAGCGCCATTGTGTAGCCCCTGAAAGCCACGCCCCACGCTCACGTGGAACTTGGGTGAGCAGACGAGTTTGTGGGACTGCTGGAATCTCTACATAGCAATCTAGATGAACCAGTCTAAGATCTGCGGGTCACTCAGTGCCGTGCATCCAGCCTGCGCCAGGGATAACCAAGAGTAACAGAAGCGTACTTTTGCGCTGAAAACGCGGGTAATAGCCTCCCCAAGATTTTGATATTATGAATAGGATAGAATTCTCACACACCGAGTCGCCAGGGGTGACCCGTGAGGACGCAACCTCGCATATCAAGAGATTACAGTTTTAACATCAGCAGAGGCAGATCATTCCACACTGTCGACGAGGGGCCTCCTTCCCCCAGACATTCACACGCGTGGTGATGTACAAGAATCTCAATGCCCTCTCGGATTCGTAAGAACGAAAATAGGATGAAAAAATTCCATTCAGGTGTAGAATATAGTACGAGTAACTAGTAATTGATATAAGAAAGAAAGTAATGTAAGAGAGAAGGTGAAAATAGATCAGTACCTCTGGGTATGAACAGACACAGTACCTTAATCTCCTCAGGATTCGTAAAAGAATTGGTAAACAGTCAGACTGCTTACCAAGGGTTCGTCAAAGAACAGAGCGTAAGATATAATACACTAACACAAGATCGTACCATTTGATAAATCCCTTAATGGCACAAGACAAGTTTTCAAGAAAAGGCACAGTGCAGTGATTCAACCATTTATCCTTCACTTACGAGACTTCTGGACGTAATCTCTGGAGGTGGAGGCGCGGTGCGCCGAATACATACATGTTTATCAAGCTCGGGAAGGAATTAACTGTGCACTGATAACACGCAACCTTTCGCATAACGGCGTTTCACTATAGTGAAAAGCTACTCAGCTCTAGCTCACGAGTCTGTGCGACGTACCCCATGGAAGTGCAACCAGGTGGCAAGACTAATGTTCAAAAGGAAGTTAGAGCTGTGAAGCTGTTCCCCTTTGTTAGTCTAGCCATATTCCAGAGACAAAGATGTGAAAAAGATCAAGGATACTATAACACAACTTCTTATTCTACGAAGCAAGTTGTAAAGCGAGAGTACTGGCTCCCACGGTTTAAGTTTATCATTCGTCTTTGTAACTTCATTAGGCCCATGGACATAGATGGGGAGGCAGCAAAAATTGGCGGTAATCATCTTGATGGGCTTACAGACGTGTTCTTGCAGGGAACATCGCTGGTTGCATGCGATTGTCTGTGAGATAGGCTGCTATTCTGTCTACAGAGGGTGTTTTTCTTACACGTCTTCATTTCTTTAATAAGGAAGCTCTTCTATAACGAATGACTGATTCCTTGTTTTACGAGATTCGCAAGGGGATTGATCGGGACTCACTAGGAATTGGTGGGGAAAGGAGGGG
>NC_133775.1:64940225-65040987 GCF_003597395.2 Chelonoidis abingdonii | reverse complement strand
TGATGAGAGGCTGGTTCCTTGATCTTTTTCACTCTGGCTGAAACTGACGAAACAAAGGAAACTTCCCTCCTTCCTTTTGAAACATCTTGCTCCCCCATTGGTTCCTCTGGTCAGGTGTCAGCTAGGCTAGGTGAACTTCTTAACCCTTTACAGGTAAAAGAGGCATTAACCCTTAGCTATCTGTTTACGACAGGGCGTCTCCACCAATACAGTCATTACAAAGGCATGGCCAGTACTGGAACCCAGTGCCAGTCTGCTTTTAATGCTAGAAGGAGAAGATGCCAGTGTGGTGACTGCTCGAGGAGAGCCAGCATGGCCAGCCAGGAGGTACTTATCGGCATTATAACATATTGCTTCCTTCTGTGTCTACAAATCCTCCCATAACTGGCCTGCACAGCTGAAGGCTAAGGTGGCTTATCATAGGTTATAGGCTTTGGGGAAATGTTTATTTAGAAAGAGGGTTAAAGGATTGACTGGCTTATTGTGGGCAGGAGGTCACTTTAGAAGTGGAGATCTCATAAAAAGCCACCTCACTCTATGCCAACCCCACCAAGGGCATTGCAATGCAGTTGCAGCATGTTTACAGACCTATCGTTATACAAAACTTGCAGCATGGTAAACATGTGGGAATGGCTGCTGTTTCGAACAGAGTGTACCTGCTTCCTACACTCATTTGATTTGATTATGTATTTGAGCTGGGTGGTCTTTTCTGTCAAAATATTTTTTTCAGTGGAAAATGGGATTTCCAGACAATCAAATTGTTCCACAGAAAAAAGTTGATTAGACCAAAATTTTTCCAGTGGCAAACTGAAATGATGGTTTTGGGAGGTGGGGGGTGGAGGGAGAGATTGTCTCCCCCAGATGTTTGTTTGAAAAATGGAATTGAACTGGATCCACTTGAGCTGCCACAGTGCCTCATGGGATTTGTAGTTTGTGTGTGCTAGGGGGCCTGCATGGCCTACATTTCCTATGATGCATTGTGGTCTGCCCTCTGGCTGAGCCATCCCAGTGCATCATGGGATGTTCTCCGTGCAAGCGGGCTAGCCAGAGAGGAAATAAAGAGATTAAAGCACACACACTCTTAACAGATTTGAAACCATGGTATTTCTTAGTAATAAGGTTTAACGTGCATAAGGCTGATAAAGGGAAGCATGAGTCCTTTACTCAACACATCATCAACTAGCAGATGAGAGGATGGGTTTGTCCAGGAATTGGTGCATGGCCTTGGGGAAGTCAGTTTCCTCATCTTTACAGTGCTGCTGCTGATACTCACACACCCCTATTAAAATGCTTTGAGTGCTAGGGTAATGCAGGGTATTTATTCATAAATCGCGCTTCACTCTCACAGCTTCCCAGTCTCCACATGGGTGAAATTAAAGGATTAGAAAACATGCCTTAAACTCAAAGAGCTCAATCTATTTAATTTACCAAAGAGGAGGTTAAAAGGTGACTTGATCACAGTCTAAAAGTATTTACATAGGGAACAAATATTTAATTATGTGCTCTGCAATCTAGCAGAGAAAGGTCTAACACAATCTGACCGGAAGTTGAAACTAGACAAATTCATACTGGAAATAGGGTGTAAATGTTTAACAGTGAGAGTAATTAACCACTGGAGCAATGTACCAAGGGTTGACCCTCCATCACTGACAATTTAAAAATCAAAATTGGATGATTTTCTAACAGATTTGCTCTAGAAATTGTTTAGGGGCAGTTCTCTGGCCTGTGTTACACAGGGGGTCGACTAGATGATCACAAAGGCTCTTTCTGGCCTAGGAATCTGCATATCAATCTATAAATATGAATCTGACAGCTAGGGAAGGGCAGGATTAGATTTCCAAGATTACTCTGCTCAGCTACCATGTAGGCACCTAATGGAAACAGCCAATGGGAGTATTAAAAAAAAACAAAACAAAAAAAAAAACCACGCAAGCAAACAAACAAAAACAGTGAGACCAAATACAAGTGTTTGCTAGAAGGTATAAACCCAGAAACTTCAGTTTGGCCTAGACAGTACCATGGAGAAGATTTTATGACTTGGCATCACCAGATAAACTGGATGAACGTTAACCATGTGACATTTGAGAAAAAAGCCATGTCATGCTGCAATATTGTCAGTCCCCCACATTCAAGAGTCATGGGTCAGGTCCCCATAAATCAGGAATTTGACTTAATTTTGGGCTTGACTCTTTAGTGTGGACATTGTCACATTTCCATGTAACCGTGAGAGCTAGAGACTTTCTTTAAAAACAGATGGGTCAGCCTGTGGCCCTGGGGCTAAGAAAAAAAAACAAGCCACCAAATATCAATAGTCTTGCAATAAAGTCATGAGAGTTGGCAATACGGCTGCTGGGAGATATTAATGAGACGATGGTGTGTAAGATGAGCAAAGTAATTATCCTGCTATAATTAGGTAGCGCAAGCGGATCAGTTTTTGAGAGCACATTATTAAAAAAAATATGGTCCACACAGGCAAGAAAATGGCACTAAAATGAATGTGGCGTCAGAGGTTGGATATGTTGAGGCTAAAGAACTAAAGGAGGGAGAGGATAACTCACAGAGAACAATCAGTGGAGGTTATGAAGAGGGTAGGGAGAGATTATTCACTTCTTAAGAAAAGAACAAGAAGAAATAAGCTTATGCTGCAGAAGGGAAAATTAAATATTAATAGGTTGGCATGCAGGAAAATAGGAACAGTTAATCAATGGAACAAACTGCCAAGGGAGACTGTGGACTCAGCATTACTGGAGCGATTGCAGGCTGAGCCCCTGTGCCAGCCATAGGACTGAGTCTGTTGTCTCAACATCCCACCATGCAGAAAGGGGGATTTGAACACATCACCAAAGCCTGCAGACCTTGAAAAGATGGGTGCTGCAGGGCACTGGATCAGCTTCTCCAGAGGCATCAGGGTGTGGGCTTTAATGCAGCACCACTTGTCCAGCTGAATGGCTGCTGGAACACCAGTGCTGCTCCTCAGTCACTGCCCCTGGCTCATGCCTTACACCAGATTAACACCAGCTGATCCAACGACCCTCCTATCCATCTCTTTCAGGGCTGGTCTACACTACACAGTTAGGTCAAGGTAAGGGATGTTATGGCAATCTAACTATGTCAGTGTCTCCCCTACAGACTTGCTCCCGCTGATGTAAGTGCCCTACTACACCACATAAAAACTCCACCTCCATGAGAGGTGTAGGGCTTATATCAGTGTAGTTAAGATGACGCAGGAGCTGTGGAATTTACAAGAAAACCCCTCCCTGCCCCGGCTCCCCTGGAGAAGACGAGAGTCCCCCTGCCCACTCCCTGCTGGGAGCAGGGCAATCTTGAGCTGTGAAATTGACAAGGCTGGCCAGCTCCCTGTGGGGAGCAGGCGGGGGCGAGGAAGGAGGAGTGAGGAGCCCTAGGTGGCTTCCCCAGGCTCCCAGTGGGAAACAATGGGGGGCAAGAAGCCCCAGGCAGCTTCCCCCTACTCCCTGCAGGCAACGGGGAGCAGCGGAGGCAGCCCACCATTAGCCCTGGAGCCTGTGGGGCAGCCAGGCTCCTGGCAGGGAGCTGCCGATGGAGCTGAGAGATGGGGCTCCCAGCCACCCCCTGCGCTTTTTAGTTTGGTGGAAACGTCCCTGGTGAGGGTGCACACCACTGACCCAAGGACTATAGACATGAACCACTGCAATAATTACTGTGTTGGCTAGAAGTTGACCTAATATAGGTCAACTTACATTTGTAGTGCAGACACTTGCAGTCTCTGCTATGTTCTCTGAATTCCAGCAGTCATGGACCACAGTGCCACTGTGTTAGCGCTGTACAAAGAAAGAACAAAAAGATGGCCCTGCTCCAAAGAGCTTCCAGTCTATATTCTGACACCATTATCATCAGGCATTTACCAAGTTACCCAGGGTCAGCTTCCTTTGTGAAAAATCCACCCCTCTGAGTGACGTATTTACACCGACCTAACCCTCCCCCCCCCCCCCCCATGTAGACAGCGCTATGTCAGCGGGAGAGCTCCCATCAACATAGGTACTGCCCCTTGGGGAGGCGGATTAACTGCGTCGACAGGAGAGCTCTCTCCCATCGGCTTGGAGCGTCTTCATTAAAGCACTACTGCTGCATCAGTGCAGCTGTGCCAAGGCAGTGTTTTAAGTGTAGACTTGCCCTCAGGCAAAGAGGCATAGAGAACACCTCTGCAGTCACTGCAAATTCAGAGGGAGCTAGTCTTAGTAAATCCCCAATAGGAACGTTGTGCCAATACTGTAAAGAACAAAAATGGAAGGTTTTCGATATTTTGGCCATATGTGGGCTTGGAAGGAGCAGGTTTTCAGTCTGTGAGTGTTGGTTAATTGAAATGTACAGCTAGGCCACGTAAGAGAAATGCTGCTTAAGAACTTAGAGTTTGCCCAGTTCTTAAATCAGTGAGGCACAAGACCATGTAAGTGACTTACCCACGGTCACACTGGAGGGCTGGCTAATCTGAGAGTTGAACCCAGATCCCTGGCCACTAAACTCTCCTACTTACAAGGATGCCCATTCTGTACTCAGTCCAGCTGTCTCAGCCACACTTACTTGCCTGGCTTCTCCTCATAAGTAGACACTACATCTCTGTAGTCCGTTGGGGGGAGTGGCTCCTCCCCCTCTGGGTTTGTGGGCAGCCAAGTTGCCCCACTATCTCTCTGGGGTCGGGTGGCGGGGGTCGCCTGACGTGCAGAATCAGTGGGGTGACGGGAGACGTGAGCTTGGGCCTGTGATCAGGGCCAAACAACAAACACAGTTACAGAGCCCCAGCCCCTGGTCAGGGTGGGGCAGAAAGAGTCTCTGGCACAGGCCTGCACTCAGGATGAGTGGCAAACAGTTGGGCCTCCTAACTCTGGCAGAGGGCCAACAAGAGCAGGCTTCTTGCCTAAGAGATGGGGAGACTGCCACCCACGGCTTGGGGTGGCAGGGAGGATGCCAGCCCACCCACTCCACTGCATCCTGGCCCAGGGCCCTAGCAGTGGTGGAGCGGTTTGCCACCGGGTCGTCAGGGATCCTGACCGCAACACACTGATTCACTCACTGTCAACACTGCAACCAGCCAGGCATCAGCTCCCCCTGGGCCACTGCCTAACTGCCTCTCAGGGTGTACTTGGCTCTGTAGAGGATGGTCTGGGAAGAAGGCCTCTGTCAGCACTTGCAGCTCCTCCGTGCTCGGGTCTGTAAATGGCCCTGGCCAGTCCTGCAGCAGCCTCCCAGCTCAGGAGCTCACAGGAGGCATCTGGCTTCTCTGGCAGCTACCTCCCAACTGAGTGCTCCAGCCCGCCTTTTGTACTTCCGGTTCTGCCCACTAACTTCCGGTGGGAGGGTTAGCATGGTGTGGCTCCACCCACCAGGGTTCAATGAAAGGTTCCTCCCCCTCCAGGTCTGTGGGCGGCCAATCCACCCAGCTACAATCTCCCAGACAATGCTGTGATGTCAATCATCTTTCACACACCTGCTGGGCTTACATTGCCCTTAACTCCAGTATCTATTCGGAGAGTCACTCTGTGTTTATTTATTTCCAGTATCAAACCAATTTGTTGTACACAACCACTTGGCTGTGTAAGTGTACTGTGACCAAACAAAGAGCTCTGTTTCTGCACCACTGCTTTCTTCTCCAGCTATATGCTTTTATATGGGGGTACCTGTATAGTTGTAATGTGCATACAAAGCAACACACCTTTGCAATATGGTTGCATTTAATGGCTCTTTGGTGACTGCTAGTGGCAAAAAATCCTCAACTGCTAGAGACGGGACACTAAATGGGGAGGACTCTGAGTTACTACAGAGATTTCTTTCCCAGGTGTCTGGACGGTGGGTCTTGCCCATGTGCTCAGGGTCTAACTGATCTCCAGATTTGGAGTCCAGAAGGAATTTTCCCATAGGTCAGATTGGCAGAGACCCTGGGGGTTTTTACCTTCCACTGCAGCATGGGGCACAGGTCACTTGCAGGTTTAAACTAGAGTAAATAGTGGATTCTCTGTAACATGAAGTCTTTAAACCAGAGGTCAGCAACCTTTCAGAAGCGGTGTGCCGAGTCTTCATTTATTCTCTCTAATTTAAGGTTTCGCATGCCGGTAATACATTTTAATGTTTTTTTAGAAGGTCTCTCTCTACAAGTCTATATATTATATAACTAAACTAGTGTTGTATTGTAGAATAAACAAGGTTTTCAAGATGTTTAAGAAGCTTCATTTAAAATTAAATTAAAATGTTGATCTTACACTGCCAGCCCACTCAGCCTGCTGCTGGTCTGGGGTTCTGTTCATCTAGGCTAGCAGTGGGCTGAGTGGGGCCTGCGGCCGGGACCCCAGCTGGGAAGGATCCGGCACCCAGAACCCCAGACCGGCAGCAGGCTGTGCGGGGCTAGCAGCTGGGACCCCAGACTGGCAGTGGACTGAGCAGCTCAGCCCACTGCCGCTCAGGGGTTCCATCCGCCGGCTCCTGCCAGCTGGGATCCCGGCTCTGGATCCGCTAAGCCTGCTGCCAGTCTGGGGTCCCGGCCCTACCCACATACAGTGGGTACCTACCTTCTCCCTGGTTCTGGCCCATTCTCTTCCTCTCTCTGCACTGAGCTGAGGGTGGGAGTGCACTGAGCACAGGGCTGGGGGTGAAAGGGTCTGTGTAGGAGACTAGATAGAAAAGGGGCTCAGGTTGGGGCAGGAGGGTTGGTGTGGGGTACTTACCTGGGCAGCTCCATTTGATTGTGAGGGTGCAGGTTGGATAATGTGAGTGGGGGGCGGAGCTCCCGTTTGGTGCTCAGGGTGGGATGGGCGTATGTGGGGTGCATGGATGTGGGGGGGGGGCTGGGGATGTGTGGGGTGCAAGAATCAGCGGCAGAGGGCTAGGACATTGTAGGGCGGTGCAGATGTCAGGTAGGGGAGACTGGTATAGTGTGGAGTGCCAGAGTCAGGGCTGGGTCATGGGGGGGTCAAGGAGTCAACAGAGGGCTGGTGGTACAGAGCTCAGGGCAGGGTTGCGGCGGGTGGGCACAGGGCTCAGGGCAGAGGACTGGGTGTGTGTGTGGGGGTCAGGGTCAGGCAGAGGGCTGGGTGACTGCCCTCCACCAGAACCTCCAACCTCGCCACTCCTTGTCCCGCTAGCCCTCTTGGGACCCCCTACCCTATCTAAGCTTCCTCCCCTTGTCCCCGTGACTGTCCGCCCTCTAGGACTCTACCTGTCTACCATCCCCACCTTAATGCACACCCCCTGCACGCAGACAAGAACTGCCCTGGCCTCCACTGCCTATCTAACCACTACCCACCCTTCATCACAGCTCCCCCCCCCAGAACCTGGAACGCATACAACGCTCCGTTGCTTGCAAACCTAATTCCCCTCTCACACCCTGCCTGCTGACTAGCCTCCCTGTAACTCAACCCCTCAGGCTCCGTGTCCTGACCATTATCTATCCAGAGACCCCGCCCCTCTGCGCTCCCCAGGGACCCCCTTGCTCCTTGTCCCTGATTGCCCTGACCTCTATCCATCCCCCACTCCTAACAACCTGCCGGGCTCTCCATGTACCATCCAACTCCCCCGCTGCCTGCTGCTGTCGGGATCCATCCCCACAATACGAACCCCCCCCGGTCCTGGTCCTGACTGCCCCCACCCCTTATCCACCCCGCCTCCCTAGACCCGGACCCGGACCCCTTACCATGAGGCTCCCCACTGATCTGGAGCCCTGCTGCCGCGTGCGCAGTGCTTTGAGGGGGCGGGGTGGGGCTGCGCGTGGCGGCGGGGCTCTGGATGAGCAGGGAGCATCTTGCCCTCCCCATGGAGCCAAACGCTGCCCTGCGGGAGCGCGCAGCCCCAGCCCCCAGAGTGCTGTGCACGGTGACGTGGCTCATGGGGAAGGCGGTGGAGGGGACGGCGGCTTGCTGTGCTCGTCCGGCGCTCCAGCCCGGGAGCATGGACCTTGCCGCTTGCTGCGTCAGCAGGATTTTTAATGGCACACTGGGGTGCCGGCAGGCCCCAGCATGCCATTAAAAATTGGCTCGCATGCTATCTTTGGCATGTGTGCCATAGGTTGCCAACCCCTGCTTTAAACCATGATTTGAGGACTGCACTAACTCAGCCACAGGCTAGGGGGCTATTTACTCTTGTGCCAAAAAATTAAAAATTCTGCACCAAAAAAAAAAAAAAAAAAAAAAAAAAAATTCTGCACACACTATTTTAAAATTCTGCAAATTGTATTTGTCAAATTAATGTGGCGGCTCCAGCACGGCACTGGAGAGCACAGGCCACTGGCTGCACAGAGGTAGAAGATCACTGTGCAGTTCCGACTCCCCAGAACATGGACTCAGCAGTGAGGCTGCACCCAACCTTGACACAGCGCAAGGACGGGTCTGCCCCAGAAACACCCTAGGGCTTCTCCAAGCCAGGTGCACCAGGTGTGGACAGGCAGGCTCAGCAAGGCAGGATCCAAGTGTGGAGGGGCTTTGTGTTGGGGGGGATCTAGGTGTGGGTGAGAGGGTTTTGTGTGGGGAAATCTGGGTGTGGGCAGCTCAGTGGGGGAATCCAGATGCAGGGGGGGATCTGGATGCACAGAGGCTTGTTGTGGGGGTGGTTCTGGGTGCAACAGTGATGGGACTCTGCAGGGGGGGGGTCCAGGTGACGGTGGTTGAGGCTCAGCGGGGGGGAGTCTGGAGGGCTAGAACTCAGCTGAGGGGGTTTGGTGTGGGGGAGCACAGTGGCGGGGTCCAGATGCAGCTGGTTGGGGCTCGGTGAGGTGGGGATCTGGGTACCAGTGGCTTGTCTGGGTGGCCCAGGTGCTTGGGGAGTGGGAGTCATGGGCGGGGTTCTGAGTGTGAGGGGCTGAGGCTCGGCAGGAGGGTCTGGATGCATGGGAGTTCGGTGAATGGGGGAGCAGCTACCTGTACAGGGACCTCTCCCCCTGCAGCTGAGGAGCGATGGATGCAGAAAGGGGGCAGGGGAGAGTTTGCAGAGCTTCCTGCATCCAGTGGGTCTGACTCGGCTCTGGATGCTCTGCAGGGGAAGAGGAAGTCCCGTCCTCTCCAGCCCAGACGGGACTAGCAGCTGAGCCTGTTGAAGAATAGGAGCCACCAGCCGGGTCTTTCCCAGTCCCGCCTCCTGCCCCACAGTGATTTACCGCTCTGCCGGCTACCCTGGGCCCCTGAAATATACTGCTGGGGAGGGTGGCATGACAACTCTTGTAGCTTCCCTTTGCTTCCCCCTCAAAGTCATTTTGCTGCAGGAAAGCAAAAAATCTGTGGAGGACATAAATTCTGTGCAAGTGCAGTGGAACAGAATTCCCCCAGGAATATCTAGTACAGGAGTGGAAAAGTTCTGTGCCCTGCAATGTGCAGGAGGTCAGACTTGATGAAGTCTATGAATCTATAATGCATGTATAACACTGCAGACCTATGGCTGGACAACTTTGTGTTGATTGCTTCCACATTTCCTGCAAACAAGTCTCTAGTCTCTGCTGTTTACTGGTGTGGTCTAGTGGACAAAGCACTGGATTGGAACTACATCACTCAGGGGTGTGGATTTTTCACCCCCCCCCCCCCGGCTTCCATTCCCTGTTCTGCTACTAGCCTGGCTGGGTGACCTTGGGCAAGTCACTTCCCCACTCTGTCCCTCAGTTTCCCTATCTGTAAAACTGGGATAATGAAACCAGCCTTCATAAAGTATGTTGAGATCTGCTGATGAAAAGCACCATACATGAGCGAGGTATCATTATTCCATCGCTATGCTTTGGTGTGCATTTTTACTTGGAGGTACTTTTTTCTGCTTTTAATACTCACTTGGGAAACAAGGGAGCCTTGAAACTGTCCACTGGCCTTCAGGGTCCAGCCTATTTTTCCTAATACCCCTGCCGTGAGCTGGTTATTGGTCATGCCACAAACAACATGGTCCACAGTTAGTCTACTATTGACTATTCCGCTTCACAGCCCTTTGCTTTATGATGCAGGTCTGTAACATGATGCTCAACGGTCTCACCTGGCAGGAGTGCCTTTCAGTAAAGGCCTGGCACAGAGCAATGCAGGGTGATGCAGCTCATGGAGATAAACCTGAGCTAGCCTGAAGTGAGCTAACTTTGAAACCAGAGCGGTGAAGCTGCCAAGAAGCCTGGGTGATTATTCATGCAGCCAGCCTGCATCAAAGCACGGGCTGCTGCAGCTTCATGGCTACCCATACCCAAGCCAGCTAAATCCAGGCTAGCTTGGGTACGTCTACATGTGCTCCAGTCACACCCTCTGGCTGCCGCCTCTTGAGATGCAGTGTTGTTACAAAAGGTTAATATCCCCAGTCATCCAACAGGGGGCAGTATCACTAACTGTGGTCAGAACTGACTAATTCAACACTTGGTGGATTTTCTCCAGATCGTGCGTGGTCTCCTTGCTGGGGCAGCGACCCAGGTGCTTGGGGGAAGATGGGACAGATTTTTATTCTGAGCAGTTAAAAAAACAAATTGTCTTGTTAAAAAACATGCTGAGCTTCGCACACCTGCCCCGGACTGGAGAAAGGCTGGTGCTGGTCAAGATCGAGCAAGCCCATCCCTTCAGCAAAGGGTTCGGAAACATCCTAACCCACCCGAGTCCTCCAATGAATGCTCCAGCAGAACCAGAGGTGGGCAGATTTGACACTTGTAGAAGTGCAAAAGGGTAAAAGAAGCTACATTTCTCCCAGCCTCTGTCTCTTGGGGTAGGTCTTCACCACAATCAGGGTGTGTGACTGCAGCACAGAGATCCATACCTGAGCTAGTTTTGATCTAGCTAGTATGGATATCAATAGTAGTGAAGCCACAGCAGCATGGACTTCAGCGTATGGGGAACATTGTATGGGCATGTACTGAGGTGGCTAGCTAGCTACCTCCCCTTACACAGATTTTTTTAAACACAGGCCTTACATGTGTAGAGCTCAGAGATTTAACCAAACTCAGACTGCAACTGCCTGCATGACCCAACTCTCTGCCTGCCAGCCCGTCAGCCCATCCTCTCTTACAGACAGCAGTCTAGTGTGAATCCCTCCCCCACATCCCTAAATACACTGATTCTCTGGGCTGGCAAGCGTGACAGGTTATCATTGGAAAAGAAAACCCTAGTGCTCTGTTCCCCTCTCGCTCACGATAATTTTACAGCAGCGTCACTCCATTGCGTTCAGCAGAGCAACTCCTGATTTACACCCAAAGACCCCAGCCCAACGTGGAACTTTTGGCTCAAGTCTGAACACGACTGCACTCTTTGCTAAAAGTCCGGCTGCGAGCAGGAGGGAAGGTGGGGATCAGAGATACTGTTCCTTTAAGAAATTCTAAAGCCAGCTCTGGAAGGTTTCTGTTATTCCATGGCTCTGGCGCAGCAACCCTCTCCCTCCGCCTGCCCCAAGTCCCAGCTGTATAAATGAAGCTCCGGTGAGCTGGCGGGCGTCCCTCACTCAGTAACCAGCAGTTCAGGAAGCAGCTCTCCGCTCCAAGGCACTGACGGGTACCGTGTGCAGTGCTGATGGGGGCAGCATCCGTAACAAAGACGCTCGTGGTTTGGCTGTTGCTGTCAGTGGGCCTGGCCCGGGCGGCTCTGGGGAGTACAGTCCATCTCAGGAGAGCCAATGACAGGAACGGTAGATGCATCTACTCATTTGCTGTCCCCAGCCCGAATGAAGCCAGCTGTCCAGAAATGGGCCAGGCAACATCAGCCATCCGGGAGCTCCAGAGGGAGAGCAACGTGCAGCGCTCGGAGCTGGAGTCAGCCAAGGCCAGGCTGAGCCTCCTGGAGAACTTGGTGACCCAGCTGCATGTGGTGCTGGGTGCAGGGGGCTCCCCTGATTCCGCTGTGGAGCTCCAGAGAGAGCTGGATAGGCTGAAGACAGAGAGAGCCCAGCAGGAGTCTCAAATCAGCAGACTGGAGGCTGCCTACAGCACCCTTGGGCAGGAGAAGTCCTTTCTGGAAGAGGAGAAGAGGCGACTGGAGCAGGAAAAAGCTGAGCTGGGAAGGAGGCTGGAGAGCAGCACCCAGGAGATAGCTCGGCTGAGGGCCAGCCAGCATCACCAGGTCAGCGAGGCACCCTCCCAGGACTCTCAGCAAGGCTCCCAAGAAGGTAAGGTTCTTGAGAACTTAGCCAGTCTCTCACTGAGTTTCCCTTACAACTGGTTCAGTCCTTTGAACCCTACTAGGCCACACGGCCTCGCTGTCTCCTTTGCTGCAGAGGATGCCCATGCAGAGTCTGCACCTGGACATGTGTGGCTGTCCCTTGGAGCGTACAGTTGGGGTGTGGGAAATAAGTTTCCCTTGCTCGATTTCTGTCCTTAGACCATTGTCTGCAGGGCCGGCTCCAGGCACCAGCTTATCAAGCAGGTGCTTGGGGCGGCAACTCTGGAGTGGTGTGGCACTTTTAGGTATTCGACAGCAATTTGGTGAAGGGTCCCTCACTCCCGCTCGGAGCGAAGGACCTCCCGCTGAATTGCCACAGATCACGATCGCAGCTTTTTTTTTTTTTTTTGGCTGCTGGGATGGCAAAACCCCTGGAGCCAGCCCTGATTGTCTGAAAGGGAAAGGATGGTCGTTAATGCACTGGACTGGGAGCCAGGAGACCTGGCATCAAATATCAGCTCTGCCACAGACTTTCTGGCACATCACTTAATCTGTCTCCCATTCTTTTTTTTGTCCACTGAGATGGTAGACTTTCTGGGGCAGGGGCAATCTTGCTGCGTGTAGCTAACCCAATGGGGTTCTGATCCCCTTTGGAGCTTCCAGCTGCTTCAGTAGCAACAATCAACAGCAAAAGACTCCAGGGAGCCACCTCCCCAAGAGGGCTGAGGCTCTAGCTAGGAGATAGGCCCAGGCCCAGATGCCCCCACACTTCGAGGGAGTTCAGACCCAGATCTGAACTTAGTGGCCAGAGCCCAGCTCCCGCTGCAGAGAAGGGAAAGAGTTACAATATGCACGCACAGTCCCTCGGCTGCAGCCAAGCCCACTGACAAGCTGCTCCAACAGATAGACGCCCAGAAGTGCCCTTATTTGGCATTCCTTCTGCTGTGCCTTTGTGCAGGTGTCCCTTTATCTGTCCCTGCCCCAGGGACTATAGCCTAAGCTGTACTGTTGCTTTCTCCCCCATCTCTTTCTCCCCAACGTGCTTAGTTCACCGTTGCCCTTCCAATTCCTTTCCCCTTCTCCACCAGCCCACTGGCAGGAGAGGACCCATTCCTGTGCTGTGCAGCCTGGGACACGTGGGATTAATGGAGCTGGGAGCCAGCAGGCTACAGCTCTTACCCGAGATGGGAGCAATAAGACAGACACCGCAAGTGCAAGCGTCTTGGGCATTAAACAGAGCTTCCTGCCGGGGAAGAACCTAGAAATCCTGCTGCTGGGCAGAGGACATTGCAACCTCAGTGAGACCCCGACTCCTCCCTGTGAATGTGCTGAGCCTCCCCTGGCACAGCCACTGCCACCCTGCTGCCAGACACCTGGGCCGTGGTGGCCCCACTTCTTTCCCTCCCTGCTGGGAAGGGTTTCCGCTGGAAGGTTTTGCTTATTTTGCAGTTTCCCCGCGCAGCTGAGGAGGCAGTATCTGCTACTCAGCTACCGGGGTCCCTTGGACTCCCCAGGGAGATTATGGGTGAACCTGGACACTAAGTAGCAGATATTACCTCCTCAGTCGCCCAGAAACCTGCATGGCGTATATAAAGCTCAGTGTTCTTCACCTGCCGCTGCCTGGCTGCTCTTCTCCAGCACTTCACCTCCCACTCTGGAGGTCCCCGCCACTGCTCGCTGGTTCCTCCTAGCATGACCAGATGTCCCGATATTTGGGGCTTTTTCTTATATAGCTCCTATTTACCCCCCACCCTCTGTCCCAATTTTTCACACTTGCTCTCTGGTCATCCTAGTTCCTCCTGTACTCATCCATTGGCCCTCTCCCCACTTGGCCTGGCTGCTGCTGCTTGCTGCGTCCTCTCCCCACTGCCCTGCTCAAGTGGGGAGGTGGGTGGACGAGAGGAAGGAGGGATGCATGTGGTGAGCAGTGGTGGGGAATCTGAGCGTGGAGGAGGGGGGAAAGAAGGAGGAGAGGAGGGATGCACATGGCGAGGGCGGAGTGTGGGTGGGGCTCCAAGTGGAAGAGGAGGGACAGGGAGCTAGCCTCCCCCAGGAGAAGCTTCACCTGCCGCCCATGGAGTCTTGGGATGGGAGCAGTGACTTCCCAGTTCCCAGACACCCCCAAAAAGGGAAGTGCTGGACCTGCAGTGCAGGTCAGGGCAGCCCTACGGAGGACCTAACTAGCATCCCAGCTGTAGCAACTCTCCTGCGGGTTCTGTCTCCTGATGATAACTGAGGCATAGGAAAGCCCACAGGTGCTGACTTGTGTTTTTACTGGTGGGTGTGCCTCTCCGCCCCCGAAAGTGGTGGACAGGGCCTCAGTAGGGTTTCCAACTTTCTATTGGCACAAAACTGAACACCCTAGCCCTGCCCCTGTGTCGAGGCCCCACCCCCTCCCAGAGGCCCCACTCCCACTCACTACGTTTCCCCTCCCTCGGTGGCTCACTCTCCCTCATCCTCACTCACCTTCACTGGGCTGGGGCAGGGGTGCAGGAGAAGGTGAGGGGTCTAAATGGGGGTGCAGGCTTGGGGGTGGGGACAGAAATGAGGGGTTCAGGGTGTGGGAGAGGGCTCTGGGTTGGGGCAGGAAGTTGGGGTGTGCGAGGGGGTGAGGGCTCCAGCTGAGGGTGCTGGCTCTGGCATGGGATGGAGGATGAGGGGTTTGGGATGCAGGAGGGGGCTCCAGGCTGGGGCATGGGGATGAGGGATTCAGAGTGCAGGAGAGAGCTGCAGGTTGAAGCGGGGGTTGGGATGCAGGAGGAAGTGAGGGCTATAGGGTGGAGCTGGGGATGAGGAGTTCCGGATGTGAGAGGGGGGCTCTGGTTTCCGGCCAATGGGAGTGAAGAGCCGGTGCTCGGGGCAGGGACAGCGCGCGGAGCCCCGTGGCTCCCCCACCTAGGAGCTGAACCTGCTGGCCACTTCCGGGGTGAAGCGTGGTGCCCCAGCACAGATAGGGACTAGCCTGCCTTAGCACCGCAGCACTGCTGACTGGAATTTTAGTGGCCCAATCGGCAGTGCTGACCGGAGCTGCCACAGACCCTTTTTGACCGGGTCTTCTGGGTGAAATCCGGACACCTGGTCACCCTAGGCCTTGGGGAGGAAGAAGCTAAGTGGGGACGGGACCTCAGATTGGAGGTGCCTTGGGCAAAGAGGCTAAGCAGAGGCGGAGCCTCAGGGCGGAGAGGCTCAGTGTGGGTGGAGCCTCAGGGTGGAAAGAGGCTGAGTGAGGACAAGGGCTTGGGACAGAGCACAGGTGGAAGGGCCACAGTCCAGGCATTGGGGTGCACAGAAAATTAATCCAGCCCTGCAGGTGCTGAGCACCCCCTATTTTTTTTAAGTGGGTGCTGTTGTCAGATGCTACCGGTGTGGTGCTCTGCTCTGTTCAATGTTGGTATCACTTGGCTGCGTGCGTGTGTTCTTTCGTGTGTGCTGCCCCAGCTCTGCAGATGGCTGACACAGCAGACTCAAACAGAACCCCCAATGACCACAAAGTCTAGTAAGGTACGAAGGCACGTCGACCAGGTTTATTGCCGTATGGACACAATGATATTTCCCTCTAGATTGTTACTCCACAGGGCATACTACGAGAAAGTGCCTCTTGGCAATGGACTCGGCTCAGTCAGTGGCGGGACTTTCCACTGCCTCCTCGGCCGAACAAAGACAGGGATACATTCTTATACACAGGTACAAACAAGTTACACATCACTCCTGACGTATTGAGGTGCAGCCCCTCTACGTAGTAAGGTGCCACCTCTCACCTTGTACATGTTGGTTCGAACAAAACAACTCTATCCATCATATTACCCTTTTGGCCCTGTTACTGGGATGGGTCAGCCTGTTCCTTGTTATCCGTGTGGAATGTGCAAATATGTGAATGTTCTGGTTTCTAGTGTTCAGTACCTTTTAGGTACGTATCTTCTTGCAGCATCAGCCCTTTCCTTGCCAGCTTCTGTGAGCAGGGCCTGCCTCTAGCTCACAGCTTAACTTTGCTTTATGATAGCAAAGTCTTGACCATTACTTTAGCTCAGGCCTCATACCGGGCCTTTACTTACTACAGGTGCTTGAGCCTGGAGCACCCACAGAGTCAGTGCTTATGGGAAAGCCTCAGCCATGCCATCCCCACCCCCAGCCCCTGACATGCCTCCCACACCAGTGGACCCTGTGGGAGGGATGCACATAGCCAGCCACAGCAGCTGTGCCCTCCCCCATGCAGGGATATTCCCGAGGGGGCCCTTAGGCTGCTTTGCAGCCTCTGCACAAAAGGGCTGCATCACCCTGAGAGTGAGTCCTGTCCCTCTGAGGACTCAGATTCTGCTGCGCCTGTCCCACTGCAGGTATCTGAGATACTCAGCACCGTTTGAGCTCCATCCAGTGAGCCCAGTCCTGCTCAGCCACACTTTCCACCCCATGACATCATGTCCAGACCACTAGGCACTCTAGCGGGTCAACCATAGATGAGGAGCTACTGCGAGCTGCCCTTCCTGACAAGAGGCGCACAGGACTCCCACACAGACAAAGGCCAACACAAACTCAGTGGCCGGTTCTGAAGATATGACTGGAACCTTAACACAGATCAGTACGGCACTGGGAATATAGCTGTCCTTGAGGGGCAGCTGTCATTTTGTGTTTCTGTTCAGCTGCAGAGTGTTACTGAGCAGACTGCTGTGTGCTCTCCCTCTCCCCTGGAGATCTTATTTGTTTCCTTAATCTGAATAAGAGAGTCCTCAAGGCTGAGAAAGGCACACATTGTTTTGTGGCTAGGAAAATGCAGGGGGCTAGCCGCTCAGCTGGGATAGATCGAAGGAGCTTGGTTGATTTACACCAGCTCATGGTCCAGCTCCCTCTCTTTCCCCTCATCCAGTGGTGTCCACAGAAGTGCCACCCAAGTCACCAATCCACCACTCTGCCATCACAGGAACCATTATAAAGTGTCTCATCTTCAGCTCATCTGAGCAAATACAGAATTGCTGCTTCATCGTCGAACACCCACACACAAGCCATAGGCACCTTAAGGTGAAGTTACACCATAACGTCCATTTCTCCCTGCAGCCATTTCTAGCTTAGAACTTGGCCAAGCCAGGAGGGGATAATCAAGAGCAGCCCCGATGGATTCCTGGTTGCAAAGTAGAAACTACCCAGCAAGAAAGAGGATCATGGTGCCCTATCCAGTGATTAAAGTGTTCTGACAGTCGACTGGCCCATTGTCCTGCTACACCTACCTCTGGGGCCCTGTTCTAAGGGTTTCCCTTATAACCAGGCCTGAACAGAACCCTTGAATCCCAACCGTGCCCCCCTCCCAAAAGCTTTGGGGAGAGGGACACTTAAATTCTGCCCCTGTCCCTGATCAGAACAGAGCAAAGTGCTGAGGGTTTCTTATCATCTCTGTTCTGGTCAGTGGAGTTAATTCATTCTGGGAAGGAGACTGGCCACAGGGCTGGGTGGCTATGGGACCATCAGGCTCCATTAACCTCTCCACATAGCACAAGGAAGTGCAACCATGCTCCAGAGCGATCATGTCCTGTGGGTCAGCTGCACCAGCCTGGGCACCCCCTAGCACTATACTCAGCCATGTGACCTGACAGCAGCCCCCAGGGCCAGTGCAAAGATGTCTCGCACTGTAGGCGAAACTTCCAGCTTGCACCCTCCCCCATCCCCGAGCCCCTACCCTGAGGCATCCCCCTGACCCGTGGCAGCTCCCCCGCCACCTTGAGGCACACCCCCCCCCGCGCCTCAGCTCACCTCTGCTCCACCTCCACCCTGAGCACGCCGACGCCGCTTCACTTCTTCCACCTCCCAGGCTTGCGGCGCCTAAGCTGATTGGCACTGCAAGCCTGGAGGTGGGAGAAGTGAAGCAGCCATGGTGTGCTCGGGGAGGAGGCGGGGGAGGGGGAGCTGGCGCGGGAGTTCCCCTGCGTTGCCGCTCCCCCACTTTCGTTGCTGCAGGTGGTCCTCCCCATGCCTCCCTGCCCCAGCTCCCTCCGCCTAAATGCTGGCAGTGACCAGGGTGGCTGAAGATCCGGCCGCCGTGGTCGCTGCCGAAGAAAACACCGCCCCCCAAATCCTAGTGCCCTAGGTGACCGCCTAGGTTGCCTAATAGGTTGCACTGGCCCTGGCAGCCCCTGACAGCCCTTCTGCCCCTTGGAGTCATTCCAGTCAGTGACTTGACTGTATTGGGAGTGAGGCAGGGGAAGGAGGCAGCGAATCCCTGGGAAACTCCTTTACTCCAAGCAGTCTGCAACCTGTTTCCTCTCGTGGCTTAGACACACCCCATGACAGGACACCTTTCTTCCTCTCCCTCAGACCTGCCTGAGGTTCAATGTTCATACCTTTCCAGCCAGCTATCACTGCTGTTTGCACATATAGCATCTCAATAACTCAGCCCAGCAGGTGTCTCTCAAGTGGATTTAGGGAGCGCCTGAGCTGGCATGGTCCGTGAAGGCAGAGAACTCCACACACACCAGGAGGCAAAGTGTGACAAAGCCCTCCCCACTGCTACAGAAGAGAGCTCCCCTCCTGCACCCTTACTGCAGACAGGTGGCTGCAACGCCCCTGCTCTCTTATCAAACCGCACACCCTGAACTGTTTCTAGTGCTCCTGGCACCATGCACAACAGGAGGCTGCTCGCCTTGCCTTGCTTTCACACTGAGCGCCTGGTGCAATACCATCCGCCTGCCCACAGGAGGCGCTGTCCTCCAGAGTGACAGCTCCCATGGGCTTAGAGGGGTGAAACCTGCACACCAGGGTGACTTTAGCTCAGAACATTAGTAGGTGTGCAGGAGTCTGGCTCACCTCTCTGGCTTGGCCTTGGAGGACAGTCTCCATCTCCCTTTCCACAGCGCACCCGACAGCTCTTTGCACTCCCTGAGCTCTTTTCTTGAGGCCTTTGTCCTCCCCCAAGGTCTGCCCTGGCTTCCCACCTCAATACAGGAGAGCAAAGGGGGGGCTTCCTCTCCCCCTCTCTGGAAGCCCCTAGATCAGCTGCACACGCTAGGCCTCAAATTCACCCCACTTCTCTAGCTCAGGCTCTTTCCTTCTCTTGCTTTCATCCCTCCCTCTTCACAGCCCCCATCCTCTAGACCAGGGTTTCTCAAACTTCATTGCATCGTGAGCCCCTTCTGACAACAAAAATTACTCCATGACCCCAGGAAGGGGGATTGAAGCCTGAGCCCTGCTACCCTTAGTAGCAGGGCCAAAGCCCAACCTCCACCACCCTGCAGGGGAGGGGGTAAAGCTTGAGGGCTGTAGCCCTGGACAGGGAGGCTAGAAACTGAGCCCCACCACCCAGGGCTGAAACAGCAGCCTGAGCCCCACTGTCCAGGGCTGAAACAGTTTGGCTTCAGCTTCTACTCTGGGCGGTGGGGCTCAGACTTTGGCTTCAGGCCCAGGCCCCAGCAAGTCTAACACCAGCCCTGGTGACCCCATTAAAACAGGGTCACAACCCACAGTTTGAGAACCGCTGCTCTAGGCCTTCTTTTTCCAGCCCTTTCCACTCATTTTCTGACACATCCCCTTCCCGGACTGGCTACACAGCCCCAGCTGACCCCTGTCAGAGCACTTCTTGCCCAAAACACCCACTACATCCAGCAACTATTCCCACTCTCAAACTCCCACTGCCTAAGCAGAAGAAAGCTCTTTTATAGCCTCATCGCGTTTCCCAGCAGGCCTTGCTGTTGCCTAGCATCCCATACTTCCTGCGAGAACTATAAGCCCCAGAATTCCTTTGGCCTGGGCTGACTCAGACAGCCAGGCTGTAACTGATCTGAGTTTCCCTTAAGGACCACAAGGACCTGCTAACAGCAGCAAAATAAACAAACTTTATTTCCACTTTATCCTCCTCTTAACTGTTCCTGCACCATCTGAAAACCAAACATATATTGGCCTTGCTGGGCTAGTAGTTAGGCACCTTGCGTCCTCTACTGTTGTTCTGGGGCTGTGCCTGCATGCCTCCCCAACTATCAGGGTGGGGGCAGATAATTGAGAGTGGAGATTGAACCCAGGGGGCCTTAAGAACTGCAAACCGCAACCCTTGACTATCTGAGCTAAAGCCCCACTCTATTAGCTTAAAGCTAGTAGCTAATTCCTAAACCCCTACGTACTCCAGCCACTAGAGGGGGATGGAGAGCCGGAAAGATGAGCTCCACCCACAATGGAGAGCAGTGGTGTTGGTCTCTGGTGCTGATGGACACAGGATACTGAGAATCAGCATCCATGCAGTGGCCATAAAGCCCAGCTAAACCCTGCAGGGGGTGGAGAAGGCCTCCTGCATCTTCAGTGGGCGGGGAAGGATTATCACTTAGCACTGAGATGGAACCCTGCTGCAAAGGGAGCTCTGTTCAGCTTTTCACACTGGTGCTGGCGAGATATCCATTTTCTCCTGTGCTATCATAGCTCAGAGCTGAATGGGCTGATCTGTGGCCCGAGGAGTAACCAGCAAAGATGCCCCTGGCCTATAACACCACCACCACCAGTCAGACTAAACCTTTGGGTGAGTCCAATTAGCCTGCAGTTCTCTTCCAACACTGTAAGAGGCACTGTGGTCAAGAGGGAAATGCCAATATTTTGCTGGCCAAAAGTATTGGCAAACCTGAGCCAGCCCCTGAAAGCAGATTTCTGTTCTGTGGGTCTTTTTAGGACCTGCAGAGCTGAGTTTGACTCATTTATAGGGAGGGTCCAGCAGTAAAACTGAGATCCATGTTCACAGGCACACACACCACACTTTGGTGATATATAGCCCTTTCTCTAATACCCCTGTGTAAAATTATTCTCCATGGCCACAAATTACTTAAGTACAGGCCTAATTTCGAACACACAGGTAGTCTCATTGATCTCAATGGATTACTCACATGCTTAGAGTTAGGCACACTTATATGCCCTGCCTACTTGGGGCTCACATGGTCAAAAGTATGAGAAACCCAGGCTCTTTGGCTGCACTTTGTAGAGACCCTGTGGAATGATCACTTCTAAAACTACAGGGCAAGTGTATTTCCCCTCCCCACTGCAAGGCTGGGCTCATTTTCTGGAAAGGCAGCTGCTGGTCAGTTTGTCCCAGGGCCAATTTTGAAATACCTGCGGCTGGAGTCAGCTACTGCTAATGAGCCCCTAGGGAGGTTTTCCAGCCCTAAAGCAATGCCAGGCATAAAGCAGGAGGGTGCACTATGCAGAAATGAGTTAATTGTAAGGTTTTCCCTTCAAGGGAAGCTGAAAGTACAACTGTGACACATGGCCAGAAAGGGTTAAACATCCTGCAAATTAAATAACCCTCAAAAGACTTGTGGGGAGATAATGTTTGTGTTTTTGTGTATTTACATATATATATGCGCGTAGGGTCCACACCATAATCAACAGTCACTGTCTACACTGTATTCTGATAGTTCGGTGATCAAAAGAACATCCTAGCATTTAAATGAACTGTAAACACAGGATCTCGGTATTCCTCTCTCTTTGAAATGTACTGTGAATGGTGGAGGAACAAGCAGATTGCCTTATATTAATTCTATAGTTAAATACTGGTGATGGACCGCCTTTAAAGTCATCCTAATTCCCTTTTGTTCCTGGAGGAACTCCCAACTTGTCAAGGAGGACATGAAATTATCTAAAAACGCCTGGAGTCCCGATTCTGTTGTCTCAGATCTGCTTAAGCTTCATCTGGGGAAGTTTGAGTCACAAGACTGAGGTCCCAATTATGCTGGTACACCCTGAATATGATGTTTGGACATTGGACTATAACCTATGAACTGACTTCTAAAGGAACTTTTTGCAATTAAAGTTCACCATCTCTGCTATCAATCTAAACCTCAATGTACAATGATTTTTTAACCATTCTCTCTATCTTTTATTTTTTAATACATTTTAGTTTAGTTAATAAGAATTGGCTGTAGCGTGCATTTGGGTAAGATCTGGAATATTCAGTAACCTAGGAGGTAATGTGTCCAATCCTTTGGGATTGGTAGAATCTTTTCTTTTATATGATGAAATAAGATTTACAGAAATTTTCATCATATTTGATGTGGGTACCTGGATGGAAGCTGGAGCACTTTAAGGGAACTGTGGTGTTTGGACTCCTGAGTAACCACTAAGGTAATAAAGAAGCTGTTTTATGGTGGCTTGATAAATTTAAATATCCACCAGCTTTTTGGGATTTGGCTGCCCCATTTTTTGCAGTTCACCCTCACTGAGTGACCATAACTGGCCCTCACTAGGACCCTGGTCACAACACTTTGCCAAGCATTAGAATTAAACAGGGAATTGTGAGAAGTTATGACCGTCAAGCTGATAACTACGGTGTCTTGCATTTATACTGCGTAGCTCCTTTCATCCCACCGCTGGGCAGACGTCCGATGCTAAAAGCCCTCAGCGATGGCCTAACTTTGCTCTAGAGGGAGTTTTAAAATCCACCCCTGGAACTGGTCAGATCTCTGTTTGAAATCTCATCATATGCTGAGCAGGCCCCACCCCCGGCACTGGGAGCTGAAGTGATTGGTTCAAAAGACCAAGTAGTCTGTCGGAGTTTGCCATTGCTTTCTCCACCCTTTGGATTTCCAGCATAGCTAAGGTAAAACAATTTATGATGTGTAAGAAATAGCTGGACCTGACCTGTCGGTTGGAATTCTCCACGTAATGCTGGGACATTATCCAAGTTGTTAGTCTCCCAGTGTTACCTGTATTAAAGATAATTTATTTTCTATAACAACATTCATCCAGAGGGGAACAAGAGTCACTGCAACATGCTTACAATTAGAATCACGTTCCTCTGGGACCCTGTAAGAGGAACCCCAAAGCACTAGATTTTGCTACAGCTACGGCAGCTGTACAGCTTTGCTCCTTTCCCTACTGCCTCTCCTCACTGAGTCTGCCTTGAGTCCCATGGCACCAATTCAGCCAGTGAGACACCAGTTAGCTCCAATGCGCTGCCTTGTCTCACACATGGAACAGACAAGCTCAGTGGACAGAATGAAAGAGGAACGAGGACAGTGCTGGTGATGTGCAGTGAGTTAGATTTATGTTACTAACAAGCCTTGAACTTGTCCTGACAGTGACTTTCCAAAGGAAAGACAGACCTTTCCTGCCCACTGCCATGCCTGCTGACATTAAGCAAGAATCTGAAGAGAGCTGAATGCTTGTTTTACACACAAGCAAAGGCTCCAGGGTTGGTCCCTTTTGAAGCCACTGCATGTTCATTCTCTACCAGCAAGCAGAAATAGGGGAGCTATCTGATACTCCTGCCAGTAGCTGGAATGGATTTTCAGACACTGCATCTAGACCTCAGCAACAGTGTAAAACCATAACAAGCATCCATACAGCCAGAGATGCCTGTGGCACACATGCTGTCCTGGCAGCTGCAAGCAGAACTTTCAGTGCAAAGGACAGGAGCCCTACTGTAATATCCAATATACAGCACCTAGCACAGGGGGATGCTGGTCAATGACTGGCACTCCTAGGTGCTACCGTACAGTTCCTATCACACATGCAGCCTTGAGGTGGGACTGGGGCTCCTAGGTGCTAGGATAAAAAACAAAAAAGAAAAACCTAAATGATAATTGCTCATTATCCCAGGATAGGGCAGACCTTGACATGACAGGGAGAGGTCATTTTGGTCAGCCAAGTGTGAGTTGGGATGGATGAAGAGACCTTTGTGGGGATAGATGCCCCCCCACCACACCTGCCTACTAAGGGGTTCTGACATGAGCACACAGTGCTGATGGTCCTGTGCCGTGGCAGGGAGGAGCAGTGTGTGGATTCAAAGTAAGGTTGCTCCCCAGCTCCCTGGACACAAGGCAGAAACATGCTCTGACCCATGTACATTACCATGCTAATGGCAGGGCTAGTGAATTGCTGAGTGTGTGAGAAAGAGATTGCGCATAATCATGTGTGCAGCTGCGCTTGTGTGTGTACCCAGCTGAGAGGGTAGGTCCAACCCTGCTCAGGAGTGTGTACACACTCTTCCACACTCCACCAAACCGTGTCCTCACCATGTTCCTGTCATCACCCTCACAGTGTCTATCCCATCCCGCCCTGCAGTTTCCAAGTGGGATCTGGAGAGTTTTGACTATCAGGAGCTGAAATCTGAGCTGATGGAGGTGCCTGCTTCCAGTGTCTTCGAGGAGCGCCCCTCCCCCAGCCACCCTGCCACTAGGGCCACAGCCACTGGTACAAAGATCACCTTAATCTTTCCTTCCTTGGGGGTTCACACAGCTAGGCCTCGTGCTTCCAGCACCATTGCTGCAGTCACTTTTCTTCTCCTCCCCCACCCTCTCTCCTAATCCTCTCGCCCTCACTGCCAGCAGGTGGGAAGAACCTAGCTGGGGAATATTAGCTTCTCAGCTCTTTTATGTGGTTCTATTTCATCATTGCTTCTTATTCTGTCTCCTTCTCTCATCCCACTTCCCCACCTTACCCTGGCCAGCCCGGCTGTCCTGTCCTTTGCTGAACCCCAAGCAATCCAGGCAAGGATATGACCACTTGGTGCCAGACCCAAGAATGGAGTTCAAACCCCTGCTCCAGCAGCCAGACTCAGTGTGCACACCTTCAGAGCATAAGCCCAGGCTGGAATCTGGCTAGCCCCAGGTCTTCCCTATGGCAGAGAAGGGAGCAGGGCTGAACTTGTCCCCTGGAAATGACTCAGTTGGCCAAAAGAGACTCTCTCAGGCACTCACTGACACTGTCCTTAGGCAGTCCCTGAACAACTCCATCAGAGAGGACCCCAAATACAAAATTCAGAGCAGGGTCTGCATGTCCACCACTCTGCAATTCAGGATCACTCAGAACCCAGGGATCAGGCCCATCTCTAAGCAATAAAGCACAACACTTAGTACAGAACTTACAGGGATTTCCCCCTAGCTGTAAGAGTTAATAGAATGAGGAGGCTGCTCTTAAAATGAGGTCAGTGGTGCCATGCCATGTTTCCTTCTGTTATTATTGGTTAAGCAACAAATTAAACTTGCATCACTTTTCTTGGATTAGCGCATCCCTGCTGTGCTGCCAGCTTTTGTTACTTCACACACACTTTGGTGTTTTTCCAAAATCCCAGCGCCTGTAGGCATGAGCAGCTCAGCTTTACTTTAAATAAATAAGGTTCTAGCCTGCATGACAGTGGAGAAAAGCTTGAAAAGGTGAAGCAAGAGCCCACAAAAGGCCCAAAAACCCCAAGGCAAAGAGAAAGCAGCCACAAAAGTTATTTAAAACCATAGCCTCATGATTGTGGAGGGTCAGACTCAGGATTTTGGAATCTGCTGGGTTGGCGATACCAAAAATGCCCTTATGGCCCATACACAATGGAAACAAGCCCTGGATTCAGCTTTGATGAGACACCTTAATGGGCCTCCACCAAGACAAGTCTGGCACTGTCCACAGCTATGACAGCACCATTGCTGGAAGGGGTCACTGACCTGTTTCTTAATCCCAGAGGTAGAGCGATAGAAGGGATGGTGCTGGTTGAGTGGCCTGTAGCTAAGTGCTCTGGGGTCCATTCCCAGTCCACCTGCCTGTGCCTGGTGCTGTTAGATGGAGTATGACAGAGGAAGAGGGAAGGCCTCCTACTGCTTTGGCCATCGAAAGGAACACCCCTGGTGAAGTCCAGCTACGGAAGGGTGGTAGCAGATGGAGGACAGGAGAATTGTTAAATCACCCTCTGAGCTTGTCTTTCATTGATTTTGTTCAGTGTGGCCAAAGACTCTTACTCTTCTGGGCTGGTTTCCTGTAATGGTTTTCCTCCATGCTGCTGCTTTATACATTGTCCATCTCAGCCCTGCAACCCAGCCTCCGCGTTTCAGAAATAAAGTCAGTCCCTAGGACATTCCTACCCTTGGCTTCTGACTTCCACTGGCTGGACGTCAGGAGCCATTTTTAAAACTAGGATTTAACGGTTGAGACTCTCTGTAGCTGCCACATCAGATCAGTGTTAATACTGCAGATGCTCCCCTGTCCTACCTGAAATGTTACTAGGACACCCAAGTGGATCTATTAAAAAACATAGTGCCTGGGCTATTGCAGCTGAGGTCCCACTTGGGGTGGGGGGGAATAAAGATGAACATCTTGGTCTTTCATCTTAACCACATCATTAAAACCTTTAAATATCACCTGAGCAAGAAAGTCCATGCTGTGAAATCCCCTCCCAAACTATTCACCTCTCTCTCCCCCTCCACCCCTCACAGTCTCTCTTCATAGACTATCATTCCTGCTTCTTTTCTCCTTGTCCTCTCCTCTTTTATCTGTCTGCCTGCACTGCTCAGGGGCATTGCCTAGGCAATACCGGTGCATTGACGAGTGCTGGAAGGCTGCTGTTGGTAAATTGAGGGGGGTTGCGCCATCAGCTTCATGGAATTATTTACTTACTTAGAATCCAGTAAATGATCTTTCCTGCTAGTTATTGCTGGGTAAGTGTGGCTTTTAGCCTTTCAGTAGGAAATCTGCCACTGATGACAGACAGAATAACTGAAGGTCTTTTTTTCTCTTCCTTGAGTAGGGTGTGGAGAGCTGGTCTGGGTGGGGGAACCTGTGACCTTCTGCAGGGCTGAGACTATTGCTGGCAAGTATGGCATGTGGATGAAGGACCCAGAGCCTGTTCTCCCCTACACCCGCAAGACCACCTGGAGAGTCTATGCCATTGGCACTGACATCCGCCAGGTCTTTGAATACGAAAATGCTGATCAGTTCATGAAGGGCTATCCCTCCAAGGTCCACGTCCTGCCCCAGTCCATGGAGAGCACCGGAGCCATCATATACAGGGGCTCCCTGTACTTCCAGCAGCACATGTCCAGGACGGTGGCCAAGTACGACCTGAAGACAGAAATGATAACAGTCCAAAAGGACATCCCCAGTGCTGGCTACCATGGCCAATTCCCCTATTCCTGGGGTGGGTACACAGACATTGACTTAGCTGTTGATGAGATGGGGTTGTGGGTGACGTACAGCACAGACAAGGCCAAAGGGGCCATCGTCCTCTCCAAACTGGATCCAGAGACCCTGGAGGTTGAGCAGACCTGGGAAACCAACATCCGCAAGCAAGCCGTGGCCAACTCCTTTATGATCTGTGGCACCTTGTACACCATCAGTAGCTACTCAGCCCCAGACGCAACGGTCAACTTTGCCTATCACACGGCCACCAGCATCAGCGAGCCGCTGAGCATCCGCTTCGAGAACCGCTATGGGTACAGCAGCATGGTGGACTACAATCCCACGGAGAGAAAGCTCTTCGCTTGGGACAATTTCAACATGGTCACCTATGACATCAGACTCTCCACGATATGAGGAGCCTCAGGGCAGGAGGAGGACACATCGTGCTCATTGCTAACTAACAGCTTATGGGCTAGGGGCAAGTCTAGCCAGCTGTCAGTCTTATACACTCGCTCTTACTAGTCTTTGAGCTTTCCTTGGACTCAGCCGTGAGCCCCTTACTAAGGCAGAGCGCTCATTGAGCTGGGCACAGACTCCAGGCCTTGCCCTAGATCAGAGGTTCATATTCTGAGAGCACTAGTGGGGCTCAAATAACAATAGAGTCGGAATAACTTTGTGCCACTTGAGAACATACGTGCATAGGCATTTACAGCCCTGGCGTCATTCCTCTTGCCTCTCTCTGAATTACACACGGGATGAATTTGGACAATGTAGAAAAAAGTAACAAGTTGTTCAGGGTTATGCAACATTTGGAGTGTGTGGGCCAATGGCACAAGGATAGATTTAGAATGACTAAACCTGCCTGAGCCCTTGGCTAAAAGACACTGCGATTCTAGCCAAGCAGACCAAACCGTTCACAGCAGGAGGCAAATAATATTTTAGGTGAGGGAGGTGGCTGGGTACCACCTTCACAGAATGGCTAATAAAAACCCAGCGACTATCAGCCAACCATGTTCCTGCCCAGCATCAGCTGAGACAAGGGGAATGTGCTATGCAGTCAACACCAGGCACTAGCCAAGGTAGCGTTGACAGGAGGAGATTCTGCAAAGTTGTGTCTCACCTAGATTCAGTAGAAGAACATCAAGGCCTAAAGACCTAGCTCTAACACCCAAATAAGCCAATGGAAAGACTCCAGCTGATTTCACTGGGCTTTGGATTGAGTCCTTAGTGGGTTGACTTGGTGGGGGTGTCTCAGAAATGTGCTACAGGAGTTAAAAATGACTCGACATCCCAGGCAGTGGGCACTCTGCAAGACAGCTTTCAGCTGCTGCGTATAAACCCTTCCATTACCAGTCTCTCTCCTCCTAAGCACAGTGCATGCTTTGTCAGGACCAAGCTTCCCTTGGGAGCGAACCAGCCACCTCTACAGATTATCATGAGCCAGAGAACGGGGGAGGAGAAGACAGAAAGTCACCCAGCTTGGTATCTCTGCAGTGCAAGCAGCTGCTTTGTAGTGGCAATTGGCCAGTAATTAAAGCAGGAGTCAAAGATGGGCCCAAGCTGCAGGGAGGCCAGGTCCAATGATCCACACCTCACCTAAGCATAGGTCCATTCTGCTCTAGGGGCAGTGAGCTGTTCAGCATCTCACAGTAGCCATTGAGCATGCAGGTAGGTGGCTAGTTCAGCTAGTGCCCTGCAAGAAACATGGCTGCCTCAGCTCCCCTTCCATGAAAGGCAAAAATGAAGCATTACTTGTTTAACACAATTCTGTTAAGTCATTTTAGCAAAATAGAAGTAAGGAGGGTTGTTGTTCATGAAAAACAGGATTCTAGAATTTAGGGCATCATCTCAAATCCACTGAAGTCAATGGAAAGTCTCCTATTGACTCCAGTGAGCAATCGAACAGATCTCTAGTTATCCCAGATTATGGTTAACAACTCAGAAAGAGAAGCAACATCTAACTGTTCTTGCTGTTTCTAGCTCTCAATCCAGATAACTCCGCTGATTAGACTGTAGTTTAGACACTCTGGGATAGGCAGAGCATTAGTGCAGGTATGGCTAAGCATACAGCTGTTTAAGAACACACACGTTTGAAGTATTTAGTGTGTAAATCCTGTAGCTGCCTCCGTTTTTCTGTTGCATTGAAACCTCCTGGATGAAAGCAAAGGTCCAATGTGCTGATGACTATGTAGAAGTTGTCTGTGATAAGGATTGGTAATAAACCCTCCTCCCCCACAACAATCCACAGTGGCAGCTTCTTGTTGGCAGATTTCTTGTTTCACTGCAACATGCTGGAGGGAATTCCAGGCCACAAGCCACCTTTACAGGAGAGTTCAGTCCCTGCAAACAGGGCTCGATTTTCAGGAGCTCAGCTCCCATTAGACACTAAAATAAGGGGTCTGGATTCTAATTTGAGCTCTTCCACAGGTTTGCTGGGTGACTTTGCTGAGTCACGTCCCTGCTCTGTGCCTCAGTTTCCCCATCTGGAAAACACGGATGATGATACTGACCTCCTTCATAGAAGTTAGTAGATAAGAGCTAGGTATTAATATTGCTAAGGGGAACTTAGTCATTGACTTCAATGGAGACAGGATTTCGTCTACTGAATGAATATCACCATGACTGCAACAAATGCCACTGTAGAATAAGAGGCGGCAGAGAAATGGAGAAAAGACAAAGCCTGCAGTATAGAGAGAGCTGACTGATTACAGGAAAGCTGGGAAACTAACATTAGCTGGTTTAAAAATATTAATTGATTACCTTTTACAGCCAGTAGAATATATGTTAGCTGTAACCCCTAACTGATGGAGCCTCAGATCATCTGTATTTGATTATCTTGAGGGGACCTCCGGTATTGGGGAGGTAAAGAAATAACTTGTGTCAGCCCTTTCAGTATAAAAAAGGTCTGAATCAGCATTAAATCTTGGAAAGTTGCATGTTAACACACCTCTCTCTACGTCACCTGGGAGCAAACGGTCCCTTTAAGCAGGGGAGCTAAACCCAGCATTTCTGGACAGCCTCTGGCCGAGAGCAGGGCTGACAGAATCTTGTTTTGCATCTATGGAAATAGCCTCACTGCAGCGTTAGCCCAGGTGTTTGGCACCCAGGAGATGGGCATGTGGCTTAGCTCAGCCCAGCTGTGAGCAACTCCCAATGCAAAGCCACCCTAAGTAACTGGGTGTGACTAGATCGCAAGTGTAAAATACCAGGACACATTGGGCGAGTGGGGGTGGGGTGGAGACCAGACAGACACACACAAGTGCACAGCCCTGACCGGAGCCAGAGGCACACTGGTCCACCTGGCCCTGGGCTACCAGCATGCCCCTTCTTGTTGAGGGTGAGCCCATGCTCTGCCACAGCTCCCCTGCCCAGAGCCCCTGTACAACCCTTATATCACAAATGCACAGTGCTGTGCAGCCCCCACCCAGCACCCCCCTGCCCACAGCCCCACCACAGCTGCTCATCTCCCCACGCAGAACCCACCCCCCACTTGCTAGTTTCCCCAATACACAGATTCCCCCTCTCTCCCTTCCATCCTCTCTCTCAGTGCCCTTCCCCACAGCCACAACTACACAATGCCCCACACAGACCCGCACTGCCCAGTGCTCTGACACTCACAAACCTCCTCCACTGCCCAGCATCCTCCACACCCTCACAGCCCAGCACCCTCCACACCCACCCCTCCCAGACACACACTCCATCACACCCTGCCTCCTTCCCTGGCCACACTTACCAGCCCTGCTGGGAGATCTCTGGCTCCAGTGGGAGAGCGGCAAGGGGAGTCTCCAGACTCTCCATGTGCTGTGCCTGCTGTTGGCCAGGAAAAGGCACCAACAGCACGCAGAGCCCCCCCTCAGCCTAAGAGCCAGAGGGACCTGCCAGGGGCTGAGGTGGGGAGTCCCAGCAATGCTCACCTGGGGAGGCTCCCGTCCCGGGAAGCATCCGGCAGGCTGGTCCCTCTGGCTCCTAGGGTCACGGGTTGGGTGGAGGGCTCTCTGCCCACTTCCGTTGACTGCAAGCCCCACCCCTGCAGCATGTGGTGCTCCTGCCGGTGGGCAGGCACCAGGAGCTGCCCCAGGAAGTGGTGAGTGGCGGCACTACGGCTGCAATGCCGCAGCTGCATTCCGGATGGTCCCCAAAAATCAGGACAAAGGGAGTGCCGATTGATGTAAGGTCGGGACATGGGACAAGTCCCCTAAAATTGGGATGTCTGGTCACCCTACAGTTACTGCATCCTCAGTGCAACTACATTCCCCTGGCCATGGCGCTAGGGCCTCTGGGGTACATCCCATGAGTCTTTGTGCTGCATTAAGTGGGCTGCTATTTGTCTTGGGGAATTGTGGGAGAACTTGTCTGCCCTTCATGTGGTTTTAAGCTTCCCTTGGTCTGAGCAGGCTTCAACATGGCCTCTTCTTTGGCCTATCTGTGACACCCCTTCATGGAAGAGAGACCCTGTGGCCCAGCTGCCCTAGGCCCCCAGGACCTATACTGCCCCCTCAAGACACTCCAGTAATGTAAGCACACCATTTGCCTGAGCTCCATCCAACTCTGGTTTACTGTTTACCCCTTTAGGGACACACTGTAGCTGAAGCAAATAGCTCCCAGGCTTGGCCTAAGGACCTCTAACCCAAATGCCCACTTTACTCGGAGGGCACAGACTATCTAGAAACCACCACACACCTGAATTCCCTGCCCCACATTCTAGCTCCTGCACGTCCCTTGGGAGACTAGGGGAGGAGGGGAGTCAAACCCAGTCTGGACATTAGGCTCTTGAACAACCTGAGTAAGAACAATGGACAAATACGATTCTAGGTGCTAACCTGGAAGAGCTCAGGTTAATACCGGGCTCTACCACTGACCTGCTGAGAGCTGGGACGTGTAACCTCACCTCCCTCTGGCTGCTTCCCTTGCCATCTGTCTGATTATGTTTGTCTCAAAGAGCCTATTGTCTAATGACTGTCTTATGTTCCTACAGCACCTTTCACAACGGGCCCTTAGGTGCAGCTATAATGCCAGCAATCAGCAGTTCTGCTTTTCTGCTGCAGCAGCTCAGACATGCTACACTCGCTGTTGCTAGGCAGCTCTTTATTGAGGAAGGACTGAGCTGTATGCACTCTACCACAGTACATTTGGTTTGCCTTCTCAGCAGGCTCTCCAGCCTATGAAGTGAGTCAGTCTCTACATTTCTCAGGCAGCTGGCTAGGTTTCAGAGAAGCCATCAGCTGGAGATGGGGGAGGTGGCGGCGGGAGAGTGGTAAGAGGAGAGGGGACTCCGGAAAGAGTGCATTCCAAGAAGGTTACATAGGTGCCAGCATCCATCAGGCTGGGCATCTTCACTGCTCCTCCTCCTTTCCCATTGTAGTGCATGATCCTGGCAGCAGAGAGAGTGAACAGCAGGTCTCATGACAACAGCCAGGGGAATCATGACTGACACATCCTAGCTCTTATCTTTATCCCCAGGTTACAGCTGGGGAAATTGAGGCACAGAAAGGTAGTGACCCAGCAGAGCACTGCCTTCAATACCCCTTGTGAACAATTAGTTCTGGCCTAAGTCCAACTTCCCCCACTAAACTCTTCTGAAGAGACTCTCCCAGAACAGGAAGGTTTGCTTTACCTGTGAAGGTCTTTGCAGGACTAACTAGACAGCCTCCCCATTCTCTCTCTCTACCCCTGATCTTTCCACTCAGGCAGGCCAGCTAAGTTGGAGGGACTGGTGTCATCTTCAGCTAGACTGCACCAGAGGGCTGGGGCCAGAACATCGGCTGCAAAGTCAGCCGGGGAATGTTCACACCTCAAGTGAGTGGTGAAGAGTCTCATGGAGACACGTCACTGTGTAGCGTGAAGCTAGAAATACCCCTGATGCCTGCACCCTTGGAACCTCAAGTTTGGGACCAAATGACTAGAGCTGGGCAGAGTCTGATTTTCAGCTATCATTCCATGGTGTTGGGCTGATTCAATGGAGACCAGCTTCTGGTCCAGTTCACACTGCCAAGGAGCCACAGTGCTGCCCTCAGACATGACCCCAAGTGCCACTCCCATTGGAGTCCAGATACCAGGGCAGACTGTGGCCCAGGTTGTGTCCTTCTGTACTCTGAAAATGGCCCCTCTGACTTCAGTGGAGTTGTGTGGGATGCTGGTTGTGGCAGAACATGACCTGCAATCTTTAGTCCTCCAGCCCATTGGTAAATGTGGCTAACCAGTGACCTCAAATGGATGAGGGAGGTCTGATTCCCTAGTCAGAATAAGTTGTTTTGTCTTGGTAACACAGAGATGCTAAAGTTTCCCTATCAGAGTTGGGCCCCTAATTTCCTGGGTAGCTAACCAGCTAAAGGAACAGGCCCAGGGATCACCAAATGGACAGAAGCACAAGTTTTGCGCTAGGTCAGCTCTTCCACCCTCTCTGCAACAGCTGTACCATGCTAGTGCCCAGATAGTGCAGCAGCGGGCAGGTTAGAAATAGCTGCAGATCACCCAATAGCTCCTCTTGCCCTTTGTTGGAATGCAAGTGTCACCCAGGGAACAACCAAAACCACAAATCTAATCCTTTCGACCATTAGCACATTCAGCTCCTTCCCCAGGTCCAAACCTGGAGATCCAGGTATGCTTTCATACGTACCGTTGGCACATGGTGGATCTGCGGCCCAGCATAACCATAGTGAAATCCTTATAAGGGACAGTGCTGCCTGTGTTCCCTGTGATTTCCTGGACCAGTGTCTTGAGCTCCAAGGGGTTTTGGAAAACCCCAAACTCCTGCAGTATCCTGCTCATTGTTGGATAGTCTGAAACAACACCAGGCTCAGATATGGTCTGTATCACGTGATCACAGGGGTTAGAGATGGAAGAGACCTATTTGGTCATTTATCACATCCCCCTCCCCATTTCTGCTCCAGAACTAGTTCTGCATTACTCAGATGTGGGCCTGGAGAGTTTTAAGCAGCATCTGCACTGAGGATAAACCCAGCAGAAACAGCTGGGGTGGTTTTAGGTAGGTGCTTTACAATGAAGGAAAGAGCACTACAGAGTAGCATTGGTGCTACTGGATTCCTTAGTTTAAGGACTATATCAGATTCCTTTGACTCTAATTTGGGTAGTCCCCTAAAGGCTTTAAGCAAATAGAGTGCAACTTGAACTTTGAGGTGCGGCCATGCTGTCAGTCATCCAGGATTAGTCAACTGAAATGCAAAAGCACCATGGGCAGTGCAGGGGTGGGGAAATTTCAGATTCACCAACAGGAAGTTGTATAAGTGTGCAGCTGTAGCAGAGACTTTGGACTGGCTGCATCTCAGAGAGGCATACAAACCTGATGTGTGTAGGCAAAGGCAGCCCACTGCCCCCCCTCAAGAATTCCCACCTACTTTCTAGAGGCAATGACTCATTACCCATAAGTCTTGCATCAGCTAGTCAAGGAAGCCATCCAGCAAGCACTTGAGCATGGCTTCAAAGTTCTGCCTATCTCAGGGCATCAGGCATTTTTCTCCCTTGTTAAGAAGTATTAAGGGACCCACTGGCACAGGAGAGCTGTGGGACCCACCTTTGTTCCCCTGGGATGGTAGCTGCCAGCCTCACCACTCAGTCACCATCAGCATGAATGCTAAGCCCTCAGCACCAGAGACCTGATTCTCTTGCACCAAGGGAGATCTAGTTCCAGGGGAGGGGGAAGACTGCAGCAGGCAGTGGGGTAGACTCAAGGTGCCAATGGGCACAAGTAACCAGCATCGGAATGTTTTGCTTCCGCACAGGGGAGTGAGTATGCAGGGGGAGGTGGGAGAGGGATCTTCTTATGAAGGTGCAGTGAACTGCCTAGGGCCTTCACCCCTGTCAAATATGGGGATGTTTACTATGCTCAGATTCCACCGAGACATGGACACATCAAACCCCAATAGGTTGATGCAGCAGATAGGCCTTCAGATCTGCTCTGACGGAGAAGAAGGAGGGAAGCAGCAGTCACAAGCAAAGATTTAAGCAACAATTTACCAATTTCTCCTGTGTGTGTGGCATCATATCCCATAAACATGCCTAGGAGAGAGAGGGGAGAGTCATCACTCTGCCTACCAAGGCAGAGTGCAGCATTGACTCATTGATTTACAGCAATAGCCATTCTGCACGCACTTCCACGTGCACCTCGCCACCTGCACCGTCAACGTCCCCCCACGCTCTGCAGGTGCCTCGTTGAAGAACAGGAGCTGTTTTCCAATGCTAGAATCACTTAGTTCAAAGTTTCTCAAGGGATTTTTTTTGGGACAAAAAGGGGGTTTTGTCCTCCTCCTCTCTCTTGCCACTGAAAGAAGAACAGAGAAGCCTGGCTTCACACACGCTATTTTCATTTTGAAAGGCTAGATTTGACCCAGCAGCATCTGTAGTTCATGTGTCAATCCACGCGTTTCCCATTGGGCATACATAGCTCTTTAGGAGCATTCCCTCAGATTACTTGGCTTTGCTCTCAAGTATTTGATGGTTTCATTTGAGCCTCTTTGATATCAAGAGCCAGATCCTGAGCTGGGTAAGCCAGCAATCAGCAGAACGGTGCCAGTTCACAGCAGATGAGGATCTGGCCCAAAGGCTGTGATGCCCCCACACCACCAGCACATGCCAACTCAACAGTGAAGTGATTTTAACTAGGGGATAAAGTCATGGGCTGCATTTGGCTTGTTCACCCCAAGTCACCAGTTCCCCAGTGAGCAGGGCATGGCACTGGTGGCCAGTCTCAACACAGGGTCTGTAAGTATTGACTAGTTCTTGGGGGGGCGGGAGGGGGCAGAGCATTTTGCATAAATCATTACACCAGCTGCTTTAACAAATGTTCTTCCCTCCCCCAAGCCCAAACACTCAGCTGCATTTTTAGGGCACTAAACCATTTCCTTCTCAGCTCCATTCTCCCTGGGACAGACTCACCCTTCAGCTGATCAAGCTTTGCCTGTAGATGTGGAATGTCTCGGAATGGTTCATCAGCCAGGTACTCCTGTCCAGGCAAGAATGGGGAGTTGGTCACCAGGCCTGGCAATAGCTCACGTTAAGCAATGAGCAAATATCAGTACTCATGTAGGGGGACATGGTGAGAACCTATCCAGGTGTCCTCTGGATCAGTCTATTTCAGCCCTGGGTATGCCCTCTGACAAGACTCTTTCAGCCTGAACTCCAGCACACCCTGGTATGCCAGGCTAGCTGTGAAATGCCATGGGTTGAAAAAAAGTTTAGCCATGAAAAGATGCCACACAAATACCTGGACTTACTATGAGGAAGAATGACAAATTAAAAAAACCTCTTCCTTGTGTTCTCCTGCTCCAGCCACTGGAAGCTAACCACCACATGCTTTCTAGTTCTCATTGGCTCGGAGTTATCTCAAACCTCCCAGCAGCTGGTCAAAGTTCAGCCCCCCCACCCCCCAAGGGCATTCCAGAGGCAAACAGAAATTGAGTCTGGCATTTTCTTGGATACAATCTAGTTTATTTACAAGGAACGTACAAAGTCCTGCTTCTCTAGATGCAGGAGGAACCAAAATCAGGGGCAAACTTCTTTGCTTACAGACTAACTCTCTTTAGCCAGCCCCAGACTCAGAAGCTCTCTAGCATCTTCCAGTGTCATTCACTGTGCTTGTCCCTCTGTCTCCCCCAGGGGTCAGGCCCAGCTGGTCCTGCAGAGCGTGTCACTGTCTGTCTCTCAGGCTGAGATGGGGGAACCGAACCTGGGTATCCCACATTCCAGGTGAGTGCTCTAACCCCTAAAAGTTGGGTTCCTCTTATAGCCAGATTCTGACCAGCACCCGATGGGTTAGGTGGCCTCTGAGCACACCTATCAGATTGGGTACCACAGGTGAGAGAAGCAGAGGAACATCTACCTGTGACACATTCGGTCAGAGACTCCCTTGGGACTGTCACCTGACATGCAAAGACTACCTCTGAGCCCAGTTTTCCTGCCATCTTGTGACTCCAAAACCTTGTCTTGGTAAGTCAGACACACCAGTTTGCTCCCACTCAGACCCAGGGTCTGAACCACGTGCCCCAAAGATGCAGACTTAACTGAAAACAGCTTAAGAAGTGCTCCTGTCTCTAGCACCCAGACACCCAACAGGTTCCAAACCCCAAATAAATCCATTTTACTCTATATAAAGCTTATATAGGGAAAACTCCCGAATTGTCCACCCTCTATAACACTGATAGAGAGATATGCACAGCTGTTTGCTCCTCCAGCTACTAATTACTTACTCTGGGTTCAATAAAACAAAAGTATAAAAAGTAGGATTTAAGTGGTTCCAAGTAATAACAGCCAGAACAAAGTTACCAAGCAAAATAAAACAAAAACATGCAAGTCTAAGCTTAATACAGTAGGAAACTGAATAGAGGTAAATCTAATGCTCAGAGATGTCCCAGTAAGCCTCTTTCACAGACTAGACAACTTCCTAGTCTGGGCTCAATCCTTTCCAGACCAATGTTGTCACTTATGGCCTGGGTCCTGAAATCACTCACACCCCCATAGTTACAGATCTTTGTTCCAGTTTCTTTCAGGCATGAGAGGCTCTCTCGAGCCAGCTGAAGACAAAATGGAGAGGCTTCCAGGGCCTTTTATATTCTCTCTCTTGTAGGCGGAAACCCCTTTGTTCTCCTGTGCAAAGTCACAGCAACAGGATGGAGTCTGTAGCCACCTGGGCAAGTCACATGTCTATGAATGATGCAGCTTTTTGCAGGCTGATGCCATTGTTACATGTTAGTTTGAATGTTCCCAGAAAAGCTCAGATGTGGATTGGCATCTCCCAAAGTCCATTGTCAGTTAAGTGTTTGTTGACTGGGCACTTACTGAGAATAGTCCTTTCTCAAGAAGCTGACCAAATGCTTCACTGAAGCTACTTAGAATCAAACACATTGAGACACAAGTACAGAGCCAACTTATAAATACAAAAATGATACACACAGAGTATAACCAGAAAATTATAACCTTTCCATAGACACCTTACTTGACCTCCTTTGTACAAGATTTGGTGCAACTATAGGACCTTGGTTGCAACAATGATCTATATGGTCACAGTTCATGTCAATCACATCACACTACCGTCTCTCAGTCTATGCCTCACACTAGTGCTCAAGGCATCCAGGTACCCATAGAGAGGCAGCTGCATGCATGCCCAGAAGCAGAAACATAGGCATCAAGGGAACTTCCACCCTGAAAATTTAGACATCAAGTGAGTTCAGGTACCTGCAGAGTTTGTCAGGAGCCAAGTGGGAGTTTTGTGGGTTGCAGAGGCACTCAAGTACCTTTGTGGATCTCAACTTAAGTGACTTGCTCTACACAGCACAGAAAAGCAGTGGCAGAGAAAGGAATTGAACCCATGTCTCCCTAGTCCCAGTCTTGAGCCCTGCCCACTCAACTATCTTTCCTTTTAGGCCCCAGCTCCTACATCCTCCTTTATATCTTGCACTTGTGAGAGCTGAACATAAAGGGGAATCCATTAGACAGACTCAGCTTCATAAACCTTAGTATTTTACATGAGGAGAGCAGGGAGGTGATTTGACCTCTGCGCACATGGCATCGGTGAGAGCAGACCTGGAATACCATCTCTAGTTGGGCGGGGGGTAGGGGGGAAGGGGTCAAATTTTAAAGATCATGTGGAAGCGTTGGAGAGGGTGCCAAAGAAAGCCACAAAAATGAGTCAAGGGCTGAGGAAAACACCTTTCCTTGAGCTCTTCGGTCTCTCAGCATTTAGCTGATCAAAATGATGATCAGAGGTGACCCGATTAGAGTGCCTAAGTTCCTTCCTGGGGAGAAAATGCCAGGGACTACAGAGCATTTTAATCTAGCCAAGAAAAGCAGAACAAGACCCCATGGCTGGCAGCTGGAGCCAGACTCTTCCTATTCAGAAATAGGGACACAGGTCTAACCATGAGGGTTAACAACCATTGGAACAAATTCCCAAGGGAATGGGTGGAGTTTCCACCTCTGGGTGTCCGGCTGCCTTTCTGGAGAAGATGCTGCAGCCAGACAAGTTAATGGCTCAATATAGGGGGAACTGTGGGAAATCTAAGGGCCAAATGGTCCCTGGTGGCCTTGAGTGCTGTGAAATGGCAGAGAAGGCTTGTCACTTTAAGAGGCTGTGGAATGGGAAGACAGCTCATGGCTATGGGCCTGAAGCCACACCCCAGGCCTCTAGAAGGTCACCCACACTTTGAGAACATCTGGATGTCTGTCTGAATGGCAGGACTTGGGCCCAACCCTAATTACCAGGATACACCTCCACTGGGGCTTGTTCCCCCATTATACAGAGAGACCAGCACAGCAGCAGACCACAGCAGAGCCTCAGTTCATGTGAGTGGAGAGTTCTTGCAGCTGTTGGCTCTGCTCATTTACCAGGCTCTCCACCAAAGTCACTTGGGAAGCAAGGCTTCCATGAACAATGTTGTTACAGAGGTAAAACCACACCAAGCTCACAGCTGGCCAACAGCTGGGTTTCTATTGCTGACCTCCTCACAGGTCAATAATGGAGCATGAAATGGTGTGAGCCAATTAGAGCACATATGCAAATATCTGCATCCTGATTGGCTTAAAGTCAATTTTCTACTAGTGGCTAGTATTTCTAGTGCCTCCTCTACTAGAGTAGCTAATGTTAACTTTCTGGGACCATGAACTTTGTCTCCTAATGCAGTGAAGAATGTATTCAGAACTCATGTAATACAGAGAGACTTGATTCCACTCATTTACACCAGCCAGAGTTACTCCAGGGTAAGAGAAAGTAGAATCAAGTCTTTTTCTTGGCTTAGCTTCATGATTTGCTTTCCTTCAAGGTGTCTATTGACATTAGCCAATATATGTGTTTTTGATTAATAAATCTTCAGGTATATTATTTTCAGAGTCAACACCTACCTCTTGGGCAAGTTGAGAAGAGAGACAATTAACAAAAATTGTGTCTAAATGGGACATCGGTGAGAATTCTACTAGCATATGGGAGAGCATGAAAGGTTTTTTTCAGTGCTAGGAGTTAGATGAAATCTCTTAGCAAGCAGTTAAGTGCTTTCTGCATGATCTAAAATGCATCTTATCACAAGAAGATTGCAGAGAAATTCCCTTGGGAAGATAATCTTAATGAAATAGTTCTCCAAAAACAAAACAAAAATCCTATCAGTCAATTTTTCATCTTACCTTACTGGCACAAAGTTGATGACAAAAAGGGAAAATACAGACCATTTTATCATAGTCTGAAGACTCAGGAATCCTTGATTTCATTTTTTTGTTAAAAAGTTAAAATTGAACATACTGAGACTTTTTTTTTTAAATTTTGTGTTCCTTACATAAAGAAAGTACATGGTAAGAACTAGAAAATTTACTGCACCTACCTTGTTAATTAGACAAAATTCTTTCTCCTGCTTCTCCTGCATTTCACAATCCTTTGCTACAATACACACAAGAGAAAATTTTAAAAAACCCTCAAACTAAAAATGTTAAAGCCCAGCAGAAAATTTAGTTTTTACCAGCCATTTTTTCCTTGCAAAAGAACAAACAGCTCTGTTAGCATAACTGAGCACTCTCCGCTTTATACACTTCAGCAGCTGGCTTGACTTTAGCCTGGGCTAACTGGCGGGATTTGCCTAGTTGAAAGGCAGCTGTCACATTAAACACGTCAGAGTTAAACTGAGAATAACAGAAGCAGGGGGGATAAGGTCCTTCACATGATGCATATCAGCTGATTGCTCTTCATGGGCTGCAGTGTTGTAGCCATGTGGGTCCCAAGATATTAGCGAGACAAGTGGGGGTCACTTAACTCATATAATTGTGTGCTTGGTTATGGGAGAGCAACTAGCTCTGGTTAGTAGAGAGGCATCTGAGCATCCTTAACAAGCTACTTTAAAAATATTGCAGGGGGTTTTATCACTTAAAGTGCGGGTGAAACATTGGGACACAGCTGCAGTGCGTGTTTGGGCTGACAGGGGGCCAGAAGAGGACAGCGTTCAGTGGGCTGTTAGCAGAAAATTCCTTGCATGTCAGGCAGCAGAGCAGCTATTGCTTTGTCTGTTAAGCTCTGCCTTAGTTATGAGGACTGATTATATTTCAGAGGCCCCAGCCAAAGATTAAGGCAGCAGCATTGTGCTAGTTGCTATACAAATATATAGTAAGAGACAATTGCTGCCCTGGGGAGCTGCTGTAGACAGACATCACCAGCAGGAGGCAGGGCTGCACAGAGGGGTTCTGGGGGCCCAGGGCAAAATCTGAACCTGAGAACCCCCACCCTTCCCAGAATATTACCACCAAGGTGGGAGCTGGAGCTCTGTCATTAACACCCACCCACCTATCAGAATGATCATAAGGAATGTTGGCTGGATTTCGTTGGTGTGATCCCAGCTGTGCTGTATTGGGAGCTAGCACCGGTGTGTGAGAGAGGCCCAGGCAAAAGGCATTTTTTGGCAAGTGGTGTGCAATGCCCCACAATGTGGGCTGGGGGCCGATCCCTGCTCTCAGTTGCTGAAGGGTAAATCAGGAGTAGTGTGGCTAACATCAGCTCAAAGCCGAGGTGGGATGTCTTGGCTTTACCATGTGATGAGGGGCTCAGAACCTTCTGCCAAGCGTGTTGTGGAGAAAGCCCACAGCTTGGACTGGAGCGAGCAGCAGAGAGAACAGCTTTCAATCTGGGAGGGGAGCTGGGTGGCATTCGGGTCTCCACAGCCCCTCGTGCGGGGTGAGTTCATTTCTGTTCTGTTGTTACTGGGGAGAAATCAGCTAGGGCCAGCGTGGTGAGCGAGGGGTGATACAGTGGCCCCAGCATCAGTGCTCTTAGGGGGTAAAAATCCCCACATCCACTAAGTCACACTCACTGCCAGGAAATGTCCCTTTCTTTGGGGCCAAGATGCTCTTCACAAGGGTCAGCAGTTAGCTGCACCCACGCTAAATACTACGGAAAGCCACAGCCAGGGGAGGTGCAGGGTACAAAGGGTTAATGATGCAGTGTAGAAACAAAGGAATGATCGATGTGTTCCCTGTGGCTGGCAGAACGTCCCTGTCTCCAGCGGGTGGCTGGAGCACTGACGAGGTCTATAAGGCTGCTAGTCCTACGTTTCAAGGTGGGTTTGATCCCACCGATCAGCTGCATGGGGGGTAATGGCAGAGGTGGTGGGACACTTTCCTGGGGAAAGTGGAGCAGTTCCAGGAGCAAGGCATGACCAGAGGGACGGTGACTGTGTTTTCCAGGAGACTAGAGTGTTCCAGGAGATGAGGAAGTAGGAAGGCAGGTGTTTTTTCAATCCCACCCATTTAAAGGAGGAGGCAGGCGTGGCTAGATCCTAGCCTAGGAAGACAGCAGAGCAGTCCATGCCATAGTCTGAATAGCCCCAGACTGACTGATGAATCATTACCCTACCCTGAGGTCCTACATATTCTTCTATACCAGCAAATATTGCTTAGCAAAGCCAGAAAGGATGTGGAGGCAGATAGGCCCAATTCTCCACTTTCCTGCCCAGTGCATGGGGTCAGCATGTAGACCTCTTAGCTATGGTGTGGAGAATGCCTCCAGGGCTCACCTTGCAGAACCACCTTTGCTGGGATGAGAAGGGGATCGGTGTCCCATAACACAACTCGCCTGAGCTGTGCTCTGGCCTGGGTGTAGGGGGCACGCACTGTGCTGGGTAGGGAGTGAAGCATATACATTTCTGTGCGGGGAGACAGGGATACGCCTTGAGTGGCATGTGAAACTCCCGCAGGCCCTACTCTCTCTCTCTCTCTCTCTGCACGCCAGGGGCTTGGCCACTCAGAGCAGCAGGGTGGAAATAGACCCTCAGAAGCGCCATGTGACCAATTTCTCTTTCCCCCCACAGGCCAGGGAGCAACAAGCTCAGATGCAGACGTGAGCTGATCACGGCGGTGAGGGAGGGACAGAGATGCACTGGGACACCTGCCATGGTTCCCCCTTGTCCTGGTCCAGCCAGCCACACTGCCTCCTCCCGGGACCCAGGTTCGTCCCTGCGAGCACGGGGGGATCAGCCTCCATTGCCCAGCAGATTCACGCTTCACCCGCTGGGCTGCAGGACGTGCCCTCACCAGGAGCTGCTGGCTCAGGTTGACCGGAGTCCCACTTCTCCCGTCCCTGCGAGCTGCGCTCTCTACAACCGGCCCCTGAATATAGTCCCTCTGGTGGGGCCGCAGGCTCAGGTCATAGCGAGGCCCATACCTCCTGTCACAGGAAGTCACTATGTCTACCCCACGGCCAGGCCTGCACCTGCATTGTCCCAGGTGGATCACAGCTGTATGCCTCCTTTTTCCACCAGCTGGGGCTTCTACTCCAGGGATCAGAGCTTGTCCCCTCCCTGGGAGCCCGTGGAGCGAGCTAAGCAGAGCTCCGTGCTGTCTGTGCCCAGATGCTACGCGGTGTACTCCATGGACAGGAGCTCAGTGCCTTACCTAGCCCAGGGGGCTCCAGCTGGCTGGAGCCCTGCTCCACCTCTGCCCAGGACTTACGCCGTTTACTCCCTCAAGCGGACCTTGTTCTCTCATGTGGACCCCTCGGTACAGTCTGGGCTGGGATCCTCTTCTGTCCCCGTCAGCTGTGCTGTTTACTCCATGGACAGCTCGTCTCCCGGCCCAGCCCCGCTAGCTCAGCCTGCTCCGGACTCCCCTCTATTCCCACCGCTTCTGCTGGCGGTGTACTCTGCGGGCCAGAGGTGCTGTCCACCTCGCCTGGAGCTGCTCTCACAGATTGACCGGAGCTGCACTCCCCTGGTCCCAGCCAGCTGTGCTGTCTTCTCTCGGGACGCTCCACTCAACCCTTCGCCCGGATGGCTTGCGCCAAGCACTTAGCCCCGGGGGCCGTGCTGGCTAATCACCGGAGCAGTGACCCATCAGTTCCGTCCCTCCGACTCATCATGCTTCCTGCCCTTCTGTCCTGACCTGGCCCAGGCTTCCCCTGGCATTGTAGCACCGTGCACAACCTGCAGTTCCCCACCCAGAGGGGCTTTCCTCGCTGCCTCCTGGCACAACTCTCCTGCCTCAATGTCAGCACCTCAGAATAAAGCAAGAGCAGCTCGCCAGTGGGCTCCACCACCTCTTGGGTGTTGTTGGTCTCCCACAGGGTGCCGGCAGGGCCCCTGCTGGATCCTAAACTCCTAGTGATCTACAGACCAGGGCAGCCCAAGGAACTGGGCAAACAACCGATGTTTTCTGCCCCCTCACTGTTCTTGTAATGACCTCATCCCAACCTGGTCATGCTGTCACCAGGTCGCGGTCAGTCTTTGGACATCTTGGCTGGGAAGTGCCAGGTGTGCCGTGGGGTCAGTGATGTGACTGCCTGGCCCTCAGAGATAAATAGGACTTGGAGGCATCACTGTGTTTCACCCAGGGCCCCAAATGCAGAGCAGCTGGGGGTGACAGTGGGCTTGACTGCCCAGGACTGGATTTCAAACAATGGCCTAAGGGGGAAAGGTTCCCTAAGCTAGCAAGGCCCTGGGATTCTCACCATTAACAGAGGGCTGGGTTCCAACCCTCCAACACACCTGTCATAATATCTGCCCCCACATGGCATCCCATCAGGCTGACTGGCCCAGAATGCTTTGCCAGTCCCATACGCCTCAGGCGGCTCCCTTGTCAGAGGTGTTACAGTAGCCCGGGAAGCCACGTAACGGGGTCGCTTCCCACTGGCAGAGTGCCCCGAGAAAGTTATGGCAGGAGAGGAAAATGGGGAAGGAAGGAGTGTGAGAACAGAGGAAACCTCAGGGAAGGAGGAGAAATAGGGGCAGGGCCAGTGGTTGGGCTAAAATAATGGAGATTTGGTAAGTTTCTAGGTGAACCGTTGCCCTCTACTCGACTGAAACACAACAGCCCAGTGGAGATCATAGACCATGTACGGCTAGCCATGAACAAATGGTGATTCTCCTTTAACTTGAGTGGAGGTGTGGGACCAGGGGCATGATTTTAGAGCAAACAGGCCTGAGGTCTAACAGTGCTGTAGCTGTAAAGTTTCAAGCAGCCGCAGTGACCTCTGCAATTACTTGCTAGCAACAGATCCTCTGAGTAACTGAGACAAACTTTTGCCCCCCAAATAGCTCAAGCGCCAAAGCTGCGTGAGACATCACAAATGTTTGGGTGTCTTTTTGGTACCTCTGCGCAGCTTAGGGCCGATCTGGACACAGGTTTGGTACTGGTTTGTGGATGGTAGGGCCAGGTAACTCATGGGAACAAGCAGTCGCGACACTAGCACCCATAAAGCAGCCTGGCTGCATCCCCAGTTAGGTTTCCAAGCTGATGTAGGTCAATGGGTACAAACACTGGCTCTGTCTCCACTGCATTGTAAACCCAGGTCTGGACAATTGCTGGACCTGGGTCTCACCACTATGCTAACATGTCCACACTGCACTGTGCAGCCTGACTCGGGTCTGTGGTTTGAGCTGTGTCCCCACTGCAAAATGACATAACTTAGACCTGAATCTCATCAGGACTCAGGCGCTGACACCTAGGGTGACCAGATGTCCCAATTCTATAAGGACAGTCCTGATATTTGGGGCTTTTTCTTATATAGGCTCCTATTGCCCCCACCCCTCCCAATTTTTCACACTTGCTGTCTGGTCACCCTACTACTGACATCCCACCTCACCAGCAGGATCCAAGTCAGGCTGATGTGTGTGTGGATGGAAGTCAGACTTGGGCTCAAATCTGAGTCAGAGCCCACACTTGGACATGCAGTGCAGACATACCCTGTGTGTCTAAAGGAGCCCTTTGTTTCTTTTGGCAATGGGAATTCTCAGGTCCCAAAGGTTTCCAACCTGTCCGCCAGCTTGGCTCAGCATCTCCTGGTGCCAGTTAACTGGCTGCTCAGAGCTGATTGAGTGCAAACAGAACAGATGGCTTTGCTACCTGCTAAGGTACTTCCAGGGCCCCCACGACCCACAGTATTTGAGTATCTATCTTTAATGTATTTCCTCTGAACACCCTGGTGAGGTAGAACAGTGCTGTTATCCCCTTTTGAAAGCCAGAGACCAAGGCAGAGGAACCCCAAGGCCCAGATCCTCAAAGGTATTTCACCACCTAACACTCAACAGGAGGGTTAGGTACCTACCTACCTCTGAGGGCCTGGGCCTTAGTGAGGCACTGTGGCCTACTGCTGGTGCTGCGACCTACAGGAAGCCTGTTGCTGAGCCAGAAATTGAACCTTCATCTTCCTAACTCCACGCAAGTGTCCTAACCACGATGTGATCCTTCCTTACTCTAGAAGTCACTAACTCGCTGTATGTCAGTGCTGCTCAGGTTCAGAGGCCACAGCCTGTCACCAGGAGCCACCCAATTACTGTTGCTAACCTCACACAATTAGATTTATCTCTGTACTTGGGGGTCTCTTCCCTAGATGTTTCTGAATCTCTAGCCTGACAAACCCCAACTCCTGCAATGTGAACACATCTCAAGGCCTATCACTGTGCAGGAGCAATAACTGCTTTGTTCAGCAAGGGTCCCTACGCAACAGCAACCAGCAGAGTAAACGTATGGCAAACCTGCAAGGGTAGAGATTTGCAATGTCAACAGGCCTCTACTTCCTAGGATTACTATGCAGGGCTGCTTTGCTCTCCTATTTACTACCCATCAGCGGCTCACTGATTGGCCATCTTATTGCAACTGGGTGCCATGGAAATGGACTGCTATTGCTGTAATCAGTGGGTAAGGCCACCTCTTCTAACAGAGGCAATGCCTCAGGCTGGCCTGGCTGCTGCTGACGAGGGGCAGCTTTAGCCATGAGTGAGCTGTGTTCAAAAGTCAGAACGTTGTGTTATGGGTCTGCTCAGCCTGTGGCCCCTTTTAAAAGCCAAAACACTTTTAAAAAGGAGAAGCGGCTCATCTGGACCTTGCCACAGAGAACCACCTGTGACACCGACAGCGACGATGGTGGGTGAAATTTTCAGAAGCACCTAAGTGACTTTGGACGCTAAGGCTATATGATAGACTTCTGCTGGCACCTCTATGTCAGTCAGGGGCACGAGCAGGTGTGATCCCTGACCAACATCATCATGCCAGCAGAAGCTGCTAGCATAGGCCCAGTTATATCAGCATAGCTTTTACCAGGATAGCTTGTTTCACTCCTGGGGGATGGTGGCGGTGGTTTAACTATTCAGGTACAAAAAGCACAGCTTTGCCAGTATGGCTGCATCCACACTAGCCATACTTTGTCAATTTAATAAAGTGCTCCTCATGTAGACATAGCTGAAGTCAGAAGCAGGCTGACAAATCACACAGGTGCTTTTGAAAATTTAATCCTCTGGCTTGATCTGTACTCAAAAAGTTTTTTAGCCATAGCTGTGCCCATTACAAGGGGGAGGAGAGAGAAATTCACACCCCTGTTAAATCACACCATTTTTAAACCAATCATACTCCTACCTGTTAAAGATATGCCAGCAAATGCCCTAGTGTAGACTCAGTTATATTGACAAAAAGTTCCCTTTCCCACCATAGGGTTTGTTTTGGAAACTCTCTTTGCCCATATAAGCTGCATCTCCACAAGGAGGGTTTGTGGGTATAATTGCACTGGATGAACCCTTTTGTACGGAGACAAAACCTTTGGTCTCCTATGGAATTTGCCATAACAGTATTTTTAATTTGGTCGTTTGCGACCATGGTTGCATGCAAGCCCCATGGCTGAACAAGACATACCCACTTGCATGTGTTTGAAAGGTGTAACTAGCAGGAGGAAGAGATGTATAAACTAGCACACCACTCTTCTTTTTGTCTGCTGGTTATTCGATCTTTAGTGTCCTCAGTCCCTTTTGCTGTAGGCCTATTGAATTGCTGGCTCTTCTTGTCAGTTACATGCCCCACTGGACACGCTCTGCATATGCTAACCTTCTCCTAGCTTCTACTTTAACTCTTTCCAAGCCATTGCCTTCAGTCTGGTTCCTTTTGGGTACAGGGAAGACCAATCCTTCTATACGCTTTCCCCCAGTACCTCAACATGGAACAACAGAACAGGCCATCAGCTTCTGCAAAAGCAGCTGCTGAGATCTTGCTATTGGCTTATTTCTTAATTCTGCAGTTTGGTCACATTCTTTGGAGGCGATGGACCCTATGATGGACAGTAAGATAAATCGCTACATTTTCAGGTAATGATGAAGCAAGGGCACACTCTAGTGGCCAGATAGAGAACATACACGTATGTTTAACTAATATACTATCACTTTATGGATGCATTCCCAACTGTTTCACTTAATTACCTTGTGTTTGAGATGCCAGTTCCATCTGGCTGGCTGCAATGGAGGGAAGGATGTTGCAACTTGCAGGTTAAAGGGGTTGAACATCTCAGCCATCAGACACCATGCTGAAGACAATATTAGAAACACTAAGAATGATCAAAGCTTCAAGGGCTTCCAAAGGTGTCAGCTAATGGCACATTTTCATGCATTTAAGGTAGATTGTGTAATGGTGAACTGGCTGCTGGAATTTAGAAAAAACTTTCATATTACAGCAGTTTGGGGAAATGAAATAAGTTATGTACTTGGAATTTTTGTACTTCTTTTACTACTCTAGAACATGTGTTTATATCGCGACCCTCTCCTGCTTGACCTGGCAAATCATGATCTTGTATTTAATGGTCTGTCACTATGAATGACTGCGGTATCTGAATGACCACAATTGACATGATAAATATACTATGACCTGATCTCTATGGGAGTCGGAAAGGAATTCTCCCCTCCTACTTTACTCAGTGAAGTGCACAATTGCCCAGAAGCATTATAGGAGGTTTACTTCATGCTCTTAAGCATCAGATATTGGCCAGTGCTGGAGGCAAGCTACGAGAAATGATAAACTAAGAGTCTGATCCAGTATATGGCTAAGCTATGTCCTATTAGCTCTTCACTGGAGGATTAATAGGAGAGAAATGTACTGAGAGAGGCAAGCCTTGTTGACCATATAGAAGCTGTTTTAGAAATTCAACTGCTATAAGTTTTCTTCCTAAACCATAACATATGCCATTCATACAGCAAAAGTGATACCTCACACATTCTTTTTTGCCTGTAAGCATGTAGACTAATGGATTATAAAATTACCAGGATACTTTATTTAGAGAATACTTTATTAGTTTCTGTAATCAAACCCATGTAAATAAGACCTTACATATTTAATACAGTGTATTACCCCTGTACAAATGGAAAAAAAATTAAGTTGAACATTTCTAGACCAATATGGCTGTTAATTTCTGTACAATGCCAACTCACAGTACAAGTGGGATATTTTTTCCGAAGTTGACATCACAGCTAAAGTTTCCAAAATTCAAATTATATATATATTTATATAAAAAGATAACCAATAGCAATTCACTAGGCATCAATAGCAGCAACAGCCTTTCCAGCTTCTGCAGTCATCTGAACAAAATTATACACATTAGACTTTCAGCATACGTCTTTCCAAAGAGTAAAAAACAAAAAATCCCAGAAAAAAACAGCAAATTCTGTTATTGATGTGGTACCTGGTGCCTTTTATTAGCTTCTCAATCATTGTCTGGAAGAAAACATTATTAAAAACAGCTCTGGTATAGCACAGTCACTACTACATATCATAAGCAGGTACAGGATATCTTACATTCACAGAAGTATCATACAGTACTGTCCTACAGCTATAATAATAGAGGATACAATGAAAAAGGCATTATTTGACTTGATTTCTACGTTCCAGCACACAGTGGGCAAGGAGGTGGTGCGATGCAGCTCTGACATAAGAATGCACCTTTGTAGATAAGGTTCTCTTTACTCTGATAAAGTTTCTCTTTAATCTAGCAGCACAGTTCTAAGTGCTCATTGCTCTATACAGACAAAAGCTGGAAACTGGTTAAAGACTACTGGCTTCATACAAGGATAGCCAAACAGAGGTGAACAGAACTCATTTGACTATTAATGCAATTAGGTTTTTAAATCCAGGGGTGAACGTCTGAGGGGGTATGGGTGTAGAGAGTAGAGTGCGTGCCAAGCGACACTTTACTGTCGTGATCTAAATACATCATATCAACCAAAAGCAACAGCAGTCAAACACTGCCTTTTTAGGGAAATCTGACACGTCAATGTCACTAATTGTGTTCTATTACTTTAGATGCCAGGTGGTGAAGGATAAGCTACTATATGTGACTTGCCAATTATATTAATTCTCATTTCTTTATTGCAAAACAGCAGCCTCTCAAGTCACTAAAAAAGTAAAAATAAACACACCTTAGTCTGTCCAGCACTGTCTTCAGACTGCATGATCGGAGAGAGACAGCTTATAAAAGATGTAGTAGCAGCCAAAGAACAGCAGAGCATGAATAAAAGAGTATTCATCCTCCCAGCTCTTCAGCCACCTTCTCCCCTGCTGTGCTATTTCCCATTATGTATCTGGATGGCATACAGATGTGTATGTCAATATATCCACATACACTCCACCAAAGGCAGACCTCATGCTATGTTAGAGAAGCTGCAAGCCTGAAGAGATTGAGAGCTTTATTGGACCTGCAGCTCTTTATGTCTGTCAATGCCAGTAGGGTCTATCTCCCTTTATACTGTCTGGAGCCATGACAGGATAGAAGACCACTGTTTTGCCCTTTGGGCTACGGGTTCATGCTGCTGTCATATCTCCCCCCGCCACCCCAGCTTCATAGAAACACAGCCTTTAAGATTTTGTTTCTTCTGTCTTGATTGCCTGAGGTTTGATTGGTCCAGTTCTAACAGGTTTTGTGGTGGCAGCAGGCACAGGGGCGGGCTTTTCCTCCACTTTGTCCTGGCAGACCCCTGAGGAGTCCGTCATTGCCTCAGTGGGTTTGCTTCCACTTTCGTCCACTTTTTGAGCTTTGCCTCCTGTTGGTTTGCTCGGTTGTTGCTGCTCAGAGAAAAACCTGTGTGTGGATTGAAGAACTTCTGCTCTTTGCTTCGCCTTAAAAAAAGGGAAAAAAACATTTACTGATAGAACATTAAGATAAAGGTATTTATTTCTTGTAGGGGTTACATTTTAAAAAAGTTTCACGATCAATCAGATTCATCAGGATTTCCCCAAAGGGCAACATCTTGCTATGCTTTTAGTTTCTTCCCCAGGCACCCCCGGGCTTGAAAATGTGTCTCAATATAAAAATAAAGGTAGTGGTATGCCCAATCTTCCCTTGCCCTTCCTGCAGCCATTTCTAAACCCCTTTCCCATCTGGATACATTTGGAAACATTTTGCTGACCTGGATCCCACTAAGTCCAAGATCTATTTTTAGGGAACGTTTAGAAACTCTGAAAACTGCAAAAAATCTTCAATTATAAATAAAACGTTAGACATCATAACACCACAAGCCCTTAATGTAAGTGGTCCTAGTACATGCCTTTCTCCCCCCTCTGCCCCCGCCTTGTCTGACACTGGGAACGCTGACTTTGTCACCCACTTCCTCTAGCACTACTGTGACTCTGTCAGTACTAACAAGGGTTGTACAAGTGCAGACCAGCTGCCAGCTTTTTGCCATTGCATCTTCTAGACTTGTTCTGAGCAGGGTTATGTGACAGTGGCAAAAATGTTGGCAACTACCCTACACCAACAGTCTCACTGTCACTAGAGCAACAGTGGACAATTTCAGAAACTCTACAGTGCCAAAACAGCCATAATGTCCTGATTCAAAATTCTCCTCACACCTGAAGACATCCCACCACTCCCCTAACAACACACAGAAGCTGTTGCCTAGACTGGGTTAATTATGGTTTCTCTCAGACTATATACACACTACAGCTTAAGTCAGTATAAGTTATGTTGCTCCAGGGTGTGAATAAGCCACCATCCTGAGCAACCTTAAATTACACCGGCTTACCATGGACAGCAGAAGAGCTTTTTCCAACTGACACAGCTACCGGCTGGAGTAATTAAGTCGATGCAAGAGCTCTTTGCCATTGGCTTAGAGAGTCTGCACTAGCTGCACTACAGTGATAGCCTCAGTTACTGCCATTTTCCCAGGCTTGCAAGGTATGTAATTTAAGCCACTTGGTTACACGGAGCAAACTGCAATTTTACCCTTGCTCCTTTCTCTGTAAGGAATAGCACTATGCTGCCTAACGGCAGGATTCTATAACCCTTATTCACACTGAGCAGCACCCATACAAACACCCACTAAAGTCAAGGGACTGCTCATGTAAGTGCTACTCAACTCCAGTAGGAGTTGCACTCCTCAGGCCCTCTGCAAGCAAGTCCACTGTACAACACAAAAGTAATATGCTATCAAGAATGCTATGCATTTATAAGCAGGACCCCAAAACACTCTGAACATCAATACTCCTGTGGATCGGTATTCTATCGATTTTACAGATGGGGCAGAGAGATTGCCGTTCCTCCGTGTAAAAATGGGAAAACAATCCAAGAATCCCAGCCCCTAGTCTACTCTACTGTAATGACTAACCAACTTTTCATGCAAGTAACGTAACCAACATTAATATTTATTAGTGATGGACCAACAGACTGTGGAGATACTTGCATTTTAAATAAAGCGGCACGGGGACTTAACTCCTCTGTGCAGATTTGTTAGTTAATTAAATCAGGATGTCTGAATGCTTTAATCACAAGTGACAAGGAATGACAGCAATGAATGTGAAATAATCATTCAAAGAATGTATATGGGGAGGTACAGAAAACAAGACTATGCAAGATTTATGTTTGCTGTCTTTTGAGGGCAAACTCAGATGTGACTGGCCTAATTCAGGATCAAATTTTATAGACGGATTAAGAACTAGCCAATTCTGGATAACATTAAGCCTAATTTGTTAGAATTCTGGACTAGCTGTAGCCCTGATAGGTAATTATTTACAAACTAAAAATATCTATAATTTACGTGAAGGACAGCGAGAGTAACATCTCCCCAAATGCCTAGTTTTTTTTTTTTAAAAAGCTTGTTACATTACTTCTACACCCAGACACTGGAAGTGGCAACATAACTGAAGAAGAGTTCCTTTAGATGAAGTGCTATCCACATGGGTAACTCATTCTGCAGAATACAGGAAGATGTGTTAAGTGTATTATAATCTCATGGTGTCCCCACACAGACTCCCTGTGCCATTGCATCTGCTTCAGGAAATATCTTGCCTCATCATGAAGGGTCCCAAAGTGCTTTACAAGTTTTTATATATGTTGATTCACATCATCTACCGAAATGCAGCTGCCTCTTGGGTGGAATATGCCAGCTGTTTAAACAGTTTATAACAGGAATTGAGAAATAGGGAAAATATAATTCGGACACATTACCAAAATTGGAAGTTGGCCAGTATACATGGGGCTCATCACCTTGAGTGGCCACTAATAGTAGGACCTTGGGTTTTACATCTCATCCAAAATATGCAATCTCCTGAAGCCTAAACCTCAGATTTCCCTCAAGAATGGTAATTGTTTCATGGAGCCATCGGTCACAAAACCACCTGAGAATGGAAGCCTGCTGCCAATCACTACAGTTGCAATTCTTTAATAAAAATTTTTTAAAAATTTTTAAAAAAAGAGGGTGTGTGTGTTAGTTTTAGTTTTTAGTCTGTACTAAGACATGAAAAGGCTTGGATAAAGTGGTTAAGGGTCCAGAGGCATCGTAAGACACGGTTCATAGACACATTTTTGCCCTATGAGCTGTCAAGACTGAACTGGTGTTAACAGCACTGCTGTTCAAAATACTAACCTTTATGTCTTGTTCAGCCTTCATCGTAGCCTGGGCCTGATTGCCTCTGACTCCAGATAGTGATACACAAGGACCTCTGGCCACATGCTGTAAACGAGGGTGGCTCATAAGGCCTGTGGTCAGCTGAGGTGGCATCTGACTAGCCAGTGCCATTGGCGGCCTCTGAACAGGTGCTGGGAAGGTGTTAGTATGTGGGGCTCTTACCAATGGAGGGATCAGGTTAGGCTGAGAGAGAATCTAAGTGGGGGAAAAACAACAACAAAAAACATTTAGCAATTAGAAAATTGCCAACCAGATCATATGTTGGCTTCTCCTCAGAGGGGGAAAAACATGCCTGCTCTGCCAATAAATGCCAAGAAAGTAGGGGGATTTTTTTCCTCTGTTAAAACAGGCGATGCTTGGACTCTAGGAAAAACAGAACCCACAAGATGATGCTCTTGTGCTTAAAGTTGCTCTAACTCCTCAAAATTCTATATAAAAAAAAGTGTGTGTGTGGGGGGGAGAACCCAAAATTAAGGCATGTTACAAACCCTAGCAAGGCAGCACCTAAGGCATCACTAGTGAGAAAGTTCTCTCTGCACCTGGGAGCATTTAGTGAACCTTTTAATCAAAAATAACCAGACACAGAGATCCTTAAGTCAAACACTCTGAAATCAAACAGATGAATCCCAAAAAGAGTCCTTATCCACAGCATATATACCTCTACCTCGATATAACGCTGTCCTCGGGAGCCAAAAATATTTTACTGCATTATGGGTGAAACAGTGTTATATCGAACTTGCTTTGATCCACTGTGCGCAGCCCCGCCTCCCAGAGCACTGCTTTACTGCGTTATATCTGAATTTGTGTTATATCAGGTCACATTATATCAGGGTAGAGGTGTATCATTCTCTCTAGTGGCTCAACGACATCCAGTTATAACCTGAAACAGTTACTTTTTTCAGGTGTTCACTGGAATTTTTAAAAAATAAATCATACTTTGGAACACTTCAGAACTGCATCTCAGACAAATGACTAGGAATCTGCTTAGTTTTTAGAATCTTAAGTGTGCACTGGGACCCTTCGGAGATACTGAGTCCCCCACACTCCCATACAGTAGTGTGTATAGAAATGAAGTTGTTTGGAGCTGTGTGGGGAAGCCTGCAAGGCACCTACCTGTACTAGAACTACTCAACCTAGTGCTATTAAGTGTCTCACTTTCTTATGCACCGATGTCCCTGAAAATTAAAATGCATGAAACACCAGAAAACCTGCATTAACTAGCAAGGTTAACAACATGTTTGCATTTAACTTGAATTCAGTTGCTTGATAAAGAACATTCTTTATTCAATTTAGGGCTTATACTTTTAACCCATAAAAATAAAAACAGTGCCCACAGGTGAGAAGAATTATAAAGTCACAGGATTAACTGAGGTATAGAAAAGCAAGTTTGCTTTCAGGAAGCCATCAGTTTCCCACCTGGGGTGCGAATTGTGCAGGAAATGGCTGTGTCATTCTTACAGCAGCAGCTGCTGACTGAAACTGCTTCTGGTAGACAATGCTGTTCATTTTATTGGACTGGTTGTTAGGACTTGTAGAAGCGGCCCTTGAAAAGAAACCAACACCAATTAGAATCAAGACATTGCTATCATCACAAGGATGCTTTTGTAATTAGCACCTCCCAGCTGAAATCTGAGCTCAAAGGAAAACTAGTATCAGATATTCCCTAGCAAATATCTTTAGGATCCTCAAGGCAAATGAAGCCAGAATGGTAGCAAGTTAATATGGCAACCCAAAGGGGAAATAGCTGAGAGTCAGAATTACTGAACAGAATGAGCAATAGAACACAGAAGAAAAGTAAATGTTTTGGCCACAGACTTTACCTAGTGCCCCCACTATAAACAATCTCAGGCCTGGTCTACACTAAGGGGGGCGGGGGAAGTGTCAATGTAAGATACGCAACTTCAGCTATGAGGATAGCATAGCTGAAGTTAATGTATCTTAGTTCGACTTACCTCCCATCCTCACGGCACGCGATTGACAGCTGCGGCTCCCCTGTCGACTCCGCTGCCGCCTCACGCCCTGGTGGAGTTCCGGAGTCGACGGGGAGTGCATTTGAGGATCAATTTATCGCATCTCATCTAGACGTGATAAATCGATCCCTGATAGATTGATCACTACCCGCCAATCTGGCGGATAGTGTGGACGTACCCTCAGACTCAGTAAGCAAGACTGTTTGCTGTGTGTGGTAAGGTCCACCCCTCCATCTTTTTTTTGTCCATTCCACTCCCTTCATATTGTTTGATTCAGATCCTAAGCTTCTCAGCACTGGGGCCTGTGACACACCAAGTACACATGTAGGACAGTTGATGCTCCCTAATTGTTTCCATTCTGACCCTCTCTCTTGCTCATAGCTTTCTGAAACTTTTGTTTTCAGGCTGAAGTTCTCCAGGTGTGGGATGATTTTTTTTAGTTTTTGTGAGAAGTAAAACCATGTCCCTCCATTACCATTTTTTTCTGTAACATTTTGAACAGCCAAGCCAAAACAGATGAAGTTTGAAAGTTGATTTTTTAAGAATGCAACAGCCTTCACCAAGTAATAGTACATGGCCTCAGTCGTGAGGAAATGGGGTTTGATTTGCTTTAAATATCATGTATTACACATGTGCAATATATTTTTGTTAAGATTGCTACACGAGCACTGATGTACAGCATGTGCGTGTGCACAGCTAAACTAAGTTACTCAAATGTTTTACTAGTTTAAGTCGGTTTATTCCTACAATTTTCAACCTGAACAAGTTTAAAATACTATAACTCTGTGGCTCTCTGGAGTCTTCCAGCCCATCTGCCCCAACTGCATGCTGGCCCAATGAAGATGAGTGGGCCCGAGGCCTCCTTCAATATACCTTGGGTTCTGTTAAGGTGTGCAACAGAAGGGGTCTCTGCAGAAGACCATAAAGTGCATGGGACAGGGCATTTCAGTAATTTCTCAAATATTTCCTGATTGCTGATTTTACACATTAACTGCCTTTTCTTTGCAACCCATCAGAATATTGGAGTCATGAAGACTGATGCTCCTTTTAATATTTTCTCCCTCATCACCCCATCAAAATCTTCTTGCAATGAAAAATTGGAATTTCCATTCAAAATCTGTATTAAACACTGAAGAAGTACAATTCAAGGGATATTGTCAACTCAGGTAGTCCATTTTCTAACTACAGAAGGTACAAAATTTTCAGTCCAATTACCACAGCGGAAAGAAGCTACTCACAGATTTAGATGGCTTCATCTGCATATCTGAAAAAACTGTGTCGCTATTATTTTCTCCTTTGTATAAAGCAACTAGTTTTTATCTTGCTGAAAAGACCTTAAGCTAAGCAGGGAACCGAAAATCCCTTGACAGTCTCTCCCCTCATCCCTATCAGGAAGGTTTCAGGAAATAATACTAAAAGGCTGCTCAATCAGAAACTGGAATTATTCAATAAAAATCAGAAATGACAAAATTAAAGTTGCACTTTAAGCCTTCAGTATTAAATGTTTTTAATTTATAGGCACATGCTCAAACAGTACTGTATACATTTCCCCTAAAATCTTAGGATACACATGAACTATTAAAATCAATAATTGTGTAAGAGAAAAAGATTACTAACATGATGCTGAACATTATACTCAAACTTACAGGAAAAATTTCAGAAGTACTGTATTTAATACAATATAATTGAAGACCATCTTAAATGAACACACACAAGGGGGAAGGGCAAGTGTGTCCATATGCACTTAGCTTTGGCATTTCCCAGTTGAGTACGCAACTATGAAATATACATATGTTTATAGGTCCAATCCAGGAGCTGCGCCACGGTTTTTGGCGCCCTAGGCACAGGGCCGGCTCACCGGCCCCGCGGCTCCGGTGGACCTCCCGCAGGCTTTCCTGTGGACGGTCCACTGGTCCCGCAGCTCCGGTGGACCTGCTGCAGGCGTGTCTGCGGATGCTCCACAAGAGCCGCGGGACCAGCGGACCCTCCGCAGTCACGCCTGTGGGAGGTCCACCGGAGCAGTCTGCCGCCCTCCCAAATCCTGGTGCCCTAGGCGACCGCCTAGGTCGCCTAAATGGAAGTGCCGGCCCTGGTCCAATCTTATAGTCTTGATGCAGCCAAAACTCCCAAGCCTCTCAATGGGAGTTTTGTCTGCTTCAGAACTGCAGGGTCTGTCACATGAGTAAGGATGGACAATTACAAAGATACAGGCAATGAATCAGTACTGTAATCACAATTTTTTTTATTTCTGAATAAAAAACAAATTATCTTGTGTTACACACACAAAAAAACAAGAAAGCAGAAACGCTCTTCGCACAAAACCCTAAAAACATTCCCAGACAACTGACTCTGTACATAAGCATCTTAACACAATTATTGTAATCTAATAGAACATTAAGCTTCAGTGACTGAAACCAACCAAGGAAATTGGAAGTGAAGAAGAGACTATATATGGCAGGTTAATTACCTGTCCACTAAATTTCAGCTATCTTGATGTCAACAAACTATGTACCAATATGTATTGATGCATTCAGAACCTCTACAGCCACAATATTATACAACAAAAAAACCCCAACATTGGGATGATTTGAGACTATTTAAAAAAAATCCAAGTAGTTAGATATTAAGGGCACATTGAGACTAAGTGGGCCCCATTCAGAATCAGACTTTTGCCCTTACAGGCCATACATTCAGCAAAGACCTAGGTAGTAGCACATGCCTGCGTCAACACTAGTGATATTAGGTTATACGAATGCTTGGGACTAAGATATACTTATTTCCAGGACACAATCAGAACATGTCAATACAAAAATGCTTTGAGGTTGTTCACCAATTGACATAAAATTGGGGATCCACCTGAGTGTCTACGTTGTATTAAGGGGGAAAACCACAGTCAAGAAATGGAACAACTAACAGAAATATAACCTCCTGTTAAAATAAAGCACACAAAACACTGAGGGCTGATACAGGTGAGATGTCCATATTGTGCAAAAGTGAATCTGAATTACAATTCATTTGTAGTCTTCACAGGCAGTGTACATTTACATTCCTCTGAAATCTTCAAAACTTTCTAGCTCTATTTCTGCATTGTTTTTTAAAATTTTTTAGTGCCTGCAAGTCATTGTCACCTCAGTTTTTGAAAATACACCCTTCTCCTTACCCCAGCTGCAGTCAGTCTGGGTTACAATACAATCTATTTCAAGCCCAGTAACTGGGGGGAAGAAAAAAAACTTTCTAGAACCAAAACCACCTTCTCTTGTGGAAGGGAAACAGAGAGGTACAGGCTGAAGTCATTACAATCTTCATCCCCTGTATGTTGAAGAAGCGAAAAATCCTACTGGTTCTTATTAATTTCCCAATTTTCACATACCAGAAGATTAATATAAAATAAAGAGGGTCCTTCTCCTTTTGCTACTTTTGACATCTCTGGCCTGATGTAATACCAATTTGTGTAGGATTTCTTAAATTCAGTTGTTCAGACAGCCAATAAAAAAACCCACAAAGTACTTCAGATTTTCCATTAACACCTAGTAGCCATAGATGGTTACAGTATGTCCTGTTTTCTAGCTTTTTCTATTAAAGGTTTTTCCCTCAAGTAGCACTGTGAGCAGTCTCAAAAAGCTGTGTACTGGCAACATAAACCTCAACTTTGCTAAATTTGCCTGCAAAATCTGACACACTTTTTCCTACATCAGCCAAATAAATGTGCAAGCCAGTCTACATACTAATTTCAGAGCTTAAGAACAGTTGGTAAATCCTGCACTGAAATGCAAGACTCCATCAGAGTTGCTGTCACTATGTTTTCTTTCTAAGGTGCGGGGTTTTAAGAAGGGCTTTAGTTTATGCCCTAGGTCATGAAGACAACCTTCAGTGTGGGTAAGAGAGTTTTACCTTAAATTGAATATATTCTAAAACCTACCCCAGTGCCATCCCAAAAAGTCTTTTCTGTCACTAGTATGTGTTTTTTCGCCACTATGCTCCCAGGAATCACTTCTAAAAATTGTTCAGTGACATTTCAAATTTCATTCACAAATTAAAAAAAATAATCTTGATGTTTCAGGGCAGTACCCTTCTGGCATAACTGTTAGCAGACCTGATGACATACTGTAATGCTGCACAAAGATTGTTGATTGTTTAAGCATTACCATTTTGAAGTATTCATAGCCTTCACCCTCCCCCATTAACATTCATCTCTTTCAAAGAATTGATTGGTCGTGCATGAGCAAACAGCTAGTTACAATACTTAACACAGAACTGATTTTATATGAAATTCTGAGCTTAAAAAGGCTCATTTACCGGAAAGGACTGGAGTTTGGAGTGGTGCTTCTACCAGTAACTGGTGGAGTTCCTGGTTTAACATCAATGCCGCTTCCAAAGGCCTTAAGATCCATTTCTGACATCTGGAGAAAAATTATTAACAGGTTAGCCCAAATGCATAACTTGTGGTTTAACACAAGTGCATCACTTATAAGGACAACCACAAATGGCCTATTCTATCCAGGCTGCTATTATGATGGGAAAAAAATAGTTGCTTGCAACCGAAGAACATTCAAGCACATGGCTGTCCTTCCCTGCATGCAATTACTCCTCATGACAGGGAAAGAGGTTACTCACCCTGTGCAGTAACTGTAGTTTGAGATGTGTCTCCCTATTAAAGCTCCAACTTTATGTAAGTATGTGCCCTACGTGTCTTCGATTAGAGATTTTCATTAGCAGTGTCCATTCAGCTTGTGCATGTGCTACTGATTTCCTCAAGCCCCATGCTGAGGCTATATCAGGCTGTACAGGTGAACCGTTCTCAATTCCTTCTCCATTCCTGAGTCTCAGAAGGAAACTTTGAAGCAGAGGGAAAGGAGGATGGGTAATGGAGCACCCAGAGGGGGACATCTCAAAAAAGAGGTTCCCACTCTGTGCGGTAACTGTTATAAGTAGTGTCCCTATGAGTGCTCCACTTCAAAAGGAGCAGTAGCCCCATGAGGAGGGGGAAGCTTCCGAGTTGAGTCAATTACAGAGGAAAGAAATGCATTGCCAACTGCTGAATCAGATCTGGAGGCACTGATTAAAAGAGTGTCTGGAGACGGTATCTGCCAAAGACCATGTAGCAGCTCTGCAGACTTTAGCTGACACACCAACAGGAGAATGAGATGTTCACAGCAGTGTAACAAATTGTAATGTACCCAGAAATCCATTCTGAAAACCTTTGGGTAGAAAGAGCACAGCCTTTTCATCTGTTTGCCAACTAAACCAACAGTTAATGGAGTTACTAAATGCTTTAGTCCTACGTACAAAGAAGAATGCTCTTCTGACATCTAGAGTATGGAGCACAGTCTCCACACTGGACTTGTGAGATTTCTGAAAGAACACTTGCAGGTAAATGATCTGATTCAGATGAACTCAGAGGACACTTTAGGAAGGAACTTGGAATGCAGACGTAAGGAAACCTTATCCTTATAGAAAATTGTGAAAGGAGGATCTGCCATTAAGGCCCCATCTCTCTGACTCTGTGGGCTGAGGTAATAGCAACCAGGAAGGCTGTTTTCATAGAGAAATCCGATAAATAGCAAGTTGCCATCAGTTAGACGGAAGACTTATAAGATGTAAGAAACAAATTAAAGGTTTCAAACAGAAGTAGGGACTTTCACTGAGAGATTTCCCAGGCCTTCCATGAACCTTGCAGATGTTGGCTCAGCAAACATGGAGAACCCCTCAATAGTGGTATGAAAGGCTGTTAAAGGCTGCCAGATAACTCTTGAGAGAACTACGTTACAGCCCTGTTTTCTTTAGATGTAGCAGGTACTCCAGAACAAGGAGTGGGGCAGAATTTGGGACTGTCTCCTGGAGTTCACACCAGCGACTAAATTGTCTTCACTTGTGAAGGCAAGTATTTCTGGTAGAATCTTTCCTACTATTTAATATATGTTGTACCTCTGGAAACAGAACAACTCTAGTCCCATGAACCATCAGTCCCTGGAAAAATCATGGAGCATGTCCTCAAGGAATCAATTCTAAAGCTCTTAGAGGAGAGGAAAGTGATCAGAAACAGTCAGCATGGATTCACCAAGGGCAAGTCATGCCTGACTAACCTAATTGCCTTCTATGAGGAGATAACTGGGTCTGTGGATGAGGGGAAAGCAGTGGACATGTTATTCCTTGACTTTAGGAAAGCTTTTGATATGGTCTCCCACAGTATTCTTGCCAGCAAGTTAAAGAAGTATAGGCTGGATGAATGGACTATAAGGTGGATAGAAAGCTGGCTAGATCATCGTGCTCATCAGGTAGTGATCAATGGCTTCATGTCTAGTTGGCAACCGGTTTCAAGTGGAGTGCCCCAAGGGTTGGTCCTGGGGACGGTTTTGTTCAGTATCTCATTCCATGATCTGGAGATGGCCGTGGACTTGCACCGCTCGCCCTTGCATGCCTAAACTGGGAGGAGTGTAGTACGCTGGAGTGAGGTGGATAGGATACATGAGGGACCTAGACAATTAGAAGATCTGGGGGCAAAAGTCCTTGTTTGAACCTCACCAGGTTAAGTGCTAGAGTTCCTGCACTTTAGGATGAAAAACCCATTCATGTTTACATAGCTAGGACCAAATGCTAAGGAAAGCAGTTTCTGCAGAAAAAGACCTAGTGGGTTACCAAGTGGACGCGATAGCTGGATACAGTCAAGTCAAGTGTGCCCTTTTTGCCTAAGAAGTGGCTTAACGGCATTTTGGGTCGTTATAAGTAGGGGCATTGCTAGTAGATCTAGGGACTGTGATCATCCCCTCTATTCCAAAGCATGGTGAGCTCATCTTACGGAGTAACTGTGTTCATATTTGGGTCCCACACTAACAAGTGTGGAAAATTGTAAACAAGTCCAATGCGGACGGGCATAAAAATGATTAGGGGATTGGAACAATGACTTATGAGGATGAAGGCTGAAGGGAACTGGGATTTTTAGTGCTGCAGAAGAGAAAGAATGAGGGGAATCTGAAGCTGTTTCGCTATCTGAAAGGCGGTTCCAAAGAGGATGGATCTAGACTGTTCTCAGTGGTACCAGATGACAGAACAAGGAGTAATGGTCTCAAGTTGCAGTGGGGGAGGTTTAGGTTGGATATTAGAAAAAACTTTTTCACTAGGAGGGTGGTGAAGACTGGAATGGGGTACCTAAGGAGGTGGCAGAATTTCCTTCCTTAGGAGGTTTTTAAGGTCAGGCTTGACAAAGCCCTGGCTAGGATGATTTAGTTGGGAATTGGCCTTGCTTTGAGCAGGGGAATGGACTAGACCTCCTGAGGTCCCTTCCAACCCTGATATTCTATGAAAACGATCCTCACCTACAACAAAATGCAGGAACCTTCTGTAGGACGAGCGTATTGGTCAAGGGCCAAAACCCAACCCACTGAATTTACAGAAGGAATTACAGCTGCCAGAGAATCACCATCCTGAACTTCTGAGGCCTCATGAGTTGGTTTAGGAATCTTAGATCTAGAATTGGTCTCCACCTTCTGTTTTAATTTAGTACAAATAAATACCTCAGTAGAAGCCTTTCCTCCATGCTGACTGGGGACGAGTTCTATTGTTCCTAAACAAAGAAGGAAGTGTATTTCCTGTCTGAACAGGGACTCATGAGAGGAGTCCATGAAGGGGGATGGAAAAGTGGAATGAGGAGGCCGAAGGTAAGTAAAATGGATGGCGTAGCATGATATTATTTCCATCACCCATTTGCCGAAGGTGATACACCCCCATGCTGGTCGGAAATGGGAGAATCGGTCTCCAAATGGAGGAAGGTGGGCAAAACATTATAGTTGGCAAGCGAACAGAAGTGGGGGGTTTGAACCTTTGACCATCCCATCAAAACGGACACTGTGATAATGAAGGCTGCTGCACAGACATCAGCTGAGTTAGAAGGTCTCTTTCTTTGGAAGCTGTCTCTTTCTAAGAGGTTCTGTTGGTCTCTGAAACCCAGAAATTGCATGAGACCGGATCTTTGAACTGTTCCTGATCTACTAAAACTTCCTTTTATTTGCAGGTGTGTAGACACCTAATGAGTGTAGCGTAGCCCCACAATCCTTAAGGGTACGCGACGACTCACTGGTATTTTCTACAAACAGACTGAGTCCATCAAATGGAAAATACTCTATCATATTCTGGACTTCTCTGGGGAAGCCAGATAGCTGTAAACCAGGAAGCCTTGATCATTACCACTGCTGTGGAGATAGTGCAACCCACTCTATCTGTAGCATCCAGAGTTGCTTGAAGAGATGTTCAGGCCAGTAATTGTCCCTCAGTCACTGTGACCTGAAACTGGTCCCTTTGGTTTGGCGGAAGTGTTCAATAAGCAATGCACACTGTTCACAACTACATAAAATATACTTTGCCATCAGCACTGGGTAATTTACAATACAAATCTGTAGGGCTGGCAATGAAAAGGATCTCTCCTAAGCAGGTCTAGGTGCTTCTGGTCTCTGTCATACGGAGTGGACTTATAATGATGTTGCTTGCTGGTTCATTAACTGCATCAACCACAGAGAGTTACGTGGAGAGTGAGAAGAACAAGGAAGTGTCCTTAGTGGATACGTAATTTTTTTTTTTTTTTTTAAATTGGCCCTTTTACATGTTGCCAATACTGTAGCCGGGACTTGCTAAATCATTTTCACAGTTTCCAGGACAGCCTCGTTGATAGGAAGAGCAATTCTGGATGGTGTCACAGAGTACAGAGTATACGTCATCTTGGGTTAGGATTATCTGTAGGGATTCTGCTACCTGCCTAACAAGATCATGGAACTGCTGAAAGTCATCTGCCATAGATGGAGCAGGAGGCACTACAGCTTCACCCGGAGAAGATGACAAAATGGTAGCTTGAGGAATGGCTTCTTCATCTGTTCTAGTTTCTTGGGTTTAAAATGTTTTCTCCTGTTGCTGAGGAGGAGAAGCTTGAGCCTCCCTATCATCCCAATAGGAGAAGGTTGGAGCCCTAGAAAACTGTCTGCAAGAAGCTGCCCAGGGATCCCAATCTGGCCACTGAGGACCACAAGGGGGAGAGAGTGGCATTTGGGTTTGCTCTCATCAGGAGTGGTGAGGTCCTTGAGTATCATCTCTACACCTCTAGGAAAGGGAGTACTGGAGGAATTCTTTGCCTCCACAGCACCAAGCTTCAAGGATGTCATCTCTGAGGACGCTGACCTAGTCAGGCAACAAGGTCTTTTTGAGGGGGGGTTTCTTGGGAGAGTAATTAGCGATCCTCTTCTTACGATGTTCGCAGGATCTCTCTTTTCTGGAAGACTGCTGTGCCTAGGTCGAAGGGGCGCTAGGCGTCACCAAGGAACAACATACAGGGGGTGACCTGGCTCTGAAGCGGGGCAAAGGGAATGCTCCATCATCAGTAGTCAGAGCCTGGTTTCTTGGTTCTTCCAAGCCTTAGATTTGAGGACTAAATATAGGTTACATTTCTGAGGGAAGTGCAATTCTCCCAGGCAGCAAAGGCACTTTGAGTGTCCATTGATGATTGGAATAGCCTCTCTGCATGAGAGGCAAAATTTAAACCCCAGTGATCAGGGTCATGCTCTCCCCAGAGAGGATTTCCCAGAGGAAAAGAAATTTTTTTTTTTTATAAAAAAGCACCACTACAAACTAAGAACTAGCTAGCTAAACTGGGATAAACAAGCACAGCAAAAGCTGACGCAAACACCATGCACACATGCCAAGCTCCATCTCAGGCTGAAGGGGCTACGAAAGGACTGAGGATGGCTTGCTTATACAGTCTGAGACAGCCTCGGTGTGGGGCACGAGGATATCAAAAGCGCACGAGTGGACTGAATGGACACTGTTAATGAAAATCCCCCATCGAAGGCATGTGGGGTACACAGGCACCTGAAGTGGAGCACCCATACGGACACTATTAGAAGAACAATTGATTATTTGAAGTTACCGCACAGGATTTCCAACTCCAGAGTCTTCAGCTTGCTGTGTAGGAAAAAGGGATTCCTGAACTAGCTTAAATTTTTGGCCTTCAGAATCTTAGTTGAGCACGACATTTTTCCATCTCTACTCAGGTACTGTACAGACCAACAGCCAGTATCCCGAGCATCTATATTCTAGTCAGAATTGTTCAAAAATGAAGATATCAAATAAGTCAGTGATGGAAATAAACCAGAAAAGAAAGAATGTACATGATCACATCTAAAAGGGTGAAGAAAATAGAGAAGCAACATGTCACCTCAACAGCAGAATCCCCAGACTCTGGAGTGGAGCAATGGATAAATGTGAATCTTGTGTGATATCTTCAAAACAGCAGAATTACAAACAATATCTCTAAAAGGAAAATTATTATCAGCACTTCATTCCCAGGGCTAGGAACTGAACAGTCTGAGGGAGGTATCAGAATAAAGCCAGACAATCGCTACACGCAGTACGCACAGAAAAGCCTGGTCAATGTCTAACAGCAGGGCTAGAACAAGTTATTTTTGTATGCACAAACGTGAGGCACAAAACAATAAATCTGTCTTAGCTATTTCTAATACACCTGTTGCCATGGTACCCAACAATCAGGGGACCGATCAGTGACTCTTAAAAAAAAAAATTAAAGTTTCAAAATCTGGCCAACTCTAAAATTAAAACACATTGGTATGGGTGGTGAGAGTTTGGGCATCCCTATTTGGGAAACAGGTTATGCAGCATGGGGAGTCCATATCAAGGCTCTTCCCTAGAAACTGAATCTTGGCAATTATTCTTTGTAAAGGTAAGCAGGAACTGTGCACAGCCTTCTGTACAGTAGGTCCTGGAGTAAAACAGATTCAAGCTGGCAACCAAGCCATCTCTTGCCCCAGACATAAAACGACGAGACAGATTCCGCCAGCTGTTTAGACACTGTCTTTTAATAATGGCATTTATCAGGGTGCCAGTTGCAAATCAAAACAATGGGTGAACTTAAAACTTTTATTATGCTCCAAGCAAAAAAGTCTAAGACATTTTAATGCCAACTTTATGGAGGGTGATTGGTTTGAGGCATCAAAATATATTTTTTCAGTTATTTTAAAGCTGTTCTTAGAAATTCCAGGTAAACATGACTCCAACACCTCACCTCTATAACGCTACTTGTCAGGATCCCAAAGGTCAGGGAAAGGGCTCCTAGACTGGGATTGAGTCAGGTGCTCTGATTCTGAGCGATCATCCGTGCCTAGACTCCACCTGATGTGATCTACTATTGCTGTTTCCAGCAGGATTAAAAACTGTAAAATACTTTATACTGAGTACAAATCCTCTGCATCTGCTGCAGAAATCACTAACTTGTCAATGCCCTGGCAAAGAACTGTTTTTCAGAGCTCCAGATCCCTTTTCAAAATGGCTATTTTTCTAGCTTTATAAAAGAATACACTACCACCTCGATATAATGCCATCCAACACAAATTTAGATATAACACGGTAAGCAGTGCTTGGGGGGGGAGGGGTGGGGTGCAGGGCTGCACAATCCGGTGAATCAAAGCAAGTTCAATATAACACGGTTTCACCTATAGCACGGTAAAATTTTTTGGCTCCCAAGGACAGTGTTATATTGAGGTAGAGGTGTACCTTCAAACACAAACCATAGTCCTGCCTTTCCGAGCACAAACAGCCTCAAATCGTGGCCTTGAAGTTGTGAATTGCCCCTTTCATCATCCCTATGAGTTAACTCAAATATAAAAATTAATTTAAGTCAACTATTTCATTGCTGATCATTTTAACAAAATCTCCAACTAATGTCCTTATGAACTGTGCCACATTCCTCCCCAGATGCCAAAAGCCCAAACTGTCCCCTATACAACTTCCAAAATGCCCCACCTCTCTTCCAGCAACTTCTAAAATGCAATTATGAATTGTAATACAAAAATGTGTGACATGTTGCCTCAGTAAACACAGAGCTTGGATCAGGAGCACTGCTACTAGAGATACTGGTGGAGATTAATTGAGGCCATCCTTATCTTCAGAATGTCTATGAGCTGCTATTGTTTCTGGTGATACCAACTGCATAGGATGTGCAGTAGCAGTACCATCATCATAAGCTACATATCCCAGTGTGGATTTGTCAATTTTTTTTTAAAAAAAAACAACAAAAAAACAAAAAACAGAATCTTATAACCCTCTCTCTAAAAGTGCAAAATTTCATAAAGGTCAATGAATAGATGATTGTTGGAGGTGGAATAAATCTGGACAAGGAGAAGAAGTCTGGAGATAAATGTGAGAAGTGAGGGACATATGCTTGTTTTGTTAAAAAATTACGTTTGCTGTTGAAGAAAAAATCCAGAATACTTCACGTTGTTGTTTTAGTTAAATATGTCAATTCCTCATAATCCCAACAGCCAAAACGTGAATTAGTGTGCTGATCATCTGCTCTTAATTACTGAAACCCTTCTCCTCTCCTTCAAAGCTCCAGAGAATTCAACCTGACTACATATAAACTCATATCTTATCCCATAGCTCCTGAACCCTCTGATCTACCAATACCACACTCAATGCCCTCTTCGTCTGTTACTGCCCACCTATGTGCCATTTTCTGCACTGTTCCCTATATATGGAAATGCCCTCGTCTTCCAAGCCATCATCATTTTATTAAAATCCCTCTAAAATGAGCTTCTTTCAAAATGTCACAAGAAAGAAGTTAATAATAAAAAAAACCTTGCCTGAGCCACCAAGATGTACACAGGGTTTGAAGTGCCCTACCTCCACATACCTTTCCAATTGTTTGCTATCCTCTCCCCTTTTTATCATACCATGACAAACTAAGTATCTATTATTTGTTTCCAGTAGCACCCACAATATATAGTTACTGTACAAATACAAAAGGCTCTAACATTCATTAATTTCCTGTTGTAGACTGCATAGCCATTCATAATCTGTAAGGTTCATAACCATGGTCAGTGGAGGATAGTGAGAGATGGCTCCACAATGCTGGGCTTTTGTTTTGGGCCTTTTGTACAGAAAAGAAGCTTTCATCTAAATCACTTCAAGCCTGTGAGAGTGGAGGGGAAAAGAACAGAGCTTTCCAGGATCAGTGTACCTTGTTAAAGGGGGAAGGGATAGCTCAGTGGTTTGAGCATTGGCCTGCTAAACCAGGGTTGAGAGTTCAATCCTTGAGGGGGCCCATTTAGGGAACTGGTGTAAAAATCTGTCTGGGGACTGGTCCTGCTTTGAGTAGGGGATTGGACTAGATGACCTCCTGAGGTCCCTTCCAACCCTAATATTCTAGGATTCTATAAATGTTAAGATCATCTGGATAGGGACCTCAGTTCTTAAAAAAACTGCTGGATGCCGTAAAAATGGTGTACATTAGTAATGGAACATTTTCATTATTGCACTCTAGGCTTAAACATGTAATTACCTTTCCAGTTGCAGCAATCATGCTGTGCTGAGTTCCTGCAGGGATCAATCCTCTGAAAGGCTGGCTCACTTGTGCAGGCCTACTCAGATTTTGAGCCTGAGCCTGTGGTGGGGCATGCTGCAATGGAGGCTGTAGGGACTGGGGTAGAGCAATTAGTGGCTGTCCTGTGGATCCAAAGTTGGGCAAAGAAAGCTGTGAGCCTGGTAAAGGTACAGTCACCTGGAGACAATAAGGAAATATCAGTACCACAGTACAAGCTTAATTACTTAACTATATCAAGATGGCTTTGTCATTAAATTATATTCAGACTAAATTATATTTCACTTAGTTAGTGAAACTATCACCCAGAGGGATGCAGGCAAATAAATCTCTTAATTTGTTATGTAGAAATTTTATAATTAGTTCTTTCTTAATCCATTTGGTAGTTGAACTTCAGAAACTGTTACAAACGCACCAAATTACAGGGTGGATCCTAACTGTACTATCATTTCAATAGCCCTTCACAGTAACAAAATAAATTCAACTCAACTGATAATTACAAGATAGTTACAAAAATGGCAGTTTTCCATCAAACAGCTCAAATGATCAAGCTGGCTGCTGGTATCAAAGTTAGACTTCACTTGCCAAAGAGCACACAGAAATGGAGTTTTAAGGTTAAAAAGAGAAATGGCAGACTGTACTATCCAACTCTCTGACGACACCTTTTTGTATTAACAGAGGTCACCGTAACCAAATGTGCACACTAACCGCTGGATGGAAGTGATAAGGACTTGTAAAAAACAATTACTTGACTGTGTAATACTTTCATCTCCTAATCTGTTTGGTGCATAATCATGAACGCCTCTCCCACTACACACACAAAAAAAATGTTCTGAGGGCCTCTAAAAGAATGATACAATATTCTCTATAATACAGTGAGTCAAGTTTAAAATCAAGATTTACTTTAAGGAGCATAATGTTGGTTACCAGTAGCTATTTCACCACAATCTCTGAAAACATTAAACATAAATACCCATAATTTTGACCTCCAAAGTCTTTCATTTGGAGGTGATATTAACTTTTTAAGATACTTTTAATCTACCAGATGATGGATTTTGCACTGGGTTTCAATAGGATTTAAAGTATTACTCAGTTTTTGGAGGTCTCCCTCATTCATGCAGTTAATATTTGACAGACTTGTCATAAAATAGCCAATTGTTTGCATATGTTACAAGTAAGTGTTAGAAACATTTTATAAAATCTAAACCTTAAGTTGTCAAAACGTGAACCACTGAATGGTACTAGATTTGCAAACATTACACAGTGCTTGCACAAGATAAAATCAAAACAATTGTTTTCTAATATAATCTTAAATTCCTTGGAAATACTCTGGCACCACTTAAACTTCAAAACTAGGTAGTGCTACAGAGCCACAGAATAATACTAGATATACACAGGTAAGTATGACCGACAACTGTGTGCAAACTCCATCAACTTTGCATATTTGGGGTACACACATTGGTCCCTCTGGAAATGTGACTGGTCTTATAGGTTTCAGATAGTCAGAGATGAGCTATAAGCCATCATTAGCAAACAGGCTATTTTGTTTGTCTGCTCTCTAAATGCTGTAATTATTTGTCTCTCTATAAAAGTGCTATGACCTCTGACTTGTTCCTATGAAAGACAGCAGATACTCGTATTACTTAACTGTTATGTAGGGTGTTACTTCTACTATCACTAGAGCAGGGGTTCTCAAACTGGGGGTTGGGACCACTCTGGGAGTTGTGAGGCTATTACATTGGCGGGGTGGGGGGGGAAGGGGGGGAAAGAGGCTCACAAGCTGTCAGCCTCCACCCCAAACCGGCTTTTCCTCCAGCATTTATAACAGTGTTAAATATTTTAAAAAATGTTTTTAATTTATACTGGGGGTGGGGGTTGCACTCAGAGGTTTGCTATGCAAAAGGGGTCACCAGTACAAAAGTTTGAGAACCACTGCACTAGAGAGACAGGGGTGTAGGAACTCTTTTGCCACTTAGACTTAAGTCATTAATATGCACTTGTATGTCACTTGATTTTCTTGCAACTTGTGTGTCACTACGGTGGCTCTATTCTGCAAATTCTCAGCTCTAGGATCATGATCTTAAAATCTTTATTTCCCTACGTTTAAGTATACAATGTCAGAAAAAAACAATCCATAAAATTGATAATAAAAAGAAACGCAATTTAGGAAATTTACCATGCCATAGTTTACCTGCTGAAGAGCACTGGGAGACTGAGCTGTATTATAGAAATTGCTCTGGCCAGGCTGCTGAACTTGTCCAGAATATAGACTTGAAGCCTGGGTGAGAGTAGCTCTGGCCTGGAAAGAAAGAAAGAGACAGACTGATAAATTGCAACAGGATACCATTAAATTACTATCAATAACCAGGATTACTAAATGTTAAGAGCATGGCAATTTATTCTGGATTTAAAGTCAGTTCAATTGCAAAATTGCTACAGCGTAAGAAGTTGAAATGTCTCTAATTTTCCAATTTGTGGTGAAACCTCCATTTCTGTTTAAAACAATCCAAACACAGGACAGTGCCTTTATTGAAAAGTCAAGTCTTTATATCTGTAAGTTTCAGAGGTATCCTTAAACTACATAGTTTGTTACAAGTGAATTGGAATGTTGGGGCACAAAACAGATTGCCTGGTAAAGATGAAGAAAAGGAACCATTAAGATTTCCTGTAACGTGGCATCAATGCTACCTAGATATTATAGAGATGGGCATATCAGAATACAGATGAAACATGGTATTACAAAGGTCTTGGGGTTTCATAAATTTCAGTTTAAATACAAATTTCAGTTAACAGATATGGATATTTGGCATCTCACCTATCCAAGATGGTTAGAGGCAGGTCTGAATAATAGAGTCCAATACCTTAATACTATAAAATGCAGTGTATCAGAAAATTCCTCCAGCATTCTTTACATCCTATCATTATTTGCTCCAATAAGTGATACAGACCTCAACTTGAAAAAAAAAATTCTCACCTGGAGAAGATGAGTATCAATGAGCTGAGAGCCTCCTAGTCCTGAAGCTTGACCAAGCTGATGTTCATACAAGATGGGAATAGGCTGAGTATTAGAAGTCTGTTGAAATGCAAGACTTGATTGTGCCTTGGCAAGTTCCTGGTGCTGCACTGTTGGGAAATTGTGTAAGGCTGTGCCAGACAGAACTACGGGCGATGGTTGAGACAGACCACTTTGCATAAAAGCTTGCTGAGATCTACAAAAGAATAAGTTGTGTTATTAGGCTTTAGTTTGCATTACAGATACAATATATGAGAAACTGCTTTTAAAATACAACATTCTTTTCATAACAGAACTAGACCTTTATCGGCATTAAAATCAGAGAGCTAGATATTCAAAATGGCTGCACAGACAATCGATCCCATTGAAGACAGTGTGAGCTGCTGGGTACTGGTCCTGAATGTACTGTAAGTCAATTAAACTTCATATCTGAAAAAATATTTTGTAAGTTATTTTAATTTATTTAGTACTGAAGTATATTAAACTATTTTAAACTACACAGAAATGTTTAAATTAATTGCACTGCCACATGTGAGATTAAGAACTGGAAGCACACCAGTCTTTGTCCTGTAGCATCAGGCAGAGGGAGGTACTACAGAGTTTAGTAGTAGCACCTGAGCACGAAAAAGTGTTTTATTTTCTTGACCACAGATGACCCTAAGTACATTAATTCTTTGACTCCATAATACTTACCCGCTTAGTCACTGGGTATCAATGGGTATTTTTAACAATGAATGTTAGGTATTATCTGAGACACTGACTGCTGGGAACAAGGTCCTTAATATTTAAATTGATATTTGGTTTCCTTTTGGGTTTTTACACAGGAGTACAGCAAAGCACTACCTAAAAGCCTCTCTCAGACAGCAGTCAAAGATTAGAGGCTGCTTTCTTAGCCCATCTGGAAAAATCTGCCTTAGTTTTAGAAACAGGAAGGAGTCTCACTATTATGAGCAGCATAGGATCTGCAGAATAGGAGTTCATCTCCTGTGCATACGGGGCTCAACTCAGCTTCATTAAAGTCAATACAAAAGACTCCCAATGAAATGCTTAGGAGAGGCAGGAGACTGAGTTGTGAATGAAAGGATTTGTGGACACTGGATGTTAGTGTAATGTTTCAAATCTACTCTACAGAATCTACTACCAATAGCCACCACCTGATGTTGACCACAACAGCACCCAAAGTTATTTGATTAAACTATGTATGTGAAGGCTACCTCTTTCAATTTCCATGAAAGTTTTCAACAACATTCTGCTTGGCACAGAATTAATGACATTTTGAATATGTCGATTTTTTGAGAGGAGTAAAAAGGGTGAGAAGATAAAATGTCTAATGAACTCTGGCTGGTAAGTTAACTAGGGAGAGACCACAGTATTTCTAACAAGTAGCAAGTTTTATTTTTGTAGGTCATCAACTGGTCCTTAAGCTTTGCAGCCCATTTTAAGTCAGATCTCTATTACTGGATCTCAACCCTGAATTCACAAACTAACAAGGATTTTAAGAGTTGCTATTAGGCTTCAATATTGGTCTGAAAAGGTGGGAGTGGTGAAAGAAAGAAATACTACAATGGACTGATCTCATTTGTTGCTTTTTCTTACTAAAGCAAAAACATTTACCTGTATGGTTGTAAGGAGGAGTTGAACAATTCCTGAGCCTGGGAAACAGCAGGTGCTGCTCCTAAACTCAGTTGGGCTTGGTGTTGTCCTTGTAGAGGTGCATAGATGGGGATGGGAATCTGCTGAACTGAAGTGGGCTGTAACAAAAATAACTAATTAAAATATCCAAGTGTAGAAACAGCTATATAAAAATCCTGATAACTGAAAATTGCCGTGTCAAAATCCTTAAGGGAAAAAATGCCTGTACCTAACGTGCAATGTGATTGATAAAGGAATTAAAAGACTAAAAAGTAGTTCCACATTAAACACAAAGGTTATGAAGTGAATGCATAACAACTTTCTAAACGGAAAGTTAACTTTACTGAAGAGTTGACAGATTTCCATTTCCAAATAAGCTTAGAAAGATATCACAGTTCATTTCTTACTGAGGCAATAAACATGGCTATTTAAAGTTAATGTCCATCTAAAATTGTTATGACCCAAACTTTACAGACATTTGATTCTGATGACCAACATTAAAACAGAAAAAAAATCCCAACAATCATGCTCAAGAAATTCATAACCATTATGAATGTGCAGTTGCTGTAATACAGTAGCAAATGAGAAGTCAGAGTTTATGATAATGATAGCTGAGCAAACTATCTGTAGCATATTTATTAAATGTAGGCCTGTGGTGGGGCAGCTGCCCTGGGCTGCAGCTGGAAAAGCTGGGCTGATTAAGGAAGCATCGATCAGGGCCCAGCTGGCCCTTATAACAGAGCAGTAGGCCAGGAGCTGGGAGGAGTCTCTCTCACTGGAGTGAAAAGGACCTGGCTGCTTGGGGGCTGAGCAGGGTACCTGAGGCTGAGCAGTACTGGGGAAGGGCAGAGGGAGCTAGGGACCTCCAGCCTAGTGAAATCCCAGGCTGCAGGCCTTGCTAAAAGGCCCAAAGATTACCTGAGGTGGAGCAGTGCTGGGGAAGGGCAGAGGGAGCGGGAGAGCTGCAGCCTAGTAACTCCCCAGGCTGAAGGCCTTGGCAAAGCCCAAGCAAGTACTAGAGTTGCAAAGGTGCAGCCCAAGGTTAGGAAAGGCAGCAGGTCCAAACCCTCCTGGCCAATGATGAGTGGTTTATAGACTGCAGTCTGCCCCAGGGAACAGGGGCTAGATGATCACTGGCAGCAGCCACTGAGGCAAGGCGGGGATAAGGGGTTGGGGGCTTCCCTGGGAGGCGAGACCCAGAGACGGAGGGGTTACTGCTGCTAGGACAGAACCCTGACCTAGAGGGGCACTGGGGTCTGGGAGGAATACAGGGCTAGCGGCAGGCAAGACACAGGCCTGCAGAGGGCACACTGTGCTGGAAGAGTTAATTCCCTAGATGACCAGCAGGAGGCACTGCATGGGTGAGTCCTCACCCCGTCACAAGGCATTCAGTTGTTACTTTTCACAAGTTACTTTTTTAATAATTGGCAAACATTTTAGTCTATGGAATACATGCTGCATTCTTAATACTTGATCTTTATTACTCATACTCTGAGCAACTTTAGTAAGATATTCCATGTGACTTGTGCACTAATATTTTATAAACCACTGTAAGTCACTTGGACTTGATTCTCTCAGGCAGATGGATGGAGTACTTTAGAAAGTTAGCAGGAGATAAATCTAGGAGATCTAAAACACTTTTCAACCTTTTCCTTTACTCTCTTCTACAAGAGCTTTATATTTTTGGCCTACATGGGGGATCCCAGATTTAAAAACACCTAGATTCCTTCCTGATAGAAACTGACCATCACAAACAAGATTTATTGACTATTTACAACAAAGTTTACTTGTTACGTACATGAGAATTACTGCATTCATGTGCATAGATTCTCTTTGTGGAGAAAGCTGGTACATTTCCTTAACTAGTTCACTTATTAAAACTTCCTCAGTACCAAACTTTTAGCCATGGCTTTCAGGAACACTGTTCCATTATTGTGTAATAAGCAGTCTTCCATTATAAAAAAATCAATAGTCCATAGAATAGGAACGCTAAGACAGCAGACAGACACAACAATACCTAATGACTGGAAGTCAATTTAGAAGAATTCAAACTGGGAATAAGAACTTTTACAATGACAAGAGGGGAAATCAACCACTGGAACAAGTTACAAAAGGAGCTGGCTAATTTATTATAATCTGAATCCTTTAGAGAGGCTGGACTGCTTTCTAGATCGGGGAAGGCAACGTATGGCAGGTGTGCTGAAGGCAGCATGCAAGCTGTTTTAGTGGCACTCACACTGCCTGGGTTACGCTGTCTGGGGGGGGGGGGGGGGGTTTGGAGCTGACATTGGGGCACAAGGGAAAGAGCTTTGGGTTGGGGGGTGTGGGGGGGGGGGGGTGGCTCTGCATTTTAACTTCATTTTATATGAAGTTTCTCAAACAGTTTAAAAACCTCATTTACTTTACATAGTATAGTTTAGTTCTATATTATAGACTTACAGAAAGATCTAAAAACGTTAAAATGCATTACTGGCACAGAAAACCTTAAATTACAGTGAATAAATGAAGACTTGGCACACCACTTCTGAAAGGTTGCTGACCCCTGTTCTAAATGATATGTTCTGATTCACCCACAAGTTACTGGACTCATTAGTATTCTTCCCTACTATTACATAAGCAAACAACCTCCTCAACTGCAGGAAGAAAAAACATAGTGAGCACTTCTGGTTTGAACATAGACTCCTGTATGAAGCAGTATATTTCTGAGAATACGGGCTTCTACTGGAATACTGCTATAAAGAAATCTTTGTTCACATGAATGTTGACTAAAAGACCATAAAAGGCTGTGTACATGGTCAAAGTGAACTATGATAGATTGGGAATGCAATGCAATGCAGTTTAGCATTTACAGATCTCTTTCCCCCCTGCAACTATCAGCTTCACTGAAGTTATAACAGCTTTACAATGAAGGTCCAGTAAGATGAATCCTCAAATACCTGCGAAAGTCCTGGTTGAAAACCTTGCTGTTGAGCCAGGGAAGGTGGAGCAAGACGTGCATGTTGAGTGCTGAATAAGTGGCTTGTGTCCATGTAGAAAGCTGGGATCTGAGCTGCAGGACCGCAGGAAAATATGAAAATTAGTGTCTGAATTTAAAATTTTTTCCTTCTGGGCAGATTTCCACATAGTGTTGGAACTGCAGCCAGAGAGGAAGTTTTCTATTTCATATTTACAAGTTAGATTAACTATTTGTCTGACTGTTAGCATTGGGGGTGGAGATTTGGAGTGGGAAGAGATTTTCAGTAAGCTGGCGAGCAGGAGAGTTTTGTGAGGGAGTTCTCCAGGTGAAGGAGGAGCAACTACATGACTCTTGGGGTGAGTCTGTTGTGTGTTTGCACGCTTTAAATTTATAGTGTGGTCTGTTTGGGGACTGTGTGCTGAGCCTAGCAGCCTGCTAAGCAAGGCTGAGAGCTTCCTAAGGAGGCTCTAGCCTGCCATCCTTGAATCCCTAATCCATTCAGAATCCCTTGACAAGGGGGCAGAGTCACGGAAAACAGGGGTTTAAAAAGCCAGCTCGTAAGTTACCGGAGGAGCTAGTGAACAAGAGCAAAAAATGGGAGTTTTACAAGGGAGTTTAGAGAGAGAACATGAAATCAAGATACACCTTATAAACATCCTCTAAACTTGGGCCAATAAAGCCTGCTCCCCTAAAAATCGTTCCCAAACAAAACATAGGAAAAAACCATGCAAGAGTACAAAGAATGCAAGCAGAAGTCCAGCAGCAGAGTGGGCTATCCAGTATATTGCCCTGAATGCAGCAGGTACGATTACCTGCATTATGGGCAAGGGGCACTGGCATGCATTTGGTGTAAGCAGCTCCTGGCTCACAGAGATCAAGTACAGGCTTTTGAGACCAGAGTGGCTGAACTGGGGGATTGGATTATTATGAATATTGATAGTTGGGCTTTTGATGGAAGAAGTGCATGGTGAATTGCTTGCCAGACGTGAAGTTTGCAGATCTCTAGAGACATCTAGACAGATGTATGGGCAGTGCTGGAGAGGAGATGGTAGTCATGTTTCCCAGTGACATAGGGAAAGGTAGGAGAGAAGTCCTGGAGGCCACATTTAGGCCATGGTTGCATTCTCTGAAATTCTAGTTCTATGCCCAGGGCCAGTTAGGCAGAACTGTAGTGTCTCAATGCGTGGATGAAACAATAGTGTTAGGAGGAGGGATTCAGGCTTATTAAGAACAAGGGAACTTTTGGGGAAAGGAAGAGCATATATAGGAAGGATGGGCTCCACCTAAACCAGAACAGAACCAGACTGCTGGCATGTGAAATTTAAGATTGTAGAGAATTTTCTAAACTAAGGGCTAGGTGTAAGCTGACAGGTACAAAGGAGCACATGATTCAGACAGACACATCCCTTACAGGAGGACTTATTAAAAGGGATTTTGTATATTCCAGTAAAGAGAAGAGGATAGAAGTTGATAAAGGACAGGTAGGAGCTGAAAACAGTCAAATGAAAAAGACCCATTTAATTACACACCTTGAAGGCAAACATCTAAATATTAACAATTTTATAAGTGCTTGTACACAAATGCTAGAAGTCTAAATATTAAGATGGATGAACTTGACTACCTGATATTAAGTGAGGATACGGACATAACATGCACAGCAGAAACCTGCAGAACAATGATAATTAACGGGACATGGTAATACCAGGGGACAATATATATACAAATGACAGAGCAGGTTGGTGGGAGAGTGGCACTGTGTACGAAAGAAAGCAGGGTCAACTAGAGTAAAAAACATTGGTGAATCAAACTGCACCATGCTTGAATAAATTCCCTGTTTGAATAATAAGAATATAGCAGTAGGAATATATTGTCAACCCCCTGTCCAGGATGGTGACAGTGACTGTGAAATGCTGAGAGAGATTAAAGAGGTTACAAAAACAGTAAACTGAGTAATAATGGTGGATTTCAACTTTCCACATATTGACTGGGAACACATCACTTCAGGATGAGATGCAGAGATAAAATTTCTAGACACCATTAATGACTATTTCTTGGCGCAGCTAGTCCTGGAACCCACAAAGAAAGGCAATTTTTAATTTGGTCCTAAGTAGTACACAGTATCTGGTTCAAGAGGTGAATATAGCTGAATTGCTCAGAAAGAACAACTGTAATGTAACTAAATCTAAGATCCTTATAAAGGGAAAAATACCAAAGAAACCAACCACAGTAGCACTTAACTTCCAAAAGGGGAACTACATGAAAATGAAGAGGCTAGTTACGCAAACATTAAAAGGAACAGTCATAAGAGTGAAATGCCTGCAAGCCAAAAAGTTTTAAAAACACAATAGAGGCTCAAACTAAAGGTATACCTCAAATAAAAAAAAATAATAAAAAAAAAAAAAAGGTCAGAGGAACAAAAAATGCCACCATGGTTAAAAAACAGAGTAAAACAGGCAGTTAGAGACAAAAAGATACCCTTTAAGAATTGGAAATCAAATCCTACTGAGGAAAACAAAGAACAAACTCTGGCAAGTCGAGTGTAAAAGTAAATAGAGCAGGACAAAAAAGAATTTGAAGGGCAACTAGCAAGAGACTCAGACTATTAGCAAAATTTTTTGTTTAAGTTCATAAGCAGGAAGCCTGACATTCAACTGGGCGGGCCACTGAACAACCAAGGTGCTAAAAGGGCACTCAAGGAAGACAAGCATGAGGGAGATTCCCACATCCAATTCTTTTTAGGTGAAAAACCTGAGGAACTGTCCCTGATTTATTTGTCCATAGAAGTGGTTTTGGAACAAACTGGTAAATCAAACAGTAATAAAGTCACCAGGACCAGATGGTAATTCACCCAAGAGTTCTCAAGGAACTCAAATATGAAATTGCAGAACCACTAACTACAGTATGCAACCTATTGCTTAAATCAGTCTTTTTATCAGATGACTGGAGGATGGCTAATGTGACACTGGTTTTTAAAAAAAGGCACTAGAAGCAATCCTGGCAATTGCAGGCTGGTAAGTCTAACTTCAGTACCAGGTAAATTGGTTGTAACTATAGTAAACAGAATTATCAGACACACAGCTGAACAAAACCTGTTCGGGAAAAGTAACAGTTTTTGTAAAGAGAAATCATGCCTCAGCAATCTACCAGAATTCTTTGGATGGGGGGGGGGGTAAAATAAATGTGGACAGGGGCGATTCAGAGAGTATATTTAGACTATCAGAAAGGCTTTGACGAAGTCCCTCACCAAAGGCTCTTAAGCAAAGTACCCAGTCATGGGATGAGAAGGAAGGTCATGCCATACATCAGACACTGGTTAAAAGATAGGAAACAAAGGGTCAATTTTCACAGTGGAAACTAGTAAATAGCAGGAGTCCCCCAAGAATCTGAACTGAGACCTTTGCTGTTCAACATATTCATAAATGACCCGGAAAAAAGATTAAAACAGTGAGGTGGCAAAGTTTGCAGATGATACAAAATTACTCAAGATAGCGAAGTACAAAGCTGACTATGCAGAGTTACAAAGGGATCTCAAAAGTGGGTGACTCAGCAAGAAAATGGCAGAGGAAATTCAATGTTGATAAATGTAAAGAAAAGCATTCCAGAAAACATTATGCTAACTATACATACAAAATGATGGGGTCTAAATTAACTGTTACCACTCAAGAAATTTCTTTGAGTCATCGTGGATAGTTCTCAGAAAACGTCTGCTCAATATGCAGTCAAAAAAGCTGACAATGTTAGAAACCATTAGGAAAGGAATACACAGCAAGACAGAAAATATAATGCCACTATATAAATTCATGTTACTTCACACCTTGAATACTGCATGCAGTTCTGGTTACTAATCTCAAAAAAGATATATTCGAACCAGAAAAAGTACAGAGAAGGGCAACAAAAAGGATTAGGGGTGTGGAACAGTTTCCATTGGCTATGTCTACATTACCGCGGTAAGTCGGCCTACACTAGACAACTCCAGCTATGCGAATAACATAGCTGGAGTTGACGTACCTTAGGATGACTTACCACAAGGGGTTGATGGGAGAAAATCTCCCGTCAACTTACCTTACTCTTCTCATTGGGGTAAAGTACAGGGGTTGACTAGAGAGTGAACTGCAGTCTATTTGGCAGGTCTTTACCAGACACACTAAATCGACCGCTGGTGGACTGATCTGAGAGCATCGATCCCTGCTGTAGTGTAGACCTGTCCATAGAAGGGGAGGGATTGTTCATCTTAAAAAAGAGAACCTGGGGGAAGGGAGGATAGGATAGAGGTCTATAAAACCATGAACGGCGCGGAGAAAGTGAATAAGGAAGTGTTATTCACCCCTACTCATTGCACAAGAACCCCATGAAATAAAAAAACAAACAAACAGAAGTACTTTTCCCCCCACAACACACACAGTCAACCTGTGGAATTCATTTCCAGGAAATGTTGTGAAGGTCAAAGTGCAACTGTTTTCAAAAAATAAATTAGAGAAGTTCTTGAAAGATAGCCACTGATGGACCTATTAGCCAAGATGGTCAGGATGCAACCCCATGATCTGGGTGTGTCACATAACCCCTGCCTTCCAGAAGCTGGACAACAGGAGATCACTTGATAAACTGCCTGTTCATTCTTCTGAAGCATCTGGCACCAGCCACTGCTCAGAAGACAGGACACTGGGCTAGATGGACCAATGCTCTGAACCACTATGGTATTTTGCATATTTATAAAGTGAGCACATACATCTTGAATCTCATGACATTTACTGGTATGGTAAATTCTGGGTAGACCTCTAAATGCCCTATTTTAGAACTAAGCATTGTGTGAAGAACATGTTAATTTATGCAATTTAAAGGAAAAAAACCCATGTAGTTTCTTTATAGTTAGAGAAAGGTATCACTAGAGAGAGAGAGAGAGAGAGAGAGAGACTGCTGCAATATTTTATAAAATAAGATTAAAACCAGAGATGATTAAATTTAAAGAAATACAGATTTAAAATTAAAAAATGCAAAGCAGGTTACAGAAAAAGGGATTAATACAAAGATACAATATGGAGAAGATACAAACTTGTTTTATTTAGTGGAAGTTTCTTTTGAAGTATGTTGGTCAATGTAACACCATTCTATATCCACATTGTGCAGGGCTTGACCACAACATATGCACAAGGTAATACTAGTGTATAAGTAGGTATGTAACCTGCCCTCTAGTCATTCCGTTTTTGCTGTAGGTGGTAAAAATGGAACATAGAGTATGTAATAACTTAGAAGCATATCACTAACTTCAGAGATAATTTCATCTGAGTTGTACTATGTTTTTTTTTTTTTTTAAAGTCCTACCAACTTGTTTTACTGAACTTCAAAGAAAACAAAGAACTAGCTAGCACCTTTCCCTTCCAACCTCACAAACACTATTACCTGCTGCAGACTGAGACACATAGACCTGTGGACTCTGCTGCTGCTGGGCAATGAGGGATGGCATGCAGCTTAGCTGGGAGAAGTGACTGGCAGAAGCAAGGCTGTTTGTCTGCAACTGCTGTGGTTTCACTTTACAGATATTAGGAGGATCTGAGGTGGTTGTAGACTTTGTACTCAGTGAAGAGGTAGTGTATGTTCCAGCTCCTGGATTGGAGGGAAAAAAACATGTATCAAATGGTTTATTTAAAATGATCATTCAAAAACTTATGTTTGGGTAGGTCTGACAAAACGTTGGAAGCATCGACTACCACAGGCAAGGGTGAACAATAAAAAAGTACTTAGAGATGGCTGTGTGGCTGGGGCGCCAGAACCTTAATATTTCTTAAAACAGGACTGCACTTTCTGTTCCAGTTATCCAGAGAATATCAGTTTACCATAATAAGAAACCTCCTTCAGTTACCTCAGCTGGGATTGGAGTACACATTCCCTCTAAAGGCCACATATAAGAAGATTTAATTGGATATCAAATTTTAAATTGTTTACCACTTTTGTAAACTATAGTGGGAGTCAAACACTTTCCCACTAATGTTTGTGTGTAACAGTAGAGAAACCTGTGTTATCTGAAACTCTTGTGCGATACTCTTATATTATGTATGTTTGTATAGTGTCTACCACAAAGAGGCCTCAGTCAGCACTACTGAAAACCAAAATCTAGAGATTTTCAGACAACTATGGGAACGGAGTAGCTGCCACAGCTACTGGTTTCCCCAAGGTCAGCAGCATGAAGACTACAAGGAGGGGGAGAGCAGTTCTATTATACACAAAAAATTTTGTGCAGCCAGCTGAAAATGAAGGTAGGTAAGAGGAGCTTCTGAAACAGTATCCTCCAGATCTACCCTACTGGAAAAGGGAAACAAGAAAACCCCCTCTCTCGAGACGGCTATACAGTAAAATCATAAGGGAAATATCAGACCTCCCAATAAGAGGATTTTGGTAAATTGTAGCTTGCACCGAACAGACTAGAACCCAATATCTAATCTCAAAGAAAGCGATGAGGTTGGCATGACAAAAGGGTAACACAAGTAAACTGGATAAAGGGGGTGATGCAACACATAATACGCAATGTAAAGAGTTATACCTGATAATGAAGTTGTAGGTGTAACTGATGCCACAGGAATAGGAGGCATTGATGCACTTGAGAAAGAGCTGTAAGTGCCACTACTTGGTCCACTGCTACTGCTTCCACTGTTACCGCCAGTTATGGGAGATGCCGTTGAGGTTATTGGAGAACTCTTTTCCCCCACATTTGGAGAATTCTCCCATGCTTTACGTGCAGACTCCATCTATTTAGGAAGAAAAAGGAAGTTTTTTCTTTTTTTAAAAGAGAAACAGGTTAGCTATTTAAAACATTTTATCTCTTCGGGGTTAGTCCTTCAGTTAACAATTCATTTTAGTTAAAAAGGAAGTACAGGCTACCTGTGAGCCTCCTTGCTTAACATTTGATCATTATGATTGCACAATGCTATGTGTTCATGCAAAAAACCTACAGCCCTAAGTGGGAGCTTCCAAATAGCTCCAACTGACAAAGTAATCAACCATTTTAAATTTTCAGTATCCAAGATTAAAATTTGCTCACACTGACTTGTCTTCCTCCCCTCTCTATGAGGGAGTGGGAGTAAGGGAAATATATTGTTTCATACATGCTTAAAATATCAAAAATAGGTTCTAAAATAAAAACATTTAATCTCTTTAAAATTAAACAGTTTTGATAAGTCATTGGTGCAAAAAGGTAAGAAAGTGTTTCTGAGATTGGACATAGGTGATGCATGTTTCAATGAAAAATGTCACAACCACAGACGCGCAAGTTTCTGTCTTCAGTATGATCCGTAACCATTTAAGGGAGTACAGAAAGATCATTTGTCAAAACGGCATATTGGAACACAGCGTCCATTTTATTTTGTAATTTTAACATAGGACTACACATCACCACATAACTAGTATGCTTGTTTGGCTGCATATTTTAAAACCTAAAAGAAAATTTGGAGCTGAAACTATAACAAATATAAGTTCTCATGCCCACTGCTCATGTTAGAGGAAAAAATACACAAACAAAAAGGTCAAATCCCATGATTACAGAAAGTAGATGTATGTAATCTTGCATCGCAACAAATATAGTCGGGGTCAAACATGCTTTTGAAGTGCTTAAAAAAATATGTATTTCTAAGCTGTCCCACAAACTGATCTAAACAACCTAGTGGTTGACTGAAGCACCCCCCCCCCCCCCCCAAATCAAGACTTTAGCACTATTATAATTTAACAGCAAACCTTTTAACTCCATGCAATAATTCTATGGAGAATATTGAGCGAGTATGTTAAACTGACAAAGGGAAGGACATTTTACTATAATTTTTCAAATTAGATATGCTACAATTTTAAATCATAATTATGGTCCATGAAGTTCTACAATGACAAGCACCCACATATTTAATGCTGAGGTTTAGCTATTGGAGACTATGGGTTCCATGCTGCAATTCTTCATTTATCAGATTACAAACTGTTGGGGGCAGGAACTATTTTCATTTGGTGCCTCGTTCAGAACAAAACTCATTCAGTACTGAAAATGCGCAAGCCAGATCAGAATGGCCTAGTCACTTGAACTGAGATGTAGCACTTCTTACTGGACAAGTAGTCTCTGATGGCCACATCTCCGATTAAAACAGAGCATGGCTGCAACTACTTCATTTTACGGAAATTAGGTCCGCATGTCCCTAATTTAAGTTATGTTATTTGTCTATACATCATAGAAAATGATGGAAAAATCAATATAATTTGTATTTAATTTCCACTGTTGAAGTGTAAAAAGGTATCAGACAGGAGGAATTATTTCAAGTTTCTTTTCCCTCCACACAAGTGCTTTTACACACTTCATAGAAAATGTCACTTAACTACTTCCCTTTTTGGGACAGATTCCTCCCACAAAACACATGCACTGAGGATGAGCCTCTTCTAATAAATATATCAGACATGGGCCAGATTTGTTCACATCCCCTTCCACCCTCACACCAGATGAGTATTTCCCAAAACTGTAAGGAAACTGTATTCTTAACAATAAATTAAACTCCTTGAAGCATTCACATGTAGTGTTTTACATGGAGCAATCTTTGAGTTAGACTAAGACCTAGCACCTGCAGGTATGGATGAGTGACACTTTGTTCCTTGATACCTCAGAGTTCAGTGCCTGGATCTTGTGGAACCTTTCCTGTAGGTAAGCCATTGTCCCACCAACATGCTATTTTGATCCTGAGGTAGACCATCTTCATAGGGAGAGCAGGAGAACAAGTTTGTCACAAACCTGGTAAGAATAGATATATCTAAGACCTTAGATTCCTCAGTCAGGCTATATCACTATCATTATCTTTGTAAACACCATAGGGGAAGATGACAGACAGGTAGTAGTCTGAACTAATATTGGCAATTTCTGGAGACAAACTGAACGAGTGTCTGTGACAAGAATCTGACCAGAATATGTAAATAAGCTTTTGCCAGGTCCATTGATGTTGGAAGGTCTCATGGAGTGGTTCCAGTGATAGCAGAAGCTAGAGTCACCATCCTGAATTTTGTCTTTTATCAACCCTATTCACCCTCTGGGACCAGATTGGCCCAGACTCCACCCGACCCATTCTCTAACTAAGAGGAGCATGCAGCAGAGTCCTGGCCAGCTTCCTTCTTTAGGATTTGTTTCCCTAGCTGTAGGATTAGGGCTCCTGCAGAATGTAAAGTTTCTCATCACCTCTGAAGATCTGAGAAAGGATGAAGGGATGTGAAATTCCAGGGAATATCCATGCTACATCTCTCTCACATACCAAATGTTTCAAACATGATTAGGAGAAAGAAGTTCTCTCAATTCTAAGACCTTGGAGAAGCAGCAAGAGCATCCAGAATGATTTTACCTTCTCTCTGTTTTTTTAATCTTTGTGGTTTTTCTGATCTGGGGGAGAGGGGGTGTGTTGGATAGTGGGTGCATGAGAAAGACAACGGTCAACCCACGGCCTCTCACCTGTTGATTCTGTTTGGGTCTTGGCCCACTCAAGTGCTCCAGGGTCTCAGCATTCAGAAATCAACAAATGATTGCAGAGGAAGCAAGAGAAAACTTCCCTAAGAAAAAACAGTTTTTCTGTGAGTGAGGACAGAAAAGCAGAGGCAGATTCCTTGCCAAATGACTTGGTTACCCACTTAGAATATTTAGATGCAACCCTGGAATTTAGAAGTATGTTGGGCAGGGAAGTTTAAGAGGATTGTGGACTTCCCTGCCAAAGAGCCCTTGATCAGCAAAGGCCTGGCTAAGTTCTAATATGGCTGACCTGTCTTTGCCAAGGTGTCTCCCGAGAAATCTTGGCTGATGTGAGGGAAGCAGAGATCCCAACAAGCCTTCCACTTGGAGTATCTTTCCCTGGCAGAGTGAAGCCCAGAGAAAGGAGCAATTGTGGCAGAGTCCCCCCGCCGTCCCGTTTCTTCTGAGAGGATCTCCTTGCAGATGGAATGCTATGTTCGGGGATGGAGGAACAAGAGAGGAGACTGGAGGGTTTTTCCATTCCAGAAGAAAAGCCTAGAAACTCTTGTTCCTCTAAGGGAGAAGGGTTGGAAGATAATGCTCACTGCTGCCCTCAAAGCAGTTTTTAAAAGCAAGGATTACATTCAATAGGATGGGAGAATAGCAGCAATGTTCTGTTTGGGTACCAGAGACTCTGGTATGAAGATGGTAGGGTCAAGTCCTAGAGTACCCTGAAAAAGTGTGAACTGACTTTGGTATTTGCAGGAAGAGATGCAAACCCTGAATGTCTGAGTAAAGGGCATGACACGGGGGAAAAAAAAGGCTTCTCAAAATGTAGACTCAAAGCACTGCAGCAGAGATTTTAGACAAAATTCCTCATCAGACCTACTGTGAAGATAGCTATCATCTATCAAGTGTTTATTAGGACAATTAAATCACCCTGGTATTGAGGTGCCCCAACAAAGTTACAGGACAAGAAAATATACACAAGAGGAACTCTCTCTGCTCAGGTGGTGTGAAACTGTGCTCACGATGGATAATATTCCTAACTGTATCAAGTGTTTAGTTAATAAACTACGTATTTCCAGATGTTGTTCTATTAAGTTTAACATTTAAAGGTAAATTTAAAAAAGTGCTTCCAGACACCAGAAACTTAGATTATTGATAAATAATAAATTACATTTCAAATTTTAGCAGGCTAGCAGAGTTTCCCTTGCCAAATTACTCTCCCTTCTCTATCACTTCCACAAATTAAAATCACTCTTCTGACCTCACATCTTTTTTATCTTAAAATAGACTAACATTTTTCCTGGCTGAGACACTTTAAACATATACAAACAAAAAGAAGGGAGGATAATTAACAGTAACTAGGATTGCACCATTGGGTTGTGCTGTATTGTAATGATATAGACTATGAAAACTGGAAAGAAACTTTCATCCATCACAAAACCAGTTCAGTGAGAAATTCTCACTGGGAGTTGCATGAAAATTCCTTGAAAGCCATTAAGCTATGCATCCAATTCTCTTTTGAGTGAGTTCTAGTTTGGACAACATTCTGCCTTCTGAAAATTAGAGGAAGTTGCAATGCTTTTACTAGTTCAGCGTATAAAAGCACTATCACATAGCTCATCTATGGCACTGGAAAGGATCGACTTGCCTAAAAATGCTGTAGCTGAAGGACAGAGACCAGCTTAATAATGTTAGTGAGTTATATAGCACACAATCCAAACCCTCCCAACATCAGACTACATACATGCCATAGACCAAATGCTCTCACATACTTGCTCCACCTTGCACAATAAAGGAGCATGAAACGTCAACCACCACAAGTATAGCAAAGCACTTTTGTACTAGTTTATATGAGACAATAGCTGTTGACATAAAATAAAACAACTTACTGCCAACCTACTTTTCATTATTTACTACTCCAATCATCTAATTGTACAAGTCACACATCACTAATCAAAGGGAAAGAGCTAAGAAAGTCAAGTACTGCTTGCTGAAGTCAATGCACTACTCGGTTTTTAAAAACCTGTACAACCATCAATCTGTAACCAGCTTGTTTTAAACAGATCTATCCACTAATATGTCAAAATATGACAGGTTTCTGTCATGAGCAGCATGCCACAATATTTACACTCTTATATGTGTCTCCCTAGAATTAACTCTCCGGGTAGTGGGAGTCAAGATTGAGGCCAAGTGTTAATGCAAAATGGGGTTAAAGAGATTTATAATTTAATGCATCCTCTTTGATACACTCTTTTGTTTCAGCCATCTGTTTATATGCAAAAGCAGTTCAGAAGAGGAAACAAAGGAAGGCTCTAAAAAGGTTCACCAGCAAGTTCTCCATTATCTTTTTCCCTTGCATGCAAGAATATGACCCTTAGAGGGATGTGGTACATACCTTGAGGGTGAGGTCCACGGTAGCGGGAGAAACTGGAGTTAGGCTGGAGCTCTGTTGTAGAGTCTCCCTCCTAGGGAGGGGAAGGGTGTGGGGCAGGGGCACCTGAAAGGCAGGCAACACACATCACATTCTAACTAAGTCTACTACAAAAGCCCCTTAAGAGCACATGCTCAAGCGGTGCTAATAAATTAAATTTTCTTTGAGGCTTGAGCTTTTGGCAGGGATGTTTTGACAAACTAGGATGAAAATTTGGAGGGGAAAGGTTATTTAATATGTGTTCATGTAATACCGGTCATCTCTGAAAGTGACTTCAGGCTTATTTGTCCATGCACCAATGTTTTCTATATAGTCAAATGTCATTTAGGCCAAAATTTATTTTAAGTTCAATGGGGTACAAAATTCTTCCACAATCAAGCCTGACCGTATTAGGATCCAAACTCTGAGATGCAACTTCTACAAAAACAAAAAACTATGTTCTTCAAAGTCACAGGACCACAAAATAAGTAAAACTATACCTGGCAACTAATGCTTGCACATGGCTATTTCTAGTTTCCTAGCTCTCTTTCAATAGGACTCTCATACAAAGGCCAAGTTTAGGAGAAAGAATGCAAATTTGACAAAATGCAATCACTTGTTCCACAAGAAAAAGCTAATGATGAATTTGCTCAAGTTCCTAAACACAAGATCTGAGAAAGTGTTGCTATAATCCTTGGTATAGTAATAGTCTCTTACTCCTGTCTATCACCAACTCTTAGTTTAGATACAGAGCATATGGAGCTGCCACATAATGAGATTAATCTCAAAATACATGTACTGAAACTATGAAACTAGACAAAAGCACGAATCTGTTGTTGCTGGGAGACCATATTTCCTATGTGTGTATCCAACTCTACCATGCAACAAAGCAATACACCAAGATCAGCAGGACCAAGGAATTAAAGACAAAGTATCGTATTTTGCCTATGATTTGAGTCTACCACTGACAAACAGCACAAAAAAAATCACAGCATTATGAATGGAAGAGGTGCACAGGAGTAGCTACAAACACCACTGTCACAAAAATGCATTAAAGGATGTTGCTATCATTAAATTCATTTAATAGGAATAAAGTTTATTTTAAACTATAAGCTCTCTCGGGAGAGATGTAGGAGTAGGCCTTGTCACAATTCCCCCAAATCCAGTCAACTCTGAGCTAGTTATATTTGCATTGCTCAAAATAGCAGAATCACAAGATTCAGGTTCCTACTCTTGACAGAGACCCACTAAGTTCAAGATACATTTGAAGTCACTGTGAGTCATACACTAATTAGTACTCTCTCTCACCATACAAGAAAAACTAATACAGACAACAAATCCACAAAGCCAGGATTGCTGGCTTTGTGAGAAGTACTTCAAGCATTATTACTGAATGTTGCTGTCTACTTTAAACACCCCACTAAGCTGATTCCCTCACATTTGATAGCCACAATTAATTTCAGGATCCAGATCAAAATAATTCTTTAAAAACAAGTCTTTTGGGGACTTTCCTCAGTCTATCGTAGAGACTCCATCTTTAACTTCTAGTACAGGCCTCTTCTTTCCCTTAGTCTTACAAATGCTGTTGAGGGTAACTTCTCTGTAATTCCTGCTATCTGGAACTGTCTTCCTGAATCTTGACCCCATCTCTTTTCAAGTATCCTCTAAAAATATCTTTCCCTTACATAGGCTTCCAAATTTTTTGTTGTTCAAAAACAAACACCATGTAACACAAAGAACTCAAACAGGCACTAACCAACTTAAGTTATTATTATTTTTTTTTTTTTTTTTTACAGTGGAATTACACAATGAGCAGCTGGTTAACATAATGGAAACCTTATTAATAGCTAACTGAATGTAACATTCTGTGCTTTTAAAAAGGAAGACAGGAGTATAAATACATTTTCCCTGTCCTAAATCAAGAGATTCACTACAATAGACTTACATTAGTCACCAAAGTCTCCTCCATTTTTGTACTGCTAGCAGCCACATTGTTAGGATGAGAAGAAGGTGTAGTGTAGTCTGTCACAGACTCCTGTGAAGAAAAATAAGTCCATTAAAATGAACCCCCTATCTAAACTAGGTTTTCTAGTCTCAGGCTTACTCTTTTCAGACAGTGGTCTGACTATCTTTTACATAGAAGCAGTTCACCAAGTAGTATGATGACAGAATTTCATCACACCTATTAATTTATTTTTTCAGAAAGCATGTCCAGCAATTCTCACTGCTGAGTTACTTTGCACTAGAAGAATTTGTGGAAGATTTCAGCTCTATGAGAGGCAGCATATCCCAGGAAAGCCTCGCCTTTAATCAAGTATGTGGTCCAGATGACAAAAGTTGTATTTAACTTCTAAAAGTTAATGGCTTTTAATATTAGGCACACAGCTATAAAACAGAAGAAAACAGTATAAAATAAGATCAGATGTTTCTTAAGTAAGCAGATGAAAGATAAGGCTCTCCAGATTAAAAAAAAGAATGGAGGGGATGAATATGCACTTTTCTCTAAAGGGCTGAGACTTTTCTTTTTCAAGTACACACATAAGAGAAATTTCACTGGTGGCAAGTGGCCAGTGAAAGAAACTGATCTGGAAATGGTAAGATCTTAGCACATTTTAAAAAGGTAACTAAGTAGTCAACTCAAAGCAACAAATTAAGAATTTTTACTAGCTCATTACAGGATGGAAAACTCGTTGCATTATTTCCTGAAGCCATTAAAATTCTTGTATGGACATTCAAAGCCAACTCTTAGGAATACAAAGACAGGTTTTATGCCCTCTTCCAAACAGCATTTCTGTTTCCAAGATTCCTTTTCTAAAGCTATACTACCATGTTCAGTGCAACTAGACAGAGTTGTAGAATTAGTCCTTGCAAAAGGATGTTGGGTCCCGTTTGGAACCAAAAAGGAGGACCAAATTGCCATTTCTATGTCTGCTAATTACTAACTTTTTAAAAACACTTCCTGAGTTCAGAAATATTGGGAAAAAGTGTAAAGATGATCCCTGGCTCAATACTAGTGGAGAGACAGTCAACTATTGTTCCTGGATCCCTTTTGGAAAGTACCTTTCATGATTTTTCCATGGATGATTTCCCCCTTGGATTTTTCTGCACTGGAAAGTGATTTCATGGAATAGATGAGGATGAAAGTTCCAGTCTTCCTTATCCAGGATCATTCTGCTGCACTCACCTGCCCTCCTATTTAGGTTTCCCTGCACTAAGATCCAAGGTTCACTTTTAACTGAACTAGCTGCCACCTGTGATTGCCAGGATATTGTATGTACGTCTCTCTTTGTTCAATAAAGTCATTGTACTCAATAATCATCAAGTGATAACTTCCTGCAGGAATATTTCCAGGGAACAAGCTAGGTATGTTGCTTGATATTGATCTGAAATTCCTGCTCTGTGTTCTCTGTATTGATATTGGCTTCCAATGAAGTCTCTCCATTGAGTTGGTATCCACTCCTACCACTCTCTGCTAGGGCTGATGAAGAGAAATAACTTGAACAACATGGTTTAGTTCTTGTCCTCCCTGGTTGCCAAATACATACATACATACTTCTGACCACACTCTTACAAGTATGATCTCAGGATGTAGTGTTCACTGGAGTGGTCACTTGTGGAACCTGATCCGAAGATCCTAGCACAGAGGTTCTCAAACTGGGGGTCGGGTCCCCTCAGGGGGTCACAAGATTATTATATGGGGGGGGGTCATGAGCTGTCAGCCTCTACCCCAAACCCTGCTTTGCATCCAGCATTTATAATGGTGTTAAATATATAAAAAAGTGTTTTTAATTTAGAATGGGCGGGGGAGAGGGGGGTCGCACTCAGAGGCTTGCTATTTGAAAGGAGTCACCAGTACAAAAATTTGAGAACTGCTGTCCTAGCAGCCTGAACAGAGTGATGTTCTAGCAGGCATTGTAAAGTTAGATGCTTTACATGTCAAAACCAAAGTAACTTCTAAAAGGTGCAAAGAGCCTGCACCAGGCTTCTCATTATCTTCATTCTTACAGGGCTCAACACTGTTTAGGACAAGACTGAAATGAGTTCACTTTCACTAGCAACGCTGCTGTATTTGCCACTAACTAAGTTATAGGTCTTTATGACGATAAGAGGCCTGATTCTTCATATTATGCCAGTGTAGTTACACTGAACTAGTAACAGTGGAGGATCAAGCCCACTGCCTACCTATGAAAACAGGTGTATACCCACTGCATTTCTCAAGGCTGAGCCGCTACCAAGATATTGATTAAACCCCCAAGAAGTCATCAGCACAACTAAAGGAAGGATGTGTCTTGACAAGATGTTCTTGTTTTAGAACGACTTGACAAACTTCATCAGGAACAGTGCGAATCAGAATGCGAAGGTACACAGTCACTAAATCAACGAATATCGAACTGCCAGGGAGATGGCAGACAGTACAGTAGATGCTTCACATTTAAACCTCTTCCTCGTGAAGCTGTTGAGGCATTTAAAATCTAGGATTTCTATCAAACTACCATTCTTTGAGACTATAAATAAAATTGTACATCTGGTTGAATTTTACAATCAAATATATTTAAATAACCAAACAAAAGTTAAGTGCCTTCAGGATGTTGGCCTAGAATACCAATCAAGTGTCTTAACTACAAGAAAATCCACAAACTGTCTGTTTAGGCAACACCTCTCTTGTTGGAAGAATTTTTTTACTGAACTAAAAATTAAAGGTTGCTAGAAACGCAAGGTAGGTGAGGTAAAATATTTTATTAGACCAATTTGTGTTGGTGAAAAAGAAGCTTTCAAGCTACATAGAGCTCTTCAGGTTTGTGAAAGGTACTCAGTGTTATAGATAAATACAAAGTGGAACAGATGGTTTAGCATAAGTAGCTAACGTACTGTAAAAGACAATTTAAGGTGAAGTGGCCAGTTAACACTTCAGCAGTCAGGACAAAAAATGGAGGTTATGGGGCTGGAATGCTGTAACGAGCCATAAATCCAGTGTCTTTATTAAAACCATGATTTTGAATGTCTGACAAAGTTATGAATTTAAGCTTGGGGTTGTCTTTTGAAGGTATTATGCAGGCTCCCTTTGAGGAAGAAGACGGAGATGGAGTGATAGCTGGAGCTGGAATATGAAATAACAGCAGCTGTGAAACTGACAAGAATGTCAGTTTCACTGCTGGTAGGCTCCGGGTCCTGGAGATGGGAGCCTAGCAGGGCTAAGAATCCTGGTTGCAGATGTGGCTCTCAGGGCTGCTGCTGCAGTGGGGAGACCCTGGCAGCTCCCAGAATCTCGGCTCCAGTTGGGCACTCGCAGACTGGCTACTGTGTTGCAGGGAACCTGCCAGCCTACACTCCAGCTGTGAGCCCTGCGCTGGGCTGAAAGTTTGGGTTGTCAGCCTCATGTCAAGGGAGCTCCCGCTGCGAGCCCTGTGTGGGGCTGTCAGCCCAGGATGGTGGGGCTCCAGCTATCAGTGCACCACAATGCCCCAGTTCAGTCAGTGGAAGCCCTTCAGGTAAAGACATGCACAAATGAGAAGCAGCACAGGCCTTGGCTACACTTGCAAATTAGAGTGCATTAAAGCAGCCCCAGACACCCTAACTCACAACCCGTCCACACTGGCAAGGCACTTAGAACGCCTGGACTCTGCAGCTGGAGTGCTCCTGGTAATCCACCTCAACGAGAAGCATAATGCTTGCGGTGCTTCAGCTGAAATGCCCCAGCATCAGTGTTGCATTACTGCGCTTTGATCGGCCTCTGGAAATGTCCCATAATTCTCGTAAGTCAAGTGGCCGCATTGTGTATATACCCTTGCAAAGCTCTATTTTTGATTGCCGGCATGCTTATCTGCTCTGGGACAAAGTAATCATTAGTGTGGAATGTTGCTGCTGAGAGTGAGAGAGAGAGAGAGGCAGCGGGGAGGAGGGTCTGCTGTTGTCTGAACTTACAAGACAGCATGATGACATGCTCTCAGCTCCCCAAAAACCCACTCTCCCCCCAACATATACATAACACATTCCCTGTCACACTCCACCCCACTCCTCCCCATTTGAAAAGCATGTTGCAGCCACTTGCATGCTGGGATAGCTACCACAATGAACTGCTCTCTGTTGCACTGCAAGAGCTGCTAATGTGGCCACGCCAGTGCGCATGAATCTGACAGTGTGGACACACCGCAGTGCTTTTCCTAATGTGGTCTTCGAGGGCTGGTTTAACTCACAGCGCTCTACATCTGCAAGTGTAGCCATGCTCAAAGCGTGGATGTGAAACTTCGCTTTAGTTACTGCAGATGGCTGTACCTGGACTTAAGTCAATTTAATTTTGTAGTGCAGCCAAGCCCTAACCCGCTAACTCCACTTTTTGTCCTGCAGAGGTGTTAACTGGCCACTTCACCTTAAATGGTCTCTTATAATGTGTTAACTACTTACACTAAATCTGTTCCACCTTTTATTTAGTTATGATTAAGGCTACATTTATGTCACAGAAGTCACAGAACCCTTCCAGAGAACTCCCGACATTCTCTGCTTCATCCCCAGGGGTTGTGGGTCTCTGGAACTGGCAGCCAGTAGGGCCCTGACAGGGTTCCAGTGACAGGCGACAGCAGCGACAAGCGGCCCCCTGCAAGGTTCCAGCCACGGGTGACAAGACTCCTGAGGGGGCCCTCCTCAGGGTTCCAGTAATGAGTGACAGCCTCACGGGGGAGAATGCCTTGTGTGAGAGGCTGGGGGTGTCCCATTCTCTCTTTGGGATACATCGTCACCTTGCAGCTTCCAGCTGCCAAGAGCAGAGGGGGAACCCCACAGCTCCCCGCTACTACAGTAGCAGCGGCAGAAACCATGGAGCCACAGCAGCAAGAGTAACAGACAGGTCATGGCTTCTATGAATTTTTGTTTACTGCCCCTGACTTTTACTAAAAATAACCATGACAAAATCTTAGCCTTAGCTACGATGACACAGGAGTACCTTCTCCAGATTCGAAGAAGCTGTAGATTAAAAACTTGCGTCTTTCACCAACAAAAGTTAGTCCAATAAAAAATATTACCTCATCCGTTTTGTTTCTCTAATATCCTGGGACCAACATGGCTACAACACTAAAAACAAAGTTTAAAGGTTGTCTTTTTGAGGCTAAAAAAAAATACTTCCTCTTTGCGCTACGATTGTCTTAGCCTTTTGTAGTTCAAGGATGTTATTTATCTTTATTAATATCATACTGAAGAAACCAATAAAATAATTTCCATTTATCTAAATAAAATTCCAAAGCAATATCACAAGAAAAAATGAAAGTATATGTGTAAGACTTCGTTTAACTTGTATGGGCAACCAGAGGCTGAAACAAAGTGGCCAAACTTCCCAGCTACTCTAAGTTGCCAAAAAGGAGAATATTGTACAAAGCTGAGATTAATCTAGAAGCCGAGAGACAGAGAGAGGAGGTGGCACTGAGGAGAGAACTTGCTGTGAAGGAACAGGCTGGTTTAAAGCTAAATTATGTATTATTATCTGAAAAGAAGTTTGATTTGTTTCTGGCTTGAGGTGAGTGTCCAAGCCAAGGAGGTTGTTAAATGCTCATCCATTTCAGACTGCAAATTAAGCAATTTCCCAGTCCCATTGGGACATTTTAACTTCTTTTAAAGAGCCAGCTTCCATTAACTACAAGTCAGTACCAGGTAGATTCCATTACTTTCAAAACTGGTAGGACCGATTTTGTTGACTGTACCTATGAATTGCACGATGTGGTATACATATCATTTTAAGTGATTTCTGGGGGAGGTGGAGAGGTCAGTGTGGTTTATTTGATTAGATTTAGAAGACAGCAAGGAGTGTCTCACCATAGAAATATAAAACTTTTGAAACAAATGAGATGCAGCAGCAACTCCAAAAAATGTCTCTCTCTTCTCATATTATATGGATTATCATGCTGACGTTCTATATTTATAATGTAAAGAACATGACTAAACAACATGGGTGCTCTCGTTATGGAGCTTTTTTGAATGGGTGAAGTACTCTGCTCTGGTTCTGGAGTTGCAGACAAGTACCCTTGACTGCTGCAACCTGACAGATATGGAAAACTCAAGAGCCTCTTATGTGAGCAGTAGACTTTAAACACAAAAAACCGTGTTCACTGTGTTTAGCTTAAAAACTTTAAAATCACTTGTTAAATTATTTTTAATGCTACATAAAATTAATACAACAGAGGAAAAATTTCCCCCTATTTTTAATTTGGTTTTACTTAGTGCATTTTAGAGAACTGTATAGCCATCATCTGTTTTTCCTTGTACAGTCAATTTCACTTTGGCTGGGTCCTCCCCAAGGAATAAGAGGAGAAAAACATTTTAAAGACACAAAAATGTGACTGGAAAACAAAAAGGTGGCAGAGGAACTTAGGGACAGGCATGAGACCAAAACTACTTTAAAAACTAGATTTGAAGTTGATGGTGCCGCTACCTCAAAGGTGGTCTGCAGAGATGTGTGTTTTGCTTTGGTAATGTTTAAAAAAAGCTTGAAAGTTTCTCTTCTAAATATTGTTTTCCTGCTTGGTTTTATATGCAAAATTTAAGATTTGTCTACTTGTTTTTCATGGAGGACTCTATGGAGAACAAGATTATGACATCACAATAATGAGTGAAATTTTAACAACTGAGAGGGCAAGGAATATTTACGTAAACTGTTGAAAACACTGTTTTGTTAACACCTATTTAACTCAAACAGCTGGGAGAAAAGATCTGTGAGAACATTTCAGCTAAGGGCTAGGATAGCTCGCATTTCAGCACTCTGGTCCTTTAAGCTTTCCTGCAGACACCAGACTTGATACTCCTGATAGTTTCACCTTACATTTTAAAAAAAAACTTAAAACAAACCCACCCTTTCAGGCCTTCTTTATACTTAATAAAGGAGCCAAAATATCACAAAGGCCAATTTTTCCCTTTGTGGGTTGCCTGTAACTTCTTGGGATTAGGGAGAGGACAAGAGGATGTCAATGTACACTGGTAGTGCTACTATCCAGGGCCTTACTTTTGGATAGTCAGCTGAGGCACCTTTCCCATTCTGAATGCTTCCTGGGAAGAGTCAGGAAAAGATGATTATGTTTTCCTTACCTTGATAGGCCTCAATGAGATGATCTGGTCCTAGAACATGGGGTTACAAAAAACCCATTGGGTTCTGACAATAAAAGAACTAGGCCCAAGCCAGGATGTACAAGTAAGATGCAGTCATGGTCTCCCCTGCCAGTCACCAATAATACCACTTCAGGCCCTCAGAAGTTACACTTCTCATCTTACCAGTTTTTGGTGGGCTCAAGTCATTTAAGTCTGCTGGTTCAGGGAAGCCAATACACAGATACAGACAAGATCAAAAACTGCAGCACTGACAATTTACTCAAACTTGCCAACACACCTTAAAACTAAAACTTTACGCTGCTAGCAACAGGAAAAACAACATTCAAAATTTATTAGGCTAGAACAGAGATTTCAGAGACAACCTGTTCTCCATGGCAGAACCCTCACGTGTCTCAAGGGTGAACCTTTCCAAGGATGTGCAGCCTCCAATAACTGCTCTGCAGATTTTCACTGGGGAGCATGTGGCAACTCAGCTTGAAGGATCAAAAAAAGCTGAAAGCATATCTGTAAGTTGTGTCGGCTAACTTACAACTATTTAAACAACATTCTTGGTGTCAATAGTATCTCAGATTCCTCAACATATCAAGTATAATGTCAATGCTAGCAACAGAGCAATACTTCCTGCTCAAGACTGACTATCTGCAGGCAACTGAGACAGAACATTACAAACTGGAAGTCCTGAGTCATTAAATTGTCTTGCCAGTGGGTGGTATGCATCCACCTGCTACTGAAACAACCACTAGTTCCTATTTAAAATGTCCACTTTCCCACCTCCAGTTGATGGGTAAGGAGCTCAATTTCTGCAGTCACATTCTCAATCTCTGTGCTCAGTCTTGCACTGGCTGTGTGCTGGACTAGTCCTTGGATGTAAATTCAAGTAATTTGTAGGCCGCTTTAAAGTTATACTGGATTCAACAGACCCAAGAGGAGCTATCACAGCAGCAGAGGATCACTGGGAAGCCTTAATTATTCCTCCTTTCCCCATTTTGTGCTGTCAATACAGCACAGCTAAGGATCAGGGCTGAAAGCAAGCAAAGTGTTATTACAAAAGGTCTACATAAAATCAGAGAGCAATCTGCAGAGAACGTACAGTGACGCTTATGCATCTTCACCACATTCCACAGAGGGAATTAGGTAAAATTTTCAAAAGCACTAAAGTTTCATTGAAACTCAATAGGATTTGGACATCTAAATTCTTTACGTGCTTTTGAAAATGTCTCCATTCTAAAGCTTATCTTGAAGCTTGATGCATGATGCTTTCTTTGCTGTGGTACGCAAACTTGCAAATTGAGTCTCCTTCCAACATTTTGCTACAGCTCTCTGATGATGGTTGACCACATCGCTCTTGCGCAACTTGGATAAACTTCAAATCAGGCACTGAGTGTAAGGCTTCTGCCTGCTCTAACCTCTTTGGTGCTATTTCCCACAGACCAGAACCTAGGGCTCCAGGTACAGACTTCTTTTCTATAACTTAGTGAGCACTTGTAGTCACTGGTGAGGCGGTATAAACAGTTTAGAACACTTCAACCCGAGTCACATACAGGGCACATAATCCACAGCAGTGCTTCATTTTAAATATTACTTCCTGAGAACAACTACAGGCAAACGGTCTAACTTTTCAACTCCAGTGTTTTGTAAGTTCTTCTATGTAATATCTGAATGATTTCATTAGCAGGCAACTAAATGTCATAGCAGAATTCAGACATTAAATTACCCATGGCCCACTGGTTACAGTTAATCAAATGTTATCTCTTTTACACACACTGTTCAGTAATGTTCAAGAAGTGTGCCACTTTTTTGTCTTACCTTTGTATTTGTTCCAAACTCTGGAGAAGAGACAGAGATCATTGTTCCTATTTCAGTACTCAGTTCATTTGTGGCTTTGGTTTCTTTTGTCAAAACAGGGTCTGGACTTCTGACAGCGGTGGGACTGGGCTTCTCCTGTCCCTCGGGCTCTCCCTGCTGGGCATCCTTCACCTTTCTGTTCTTTAGCGAACGCTCTTTCCCAATAGGACCAGGTTTATATTCTTTGTTTTCTACTGGACTCAAGTCTGGAAGCTAAATTAGTGATTTAACTTGTCAGTGTTGGCTGTTTTTTTTTTTTTTTTAAAAACAAGGAAGTTGTAACATAAAATCTTTATATGCTCAAGAGAGTAAGAATCAAAACATTTTGTTGACATCTACCAAGACTCAAATGTCTGCGACTGTTCCTTGAGGGTGTAAACAGTAAGGTTGGGTTTGTTTGTTTTTGCTTTTTTTTTTAAATTAAAGAAAGGGTAGTTTAGTTAGAGATGTTAATCTGGCACCAGACGAGTACCTGAAACATGTCAACTGAAAGGACTAATTACCAGCAGGAAGCCAAAGATCTAGGCTTAAGAGCTCCTATGAGTGCTATATTAAATGGCATGGGATTAAATAGTCAGTCTAAAGATTAAAAGTGACCTGCAAAGAAGAAAAAATTGCCCTAGTGAACTTTAAAATATATTGTCTAAAGACAGCCCAACTTTTTTTTCTAGCAATGTTTAAACAGACTTTTTTAGCCTTACTAATATCAGGAATATCAAGTCTTCTGTTTTTGCTGGAGCCCTAGAAAAATGGGCGGAGGGTTCTCAGTCCTCAGCTGAAGAGACACTGGTGTATGGATGTTTGCCAGAGCTTTCCTCCGCAGTGTTTGCACTAAAAAGCTTTTAAACACAGAACACAAATTTGCAAGTGTTCCCGTCTTCTTTTGAAGGAGCGGTGGCTGCGATGGTATATGGCTATATTATCAATGGTTTTAAATGTAAATTTGATTTCTCTATAACTGTGTTATACACGGAGAGCGTTGGTCTGTGGCCACAAAGGAAGAATAAGTTTAATACCATGCTATGACACTCAGAAGCCATTCCCTTCTTAATAGATGGTGACACCAGCAGAGGGTGGACTGCATGAGGTAGTTCAGTGGCTACTACTGTGGGGCGGCAGGAGCAGCATAATGTCTCTTTAAAGCTAGTGGACTAGGGTAGGCAGGGCAGCCCTCAAAATCCTACTGCATTAACGAAGGCTAAGGGTGGGCAGGGTAGAGACTGGTAGTTTCTCCCTCATCACAAGTACTTCATGGCAAGGAATGAGGAGGTTAATTTTTCCAGAGACAGGTAAAGGAGACCCTTCTTTACATGTCTTTGGGTACGTCTACACTGCACGATTATTTCGAATTAGCTTAAACCGATATTACAAAACAGATCTAATAAAATCGGTTTAGCGCATCCACAGCGGGATCCCGAAATCGATTGTTTGCGTCCATGGTCCAAAGCTACCATCGATTTCAGGAGCGGTGCACTGTGGGTAGCTGTTCCTCAGCTATCCCATAGTTC